>NC_092451.1:4529778-4852278 GCF_036169615.1 Heliangelus exortis | reverse complement strand
TCCGTCTGTGGATTTTTTCGTCTGTGGATTTTTTCCGTCTGTGGATTTTTTCGTCTGTGGATTTTTTCCGTCTGTGGATTTTAACGTCTGTTGATTTCGCGTCTGTAGATTTTTTCCATCTGTGGATTTTCTCGTCTGTGGATTTTTTCCGTCAGTGGATTTTTTCGTCTGTGGATTTTTCCGTCTGTGGATTTTCTCGTCTGTGGATTTTCTCGTCTGTGGATTTTTTCCGTCTGTGGATTTTCTCGTCTGTGGATTTTCTCGTCTGTAGATTTTTTCCGTCTGTGGATTTTCTCGTCTGTGGATTTTTTCCGTTTGTGGATTTTGCCGTCTGTGGATTTTGCCGTCTGTGGATTTTTTCGTCTGTGGATTTTTTCCGTCTGTGGATTTTGCCGTCTGTGGGTTTTTTCCGTCTGTGGATTTTCTCGTCTGTGGATTTTTTCGTCTGTGGATTTTTTCCGTCTGTGGATTTTTTCGTCTGTGGATTGTCTCGTCTGTGGATTTTTTCCGTCTGTGGATTTTTTCATCTGTGTTTTTTTTCGTCTGTGGATTTTGTCGTCTGTGGATTTTTTCCGTCTGTGGATTTTTCCGTCTGTGGATTTTGTCGTCTGTAAATTTTCTCGTCTGTGGATTTTTTCGTCTGTGGATTTTTTCCGTCTGTGGATTTTTGCCGTCTGTGGATTTTTTCGTCTGTGGATTTTTTCGTCTGTGGATTTTTTCGTCTGTGGATTTTCTCGTCTGTGGATTTTCTCGTCTGTGGGTTTTTCCCGTCTGTGGATTTTTTCATCTGTGTTTTTTTTCGTCTGTGGATTTTGTCGTCTGTGGATTTTTTCTGTCTGTGGATTTTTCCGTCTGTAGATTTTGCCGTCTGTGTATTTTTGTCGTCTGTGGATTTTAACGTCTGTGGATTTAGCGTCTGTGGATTTTTCCGTCTGTGGATTTTTTCGTGTGTGGATTTTTTCCGTCTGTGGATTTTTTCGTCTGTGGATTTTTTCATCTGTGGATTTTTTCCGTTTGTGGATTTTTCCGTCTGTGGATTTTTCCGTCTTTGGATTTTTTCGTCTGTGGATTTTTTCCGTCTGTGGATTTTTTCGTCTGTGGATTTTTCCGTCTGTGGATTTTTCCGTCTGTGGATTTTTACCGTCTGTGGGTTTTACCGTCTGTGGATTTTTTTGTCTGTGGATTTTTTCGTCTGTGGATTTTTTCCGTCTGTGGATTTTCTCGTCTGTGGATTTTCTCGTCTGTGGATTTTTTCTCTGTGGATTTTTTCGTCTGTGGCTTTTTTCCGTCTGTGGATTTTCTCGTCTGTGGATTTTGTCGTCTGTGGATTTTTCCGTCTGTGGATTTTCTCGTCTGTGGATTTTCTCGTCTATGGATTTTTTCTCTCTTGATTTTTTCGTTTGTGGGTTTTTTCCGTCTGTGGATTTTCTCGTCTGTGGATTTTCTCGTCTGTGGATTTTTTCCGTCTGTGGATTCTGCCGTCTGTGGATTCTTCCGTCTGTGGATTTTTTCCGTCTGTGGATTTTTTCGTCTGTAGATTTTCTCGTCTGTGGATTTTCTTGTCTGTGGATTTTTTCCATCTGTGGATTTTCTCGTCTGTGGATTTTTTCGTCTGTGGATTTTTTCGTCTGTGGATTTTCTCGTCTGTGGATTTTCTCGTCTGTGGATTTTTTCTGTCTGTGGATTTTGCCGTCTGTGGATTTTTTCTTCTGTGGATTTTTTCGTCTGTGGATTTTTTCCGCCTGAGGGTTTTTCCCGTCTGTGGATTTTCTCGTGTGTGGATTTTTTCCCTCTGGATTTTTTCGTCTGTGGATTTTTTCCGTCTGTGGATTTTTTCCGTCTGTGGATTTTTCCCGTCTGTGGATTTTCTCGTGTGTGGATTTTTTCCCTCTGTGGATTTTTTCGTCTGTGGATTTTCCGTCTGTGGATTTTTTGTCTTTGGATTTTTCCGCCTGTGGATTTTTTCCGTCTGTGGATTTTTTCCGTTTGTGGATTTTTTCCGTCTGTTGATTTTTCCCGTCTGTGGATTTTCCCGTGTGTGGATTTTTTCCCTCTGTGGATTTTTTCGTCTGTGGATTTTCCGTCTGTGGATTTTTTGTCTTTGGATTTTTTCGTCTGTGGATTTTCTCGTCTGTGGATTTTTTCCGTCTGTGGATTTTTTCGTCTGTGGATTTTTTCCGTCTGTGGATTTTCTCGTCTGTGGATTTTTTCGTCTGTGGATTTTTTCGTCTCTGGATTTTCTCGTCTGTGGATTTTTTCTCTGTGGATTTTTTCGTCTGTGGGTTTTTTCCGTCTGTGGATTTTCTCGTCTGTGGATTTTTTCCGTCTGTGGATTTTGCCGTCTGTGGATTTTTTCCGTCTGTGGATTTTCTCGTCTGTGGATTTTTTCGTCTGTGGATTTTTCCGTCTGTGTATTTTTTCTTCTGTGGATTTTTTCCGTCTGTGGATTTTTTCGTCTGTGGATTTTTTCCGTCTGTGGATTTTTTCGTCTGTGGATTTTTTCCGTCTGTGGATTTTAACGTCTGTTGATTTCGCGTCTGTAGATTTTTTCCGTCTGTGGATTTTCTCGTCTGTGGATTTTTTCCGTCAGTGGATTTTTTCGTCTGTGGATTTTTCCGTCTGTGGATTTTCTCGTCTGTGGATTTTCTCGTCTGTGGATTTTTTCCGTCTGTGGATTTTCTCGTCTGTGGATTTTCTCGTCTGTAGATTTTTTCCGTCTGTGGATTTTCTCGTCTGTGGATTTTTTCCGTTTGTGGATTTTTCCGTCTGTGGATTTTGCCGTCTGTGGATTTTTTCGTCTGTGGATTTTTTCCGTCTGTGGATTTTGCCGTCTGTGGGTTTTTCCGTCTGTGGATTTTCTCGTCTGTGGATTTTTTCGTCTGTGGATTTTTTCCGTCTGTGGATTTTTTCGTCTGTGGATTTTCTCGTCTGTGGATTTTTTCCGTCTGTGGATTTTTTCATCTGTGTTTTTTTTCGTCTGTGGATTTTGTCGTCTGTGGATTTTTTCCGTCTGTGGATTTTTCCGTCTGTGGATTTTGTCGTCTGTGGATTTTCTCGTCTGTGGATTTTTTCGTCTGTGGATTTTTTCCGTCTGTGGATTTTTGCCGTCTGTGGATTTTGCCGTCTGTGGATTTTTTCGTCTGTGGATTTTTTCGTCTGTGGATTTTTTCGTCTGTGGATTTTCTCGTCTGTGGGTTTTTCCCGTCTGTGGATTTTTTCATCTGTGTTTTTTTTCGTCTGTGGATTTTGTCGTCTGTGGATTTTTTCTGTCTGTGGATTTTTCCGTCTGTAGATTTTGCCGCCTGTGTATTTTTGTCGTCTGTGGATTTAGCGTCTGTGGATTTTTCCGTCTGTGGATTTTTTCGTCAGTGGATTTTTTCCGTCTGTGGATTTTTTCGTCTGTGGATTTTTTCATCTGTGGATTTTTTCCGTTTGTGGATTTTTCCGTCTGTGGATTTTTCCGTCTTTGGATTTTTTCGTCTGTGGATTTTTTCCGTCTGTGGATTTTTTCGTCTGTGGATTTTTTCTTCTGTGGATTTTTTCGTCTGTGGATTTTTCCGTCTGTGGATTTTTCCGTCTGTGGATTTTTACCGTCTGTGGGTTTTACCGTCTGTGGATTTTTTTGTCTGTGGATTTTTTCGTCTGTGGATTTTTTCCGTCTGTGGATTTTTTCGTCTGTGGATTTTTTCGTCTGTGGATTTTTTCGTCTGTGGATTTTTTCCGTCTGTGGATTTTTTCGTCTGTGGATTTTTTCTCTGTGGATTTTTTCGTCTGTGGCTTTTTTCCGTCTGTGGATTTTCTCGTCTGTGGATTTTGTCGTCTGTGGATTTTTCCGTCTGTGGATTTTCTCGTCTGTGGATTTTCTCGTCTGTGGATTTTTTCTCTATGGATTTTTTCGTCTGTGGGTTTTTTCCGTCTGTGGATTTTCTCGTCTGTGGATTTTCTCGTCTGTGGATTTTTTCCGTCTGTGGATTCTGCCGTCTGTGGATTCTTCCGTCTGTGGATTTTTTCCGTCTGTGGATTTTTTCGTCTGTAGATTTTCTCGTCTGTGGATTTTCTCGTCTGTGGATTTTTTCCGTCTGTGGATTTTCTCGTCTGTGGATTTTTTCGTCTGTGGATTTTTTCGTCTGTGGATTTTCTCGTCTGTGGATTTTCTCGTCTGTGGATTTTTTCTGTCTGTGGATTTTGCCGTCTGTGGATTTTTTCCGTCTGTGGATTTTTTCGTCTGTGGATTTTTTCGTCTGTGGATTTTTTTCGTCTGTGGATTTTTTCGTCTGTGGATTTTTTCGTCTGTGGATTTTTTCCGTCTGAGGGTTTTTCCCGTCTGTGGATTTTCTCGTGTGTGGATTTTTTCCCTCTGGATTTTTTCGTCTGTGGATTTTCCGTCTGTGGATTTTTTGTCTTTGGATTTTTTCGTCTGTGGATTTTTTCCGTCTGTGGATTTTTTCCGTCTGTGGATTTTTCCGTCTGTGGATTTTTTCCGTCTGTGGATTTTGTCGTCTGTGGATTTTTCCGTCTGTGGATTTTCTCGTCTGTGGATTTTCTCGTCTGTGGATTTTTTCTCTATGGATTTTTTTGTCTGTGGGTTTTTTCCGTCTGTGGATTTTCTCGTCTGTGGATTTTCTCGTCTGTGGATTTTTTCCGTCTGTAGATTTTTTCGTCTGTGGATTTTTCCGTCTGTCGATTTTTTCCGTCTGTGGATTTTTTCGTCTGTGGATTTTTCCGTCTGTGGATTTTTTCCGTCTGTGGATTTTCTCGTCTGTGGATTTTTTCCGTCTGTGGATTTTTTCGTCTGTGAATTTTCTCGTCTGTGGGTTTTTTCCGTCTGTGGATTTTTTCATCTGTGTTTTTTTTCGTCTGTGGATTTTGTCGTCTGTGGATTTTTCCGTCTGTGGATTTTCTCGTCTGTGGATTTTTTCCGTCTGTGGATTTTCCGTCTGTGGATTTTTTCCGTCTGTGGATTCTGCCGTCTGTGGGTTTTTCCGTCTGTGGTTTTTTTCTGTCTGTGGATTTTCTCGTCTGTGGATTTTTTCGTCTGTGGATTTTTTCGTCTGTGGATTTTCTCTTCTCTAGATTTTTTCTCTGTGGATTTTTTAGTCTGTGGATTTTTCCGTCTGTGTATTTTTTCTTCTGTGGATTTTTTCCGTCTCTGGATTTTTTCGTCTGTGGATTTTTTCCGTCTGTGGATTTTTTCGTCTGTGGATTTTTTCCGTCTGTGGATTTTAACGTCTGTTGATTTCGCGTCTGTGGAATTTTCCGTCTGTGGATTTTTTCGTCTGTGGATTTTTTCCGTCTGTGGATTTTCTCGTCTGTGGATTTTTTCCGTCAGTGGATTTTTTCGTCTGTGGATTTTTCCGTCTGTGGATTTTCTCGTCTGTGGATTTTCTCGTCTGTGGATTTTTTCCGTCTGTGGATTTTCTCCTCTGTGGATTTTCTCGTCTGTAAATTTTTTCCGTCTGTGGATTTTCTCGTCTGTGGATTTTTTCCGTTTGTGGATTTTTCCGTCTGTGGATTTTTCTGTCTGTGGATTTTTTCGTCTGTGGATTTTTTCCGTCTGTGGATTTTCTCGTCTGTGGATTTTTTCCGTCTGTGGATTTTTTCGTCTGTGGATTTTTCCGTCTCTGGATTTTCCCGTCTGTGGATTTTCTCGTCTGTGGATTTTTTCCATCTGTGGATTTTTTCCGTCTGTGGATTTTCTCGTCTGTGGATTTTCTCTTCTGTGGATTTTTTCCGTCTGTGGATTTTCTCGTCTGTGGATTTTTTTGTCTGTGGATTTTTCCGTCTGTGGATTTTTTCCGTCTGTGGATTTTGCCGTCTGTGGGTTTTTTCCGTCTGTGGATTTTCTCGTCTGTGGATTTTCTCGTCTGTGGATTTTCTCTTCTGTGGATTTTTTCAGTCTGTGGATTTTCTCGTCTGTGGATTTTTTTGTCTGTGGATTTTTCCGTCTGTGGATTTTTTCCGTCTGTGGATTTTGCCGTCTGTGGGTTTTTTCCGTCTGTGGATTTTCTCGTCTGTGGATTTTTTCGTCTGTGGATTTTTTCCGTCTGTGGATTTTTTCGTCTGTGGATTTTCTCGTCTGTGGATTTTTTCCGTCTGTGGATTTTTTCATCTGTGTTTTTTTTCGTCTGTGGATTTTGTCGTCTGTGGATTTTTTCCGTCTGTGGATTTTCCCGTCTGTGGATTTTGTCGTCTGTGGATTTTCTCGTCTGTGGATTTTTTCGTCTGTGGATTTTCTCGTCTGTGGGTTTTTCTTGTCTGTGGATTTTTTCATCTGTGTTTTTTTTCGTCTGTGGATTTTGTCGTCTGTGGATTTTTTCTGTCTGTGGATTTTTCCGTCTGTAGATTTTGCCGCCTGTGTATTTTTGTCGTCTGTGGATTTTAACGTCTGTGGATTTAGCGTCTGTGGATTTTTCCGTCTGTGGATTTTTTCCGTCTGTGGATTTTTTCGTCTGTGGATTTTTTCATCTGTGTATTTTTTCCGTTTGTGGATTTTTCCGTCTGTGGATTTTTCCGTCTTTGGATTTTTTCGTCTGTGGATTTTTTCCGTCTGTGGATTTTTTCGTCTGTGGATTTTTTCTTCTGTGGATTTTTTCGTCTGTGGATTTTTCCATCTGTGGATTTTTACCGTCTGTGGGTTTTACCGTATGTGGATTTTTTTGTCTGTGGATTTTTTCGTCTGTGGATTTTTTCCGTCTGTGGATTTTTCCGTCTGTGGATTTTTTCGTCTGTGGATTTTTTCGTCTGTGGATTTTTTCGTCTGTGGATTTTTTCCGTCTGTGGATTTTCTCGTCTGTGGATTTTTTCGTCTGTGGCTTTTTTCCGTCTGGATTTTCTCGTCTGTGGATTTTCTCCTCTGTGGATTTTTTCCGTCTGTGGATTTTTTCGTCTGTGGATTTTCTCGTCTGTGGATTTTCCGTCTGTGGATTTTCTCGTCTGTGGATTTCTTCCGTCTGTGGATTTTTTCCGTCTGTGGATTTTCCGTCTGTGGATTTTTTCCGTCTGTGGATTCTGCCGTTAGTGGATTCTTCCGTCTGTGGATTTTTTCCGTCTGTAGATTTTTTCGTCTGTGGATTTTTTCGTCTGTGGTTTTTTTCCGTCTGTGGATTTTTTCGTCTGTGGATTTTTTCCGTCTGTGGATTTTTTCGTCTGTGGATTTTTCCGTCTGTGGATTTTCTCGTCTGTGGATTTTCTTGTCTGTGGATTTTTTCCGTCTGTGGATTTTCTCGTCTGTGGATTTTCTCTTCTGTGGATTTTTTCCGTCTGTGGATTTTCTCGTCTGTGGATTTTTTCGTCTGTGGATTTTCTCTTCTGTGGATTTTTTCCGTCTGTGGGTTTTTCCGTCTCTGGTTTTTTTCCGTCTGTGGATTTTCTCGTCTGTGGATTTTCTCGTCTGTGGATTTTGTCGTCTGTGGATTTTTTCCGTCTGTGGATTTTCTCGTCTGTGGATTTTTTCGTCTGTGGATTTTCTCGTCTGTGGATTTTTTCTCTGTGGATTTTTTCGTCTGTGGCTTTTTTCCGTCTTTGGATTTTCTCGTCTGTGGATTTTCTCCTCTGTGGATTTTTTCCGTCTGTGGATTTTTTCGTCTGTGGGTTTTTTCCTCTGTGGATTTTCTCGTCTGTGGATTTTCTCGTCTGTGGATTTCTTCCGTCTGTGGATTTTCCGTCTGTGGATTTTTTCCGTCTGTGGATTCTGCCGTCTGTGGATTCTTCCGTCTGTGGATTTTTTCCGTCTGTGGATTTTCTCGTCTGTGGATTTTCTCCTCTGTGGATTTTTTCCGTCTGTGGATTTTCTCGTCTGTGGATTTTCCGTCTGTGGATTTTCTCGTCTGTGGATTTCTTCCGTCTGTGGATTTTTTCCGTCTGTGGATTTTCCGTCTGTGGATTTTTTCCGTCTGTGGATTCTGCCGTCTGTGGGTTTTTCCGTCTGTGGTTTTTTTCCGTCTGTGGATTTTCTCGTCTGTGGATTTTTTCGTCTGTGGATTTTTTCGTCTGTGGATTTTCTCTTCTCTAGATTTTTTCTCTGTGGATTTTTTAGTCTGTGGATTTTTCCGTCTGTGGATTTTTTCGTCTGTGGATTTTTTCCGTCTGTGGATTTTAACGTCTGTTGATTTCGCGTCTGTGGATTTTTCCGTCTGTGGATTTTTTCGTCTGTGGATTTTTTCGTCTGTGGATTTTTCCGTCTGTGGATTTTCTCGTCTGTGGATTTTCTCGTCTGTGGATTTTTTCCGTCTGTGGATTTTCTCCTCTGTGGATTTTTTCATCTGTGGATTTTTTCCGTTTGTGGATTTTTCCGTCTGTGGATTTTTCCGTCTTTGGATTTTTTCGTCTGTGGATTTTTTCCGTCTGTGGATTTTTTCGTCTGTGGATTTTTTCTTCTGTGGATTTTTTCGTCTGTGGATTTTTCCGTCTGTGGATTTTTCCGTCTGTGGATTTTTACCGTCTGTGGGTTTTACCGTCTGTGGATTTTTTTGTCTGTGGATTTTTTCGTCTGTGGATTTTTTCCGTCTGTGGATTTTTTCGTCTGTGGATTTTTTCGTCTGTGGATTTTTTCGTCTGTGGATTTTTTCCGTCTGTGGATTTTTTCGTCTGTGGATTTTTTCTCTGTGGATTTTTTCGTCTGTGGCTTTTTTCCGTCTGTGGATTTTCTCGTCTGTGGATTTTGTCGTCTGTGGATTTTTCCGTCTGTGGATTTTCTCGTCTGTGGATTTTCTCGTCTGTGGATTTTTTCTCTATGGATTTTTTCGTCTGTGGGTTTTTTCCGTCTGTGGATTTTCTCGTCTGTGGATTTTCTCGTCTGTGGATTTTTTCCGTCTGTGGATTCTGCCGTCTGTGGATTCTTCCGTCTGTGGATTTTTTCCGTCTGTGGATTTTTTCGTCTGTAGATTTTCTCGTCTGTGGATTTTCTCGTCTGTGGATTTTTTCCATCTGTGGATTTTCTCGTCTCTGGATTTTTTCGTCTGTGGATTTTTTCGTCTGTGGATTTTCTCGTCTGTGGATTTTCTCGTCTGTGGATTTTTTCTGTCTGTGGATTTTGCCGTCTGTGGATTTTTTCCGTCTGTGGATTTTTTCGTCTGTGGATTTTTTCGTCTGTGGATTTTTTTCGTCTGTGGATTTTTTCGTCTGTGGATTTTTTCGTCTGTGGATTTTTTCCGTCTGAGGGTTTTTCCCGTCTGTGGATTTTCTCGTGTGTGGATTTTTTCCCTCTGGATTTTTTCGTCTGTGGATTTTCCGTCTGTGGATTTTTTGTCTTTGGATTTTTTCGTCTGTGGATTTTTTCCGTCTGTGGATTTTTTCCGTCTGTGGATTTTTCCGTCTGTGGATTTTTTCCGTCTGTGGATTTTGTCGTCTGTGGATTTTTCCGTCTGTGGATTTTCTCGTCTGTGGATTTTCTCGTCTGTGGATTTTTTCTCTATGGATTTTTTTGTCTGTGGGTTTTTTCCGTCTGTGGATTTTCTCGTCTGTGGATTTTCTCCTCTGTGGATTTTTTCCGTCTGTAGATTTTTTCGTCTGTGGATTTTTCCGTCTGTCGATTTTTTCCGTCTGTGGATTTTTTCGTCTGTGGATTTTTCCGTCTGTGGATTTTTTCCGTCTGTGGATTTTCTCGTCTGTGGATTTTCTCGTCTGTGGATTTTTTCCGTCTGTGGATTTTTTCGTCTGTGAATTTTCTCGTCTGTGGGTTTTTTCCGTCTGTGGATTTTTTCATCTGTGTTTTTTTTCGTCTGTGGATTTTGTCGTCTGTGGATTTTTCCGTCTGTGGATTTTCTCGTCTGTGGATTTTTTCCGTCTGTGGATTTTTTCGTCTGTGGATTTTTTCCGTCTGTGGATTTTTTCGTCTGTGGATTTTTTCCGTCTGTGGATTTTTTCGTCTGTGGATTTTGTCGTCTGTGGATTTTCTCGTCTGTGGATTTTTTCGTCTGTGGATTTTCTCGTCTGTGGATTTTCTCGTCTGTGGATTTTGTCGTCTGTGGATTTTTTCTCTGTGGATTTTTTCGTCTGTGGCTTTTTTCCGTCTTTGGATTTTCTCGTCTGTGGATTTTCTCCTCTGTGGATTTTTTCCGTCTGTGGATTTTTTCGTCTGTGGATTTTCTCGTCTGTGGATTTTCCGTCTGTGGATTTTCTCGTCTGTGGATTTCTTCCGTCTGTGGATTTTCCGTCTGTGGATTTTTTCCGTCTGTGGATTCTGCCGTCTGTGGGTTTTTCCGTCTGTGGTTTTTTTCTGTCTGTGGATTTTCTCGTCTGTGGATTTTTTCGTCTGTGGATTTTTTCGTCTGTGGATTTTCTCTTCTCTAGATTTTTTCTCTGTGGATTTTTTCGTCTGTGGATTTTTTCATCTGTGTATTTTTTCCGTTTGTGGATTTTTCCGTCTGTGGATTTTTCCGTCTTTGGATTTTTTCGTCTGTGGATTTTTTCCGTCTGTGGATTTTTTCGTCTGTGGATTTTTTCTTCTGTGGATTTTTTCGTCTGTGGATTTTTCCATCTGTGGATTTTTACCGTCTGTGGGTTTTACCGTATGTGGATTTTTTTGTCTGTGGATTTTTTCGTCTGTGGATTTTTTCCGTCTGTGGATTTTTCCGTCTGTGGATTTTTTCGTCTGTGGATTTTTTCGTCTGTGGATTTTTTCGTCTGTGGATTTTTTCCGTCTGTGGATTTTCTCGTCTGTGGATTTTTTCGTCTGTGGCTTTTTTCCGTCTGGATTTTCTCGTCTGTGGATTTTCTCCTCTGTGGATTTTTTCCGTCTGTGGATTTTTTCGTCTGTGGATTTTCTCGTCTGTGGATTTTCCGTCTGTGGATTTTCTCGTCTGTGGATTTCTTCCGTCTGTGGATTTTTTCCGTCTGTGGATTTTCCGTCTGTGGATTTTTTCCGTCTGTGGATTCTGCCGTTAGTGGATTCTTCCGTCTGTGGATTTTTTCCGTCTGTAGATTTTTTCGTCTGTGGATTTTTTCGTCTGTGGTTTTTTTCCGTCTGTGGATTTTTTCGTCTGTGGATTTTTTCCGTCTGTGGATTTTTTCGTCTGTGGATTTTTCCGTCTGTGGATTTTCTCGTCTGTGGATTTTCTTGTCTGTGGATTTTTTCCGTCTGTGGATTTTCTCGTCTGTGGATTTTCTCTTCTGTGGATTTTTTCCGTCTGTGGATTTTCTCGTCTGTGGATTTTTTCGTCTGTGGATTTTCTCTTCTGTGGATTTTTTCCGTCTGTGGGTTTTTCCGTCTCTGGTTTTTTTCCGTCTGTGGATTTTCTCGTCTGTGGATTTTCTCGTCTGTGGATTTTGTCGTCTGTGGATTTTTTCCGTCTGTGGATTTTCTCGTCTGTGGATTTTTTCGTCTGTGGATTTTCTCGTCTGTGGATTTTTTCTCTGTGGATTTTTTCGTCTGTGGCTTTTTTCCGTCTTTGGATTTTCTCGTCTGTGGATTTTCTCCTCTGTGGATTTTTTCCGTCTGTGGATTTTTTCGTCTGTGGGTTTTTTCCTCTGTGGATTTTCTCGTCTGTGGATTTTCTCGTCTGTGGATTTCTTCCGTCTGTGGATTTTCCGTCTGTGGATTTTTTCCGTCTGTGGATTCTGCCGTCTGTGGATTCTTCCGTCTGTGGATTTTTTCCGTCTGTGGATTTTCTCGTCTGTGGATTTTCTCCTCTGTGGATTTTTTCCGTCTGTGGATTTTCTCGTCTGTGGATTTTCCGTCTGTGGATTTTCTCGTCTGTGGATTTCTTCCGTCTGTGGATTTTTTCCGTCTGTGGATTTTCCGTCTGTGGATTTTTTCCGTCTGTGGATTCTGCCGTCTGTGGGTTTTTCCGTCTGTGGTTTTTTTCCGTCTGTGGATTTTCTCGTCTGTGGATTTTTTCGTCTGTGGATTTTTTCGTCTGTGGATTTTCTCTTCTCTAGATTTTTTCTCTGTGGATTTTTTAGTCTGTGGATTTTTCCGTCTGTGGATTTTTTCGTCTGTGGATTTTTTCCGTCTGTGGATTTTAACGTCTGTTGATTTCGCGTCTGTGGATTTTTCCGTCTGTGGATTTTTTCGTCTGTGGATTTTTTCGTCTGTGGATTTTTCCGTCTGTGGATTTTCTCGTCTGTGGATTTTCTCGTCTGTGGATTTTTTCCGTCTGTGGATTTTCTCCTCTGTGGATTTTTTCATCTGTGGATTTTTTCCGTTTGTGGATTTTTCCGTCTGTGGATTTTTCCGTCTTTGGATTTTTTCGTCTGTGGATTTTTTCCGTCTGTGGATTTTTTCGTCTGTGGATTTTTTCTTCTGTGGATTTTTTCGTCTGTGGATTTTTCCGTCTGTGGATTTTTCCGTCTGTGGATTTTTACCGTCTGTGGGTTTTACCGTCTGTGGATTTTTTTGTCTGTGGATTTTTTCGTCTGTGGATTTTTTCCGTCTGTGGATTTTTTCGTCTGTGGATTTTTTCGTCTGTGGATTTTTTCGTCTGTGGATTTTTTCCGTCTGTGGATTTTTTCGTCTGTGGATTTTTTCTCTGTGGATTTTTTCGTCTGTGGCTTTTTTCCGTCTGTGGATTTTCTCGTCTGTGGATTTTGTCGTCTGTGGATTTTTCCGTCTGTGGATTTTCTCGTCTGTGGATTTTCTCGTCTGTGGATTTTTTCTCTATGGATTTTTTCGTCTGTGGGTTTTTTCCGTCTGTGGATTTTCTCGTCTGTGGATTTTCTCGTCTGTGGATTTTTTCCGTCTGTGGATTCTGCCGTCTGTGGATTCTTCCGTCTGTGGATTTTTTCCGTCTGTGGATTTTTTCGTCTGTAGATTTTCTCGTCTGTGGATTTTCTCGTCTGTGGATTTTTTCCATCTGTGGATTTTCTCGTCTCTGGATTTTTTCGTCTGTGGATTTTTTCGTCTGTGGATTTTCTCGTCTGTGGATTTTCTCGTCTGTGGATTTTTTCTGTCTGTGGATTTTGCCGTCTGTGGATTTTTTCCGTCTGTGGATTTTTTCGTCTGTGGATTTTTTCGTCTGTGGATTTTTTTCGTCTGTGGATTTTTTCGTCTGTGGATTTTTTCGTCTGTGGATTTTTTCCGTCTGAGGGTTTTTCCCGTCTGTGGATTTTCTCGTGTGTGGATTTTTTCCCTCTGGATTTTTTCGTCTGTGGATTTTCCGTCTGTGGATTTTTTGTCTTTGGATTTTTTCGTCTGTGGATTTTTTCCGTCTGTGGATTTTTTCCGTCTGTGGATTTTTCCGTCTGTGGATTTTTTCCGTCTGTGGATTTTGTCGTCTGTGGATTTTTCCGTCTGTGGATTTTCTCGTCTGTGGATTTTCTCGTCTGTGGATTTTTTCTCTATGGATTTTTTTGTCTGTGGGTTTTTTCCGTCTGTGGATTTTCTCGTCTGTGGATTTTCTCCTCTGTGGATTTTTTCCGTCTGTAGATTTTTTCGTCTGTGGATTTTTCCGTCTGTCGATTTTTTCCGTCTGTGGATTTTTTCGTCTGTGGATTTTTCCGTCTGTGGATTTTTTCCGTCTGTGGATTTTCTCGTCTGTGGATTTTCTCGTCTGTGGATTTTTTCCGTCTGTGGATTTTTTCGTCTGTGAATTTTCTCGTCTGTGGGTTTTTTCCGTCTGTGGATTTTTTCATCTGTGTTTTTTTTCGTCTGTGGATTTTGTCGTCTGTGGATTTTTCCGTCTGTGGATTTTCTCGTCTGTGGATTTTTTCCGTCTGTGGATTTTTTCGTCTGTGGATTTTTTCCGTCTGTGGATTTTTTCGTCTGTGGATTTTTTCCGTCTGTGGATTTTTTCGTCTGTGGATTTTGTCGTCTGTGGATTTTCTCGTCTGTGGATTTTTTCGTCTGTGGATTTTCTCGTCTGTGGATTTTCTCGTCTGTGGATTTTGTCGTCTGTGGATTTTTTCTCTGTGGATTTTTTCGTCTGTGGCTTTTTTCCGTCTTTGGATTTTCTCGTCTGTGGATTTTCTCCTCTGTGGATTTTTTCCGTCTGTGGATTTTTTCGTCTGTGGATTTTCTCGTCTGTGGATTTTCCGTCTGTGGATTTTCTCGTCTGTGGATTTCTTCCGTCTGTGGATTTTCCGTCTGTGGATTTTTTCCGTCTGTGGATTCTGCCGTCTGTGGGTTTTTCCGTCTGTGGTTTTTTTCTGTCTGTGGATTTTCTCGTCTGTGGATTTTTTCGTCTGTGGATTTTTTCGTCTGTGGATTTTCTCTTCTCTAGATTTTTTCTCTGTGGATTTTTTCGTCTGTGGATTTTTTCATCTGTGTATTTTTTCCGTTTGTGGATTTTTCCGTCTGTGGATTTTTCCGTCTTTGGATTTTTTCGTCTGTGGATTTTTTCCGTCTGTGGATTTTTTCGTCTGTGGATTTTTTCTTCTGTGGATTTTTTCGTCTGTGGATTTTTCCATCTGTGGATTTTTACCGTCTGTGGGTTTTACCGTATGTGGATTTTTTTGTCTGTGGATTTTTTCGTCTGTGGATTTTTTCCGTCTGTGGATTTTTCCGTCTGTGGATTTTTTCGTCTGTGGATTTTTTCGTCTGTGGATTTTTTCGTCTGTGGATTTTTTCCGTCTGTGGATTTTCTCGTCTGTGGATTTTTTCGTCTGTGGCTTTTTTCCGTCTGGATTTTCTCGTCTGTGGATTTTCTCCTCTGTGGATTTTTTCCGTCTGTGGATTTTTTCGTCTGTGGATTTTCTCGTCTGTGGATTTTCCGTCTGTGGATTTTCTCGTCTGTGGATTTCTTCCGTCTGTGGATTTTTTCCGTCTGTGGATTTTCCGTCTGTGGATTTTTTCCGTCTGTGGATTCTGCCGTTAGTGGATTCTTCCGTCTGTGGATTTTTTCCGTCTGTAGATTTTTTCGTCTGTGGATTTTTTCGTCTGTGGTTTTTTTCCGTCTGTGGATTTTTTCGTCTGTGGATTTTTTCCGTCTGTGGATTTTTTCGTCTGTGGATTTTTCCGTCTGTGGATTTTCTCGTCTGTGGATTTTCTTGTCTGTGGATTTTTTCCGTCTGTGGATTTTCTCGTCTGTGGATTTTCTCTTCTGTGGATTTTTTCCGTCTGTGGATTTTCTCGTCTGTGGATTTTTTCGTCTGTGGATTTTCTCTTCTGTGGATTTTTTCCGTCTGTGGGTTTTTCCGTCTCTGGTTTTTTTCCGTCTGTGGATTTTCTCGTCTGTGGATTTTCTCGTCTGTGGATTTTGTCGTCTGTGGATTTTTTCCGTCTGTGGATTTTCTCGTCTGTGGATTTTTTCGTCTGTGGATTTTCTCGTCTGTGGATTTTTTCTCTGTGGATTTTTTCGTCTGTGGCTTTTTTCCGTCTTTGGATTTTCTCGTCTGTGGATTTTCTCCTCTGTGGATTTTTTCCGTCTGTGGATTTTTTCGTCTGTGGGTTTTTTCCTCTGTGGATTTTCTCGTCTGTGGATTTTCTCGTCTGTGGATTTCTTCCGTCTGTGGATTTTCCGTCTGTGGATTTTTTCCGTCTGTGGATTCTGCCGTCTGTGGATTCTTCCGTCTGTGGATTTTTTCCGTCTGTGGATTTTCTCGTCTGTGGATTTTCTCCTCTGTGGATTTTTTCCGTCTGTGGATTTTCTCGTCTGTGGATTTTCCGTCTGTGGATTTTCTCGTCTGTGGATTTCTTCCGTCTGTGGATTTTTTCCGTCTGTGGATTTTCCGTCTGTGGATTTTTTCCGTCTGTGGATTCTGCCGTCTGTGGGTTTTTCCGTCTGTGGTTTTTTTCCGTCTGTGGATTTTCTCGTCTGTGGATTTTTTCGTCTGTGGATTTTTTCGTCTGTGGATTTTCTCTTCTCTAGATTTTTTCTCTGTGGATTTTTTAGTCTGTGGATTTTTCCGTCTGTGGATTTTTTCGTCTGTGGATTTTTTCCGTCTGTGGATTTTAACGTCTGTTGATTTCGCGTCTGTGGATTTTTCCGTCTGTGGATTTTTTCGTCTGTGGATTTTTTCGTCTGTGGATTTTTCCGTCTGTGGATTTTCTCGTCTGTGGATTTTCTCGTCTGTGGATTTTTTCCGTCTGTGGATTTTCTCCTCTGTGGATTTTTTCATCTGTGGATTTTTTCCGTTTGTGGATTTTTCCGTCTGTGGATTTTTCCGTCTTTGGATTTTTTCGTCTGTGGATTTTTTCCGTCTGTGGATTTTTTCGTCTGTGGATTTTTTCTTCTGTGGATTTTTTCGTCTGTGGATTTTTCCGTCTGTGGATTTTTCCGTCTGTGGATTTTTACCGTCTGTGGGTTTTACCGTCTGTGGATTTTTTTGTCTGTGGATTTTTTCGTCTGTGGATTTTTTCCGTCTGTGGATTTTTTCGTCTGTGGATTTTTTCGTCTGTGGATTTTTTCGTCTGTGGATTTTTTCCGTCTGTGGATTTTTTCGTCTGTGGATTTTTTCTCTGTGGATTTTTTCGTCTGTGGCTTTTTTCCGTCTGTGGATTTTCTCGTCTGTGGATTTTGTCGTCTGTGGATTTTTCCGTCTGTGGATTTTCTCGTCTGTGGATTTTCTCGTCTGTGGATTTTTTCTCTATGGATTTTTTCGTCTGTGGGTTTTTTCCGTCTGTGGATTTTCTCGTCTGTGGATTTTCTCGTCTGTGGATTTTTTCCGTCTGTGGATTCTGCCGTCTGTGGATTCTTCCGTCTGTGGATTTTTTCCGTCTGTGGATTTTTTCGTCTGTAGATTTTCTCGTCTGTGGATTTTCTCGTCTGTGGATTTTTTCCATCTGTGGATTTTCTCGTCTCTGGATTTTTTCGTCTGTGGATTTTTTCGTCTGTGGATTTTCTCGTCTGTGGATTTTCTCGTCTGTGGATTTTTTCTGTCTGTGGATTTTGCCGTCTGTGGATTTTTTCCGTCTGTGGATTTTTTCGTCTGTGGATTTTTTCGTCTGTGGATTTTTTTCGTCTGTGGATTTTTTCGTCTGTGGATTTTTTCGTCTGTGGATTTTTTCCGTCTGAGGGTTTTTCCCGTCTGTGGATTTTCTCGTGTGTGGATTTTTTCCCTCTGGATTTTTTCGTCTGTGGATTTTCCGTCTGTGGATTTTTTGTCTTTGGATTTTTTCGTCTGTGGATTTTTTCCGTCTGTGGATTTTTTCCGTCTGTGGATTTTTCCGTCTGTGGATTTTTTCCGTCTGTGGATTTTGTCGTCTGTGGATTTTTCCGTCTGTGGATTTTCTCGTCTGTGGATTTTCTCGTCTGTGGATTTTTTCTCTATGGATTTTTTTGTCTGTGGGTTTTTTCCGTCTGTGGATTTTCTCGTCTGTGGATTTTCTCGTCTGTGGATTTTTTCCGTCTGTAGATTTTTTCGTCTGTGGATTTTTCCGTCTGTCGATTTTTTCCGTCTGTGGATTTTTTCGTCTGTGGATTTTTCCGTCTGTGGATTTTTTCCGTCTGTGGATTTTCTCGTCTGTGGATTTTCTCGTCTGTGGATTTTTTCCGTCTGTGGATTTTTTCGTCTGTGAATTTTCTCGTCTGTGGGTTTTTTCCGTCTGTGGATTTTTTCATCTGTGTTTTTTTTCGTCTGTGGATTTTGTCGTCTGTGGATTTTTCCGTCTGTGGATTTTCTCGTCTGTGGATTTTTTCCGTCTGTGGATTTTTTCGTCTGTGGATTTTTTCCGTCTGTGGATTTTTTCGTCTGTGGATTTTGTCGTCTGTGGATTTTCTCGTCTGTGGATTTTTTCGTCTGTGGATTTTCTCGTCTGTGGATTTTCTCGTCTGTGGATTTTGTCGTCTGTGGATTTTTTCTCTGTGGATTTTTTCGTCTGTGGCTTTTTTCCGTCTTTGGATTTTCTCGTCTGTGGATTTTCTCCTCTGTGGATTTTTTCCGTCTGTGGATTTTTTCGTCTGTGGATTTTCTCGTCTGTGGATTTTCCGTCTGTGGATTTTCTCGTCTGTGGATTTCTTCCGTCTGTGGATTTTCCGTCTGTGGATTTTTTCCGTCTGTGGATTCTGCCGTCTGTGGGTTTTTCCGTCTGTGGTTTTTTTCTGTCTGTGGATTTTCTCGTCTGTGGATTTTTTCGTCTGTGGATTTTTTCGTCTGTGGATTTTCTCTTCTCTAGATTTTTTCTCTGTGGATTTTTTAGTCTGTGGATTTTTCCGTCTGTGTATTTTTTCTTCTGTGGATTTTTTCCGTCTCTGGATTTTTTCGTCTGTGGATTTTTTCCGTCTGTGGATTTTTTCGTCTGTGGATTTTTTCCGTCTGTGGATTTTAACGTCTGTTGATTTCGCGTCTGTGGAATTTTCCGTCTGTGGATTTTTTCGTCTGTGGATTTTTTCCGTCTGTGGATTTTCTCGTCTGTGGATTTTTTCCGTCAGTGGATTTTTTCGTCTGTGGATTTTTCCGTCTGTGGATTTTCTCGTCTGTGGATTTTCTCGTCTGTGGATTTTTTCCGTCTGTGGATTTTCTCCTCTGTGGATTTTCTCGTCTGTAGATTTTTTCCGTCTGTGGATTTTCTCGTCTGTGGATTTTTTCCGTTTGTGGATTTTTCCGTCTGTGGATTTTTCTGTCTGTGGATTTTTTCGTCTGTGGATTTTTTCCGTCTGTGGATTTTCTCGTCTGTGGATTTTTTCCGTCTGTGGATTTTTTCGTCTGTGGATTTTTCCGTCTCTGGATTTTCCCGTCTGTGGATTTTCTCGTCTGTGGATTTTCTCGTCTGTGGATTTTTTCCGTCTGTGGATTTTCTCGTCTGTGGATTTTCTCTTCTGTGGATTTTTTCCGTCTGTGGATTTTCTCGTCTGTGGATTTTTTTGTCTGTGGATTTTTCCGTCTGTGGATTTTTTCCGTCTGTGGATTTTGCCGTCTGTGGGTTTTTTCCGTCTGTGGATTTTCTCGTCTGTGGATTTTCTCGTCTGTGGATTTTCTCTTCTGTGGATTTTTTCCGTCTGTGGATTTTCTCGTCTGTGGATTTTTTTGTCTGTGGATTTTTCCGTCTGTGGATTTTTTCCGTCTGTGGATTTTGCCGTCTGTGGGTTTTTTCCGTCTGTGGATTTTCTCGTCTGTGGATTTTTTCGTCTGTGGATTTTTTCCGTCTGTGGATTTTTTCATCTGTGTTTTTTTTCGTCTGTGGATTTTGTCGTCTGTGGATTTTTTCCGTCTGTGGATTTTCCCGTCTGTGGATTTTGTCGTCTGTGGATTTTCTCGTCTGTGGATTTTTTCGTCTGTGGATTTTTTCCGTCTGTGGATTTTTTCCATCTGTGGATTTTGCCGTCTGTGGATTTTTTCGTCTGTGGATTTTTTCGTCTGTGGATTTTCTCGTCTGTGGGTTTTTCTTGTCTGTGGATTTTTTCATCTGTGTTTTTTTTCGTCTGTGGATTTTGTCGTCTGTGGATTTTTTCTGTCTGTGGATTTTTCCGTCTGTAGATTTTGCCGCCTGTGTATTTTTGTCGTCTGTGGATTTTAACGTCTGTGGATTTAGCGTCTGTGGATTTTTCCGTCTGTGGATTTTTTCCGTCTGTGGATTTTTTCGTCTGTGGATTTTTTCATCTGTGTATTTTTTCCGTTTGTGGATTTTTCCGTCTGTGGATTTTTCCGTCTTTGGATTTTTTCGTCTGTGGATTTTTTCCGTCTGTGGATTTTTTCGTCTGTGGATTTTTTCTTCTGTGGATTTTTTCGTCTGTGGATTTTTCCGTCTGTGGATTTTTACCGTCTGTGGGTTTTACCGTATGTGGATTTTTTTGTCTGTGGATTTTTTCGTCTGTGGATTTTTTCCGTCTGTGGATTTTTCCGTCTGTGGATTTTTTCGTCTGTGGATTTTTTCGTCTGTGGATTTTTTCGTCTGTGGATTTTTTCCGTCTGTGGATTTTCTCGTCTGTGGATTTTTTCGTCTGTGGCTTTTTTCCGTCTGGATTTTCTCGTCTGTGGATTTTCTCCTCTGTGGATTTTTTCCGTCTGTGGATTTTTTCGTCTGTGGATTTTCTCGTCTGTGGATTTTCCGTCTGTGGATTTTCTCGTCTGTGGATTTCTTCCGTCTGTGGATTTTTTCCGTCTGTGGATTTTCCGTCTGTGGATTTTTTCCGTCTGTGGATTCTGCCGTTAGTGGATTCTTCCGTCTGTGGATTTTTTCCGTCTGTGGATTTTTTCGTCTGTGGATTTTTTCGTCTGTGGTTTTTTTCCGTCTGTGGATTTTTTCGTCTGTGGATTTTTTCCGTCTGTGGATTTTTTCGTCTGTGGATTTTTCCGTCTGTGGATTTTCTCGTCTGTGGATTTTCTTGTCTGTGGATTTTTTCCGTCTGTGGATTTTCTCGTCTGTGGATTTTCTCTTCTGTGGATTTTTTCCGTCTGTGGATTTTCTCGTCTGTGGATTTTTTCGTCTGTGGATTTTCTCTTCTGTGGATTTTTTCCGTCTGTGGGTTTTTCCGTCTCTGGTTTTTTTCCGTCTGTGGATTTTCTCGTCTGTGGATTTTCTCGTCTGTGGATTTTCTCGTCTGTGGATTTTTTCCGTCTGTGGATTTTCTCGTCTGTGGATTTTTTCGTCTGTGGATTTTCTCGTCTGTGGATTTTTTCTCTGTGGATTTTTTCGTCTGTGGCTTTTTTCCGTCTTTGGATTTTCTCGTCTGTGGATTTTCTCCTCTGTGGATTTTTTCCGTCTGTGGATTTTTTCGTCTGTGGATTTTCTCGTCTGTGGATTTTCCGTCTGTGGATTTTCTCGTCTGTGGATTTCTTCCGTCTGTGGATTTTCCGTCTGTGGATTTTTTCCGTCTGTGGATTCTGCCGTCTGTGGATTCTTCCGTCTGTGGATTTTTTCCGTCTGTGGATTTTCTCGTCTGTGGATTTTCTCCTCTGTGGATTTTTTCCGTCTGTGGATTTTCTCGTCTGTGGATTTTCCGTCTGTGGATTTTCTCGTCTGTGGATTTCTTCCGTCTGTGGATTTTTTCCGTCTGTGGATTTTCCGTCTGTGGATTTTTTCCGTCTGCGGATTCTGCCGTCTGTGGGTTTTTCCGTCTGTGGTTTTTTTCCGTCTGTGGATTTTCTCGTCTGTGGATTTTTTCGTCTGTGGATTTTTTCGTCTGTGGATTTTCTCTTCTCTAGATTTTTTCTCTGTGGATTTTTTAGTCTGTGGATTTTTATGTCTGTGTATTTTTTCTTCTATGGATTTTCTCCGTCTCTGGATTTTTTCGTCTGTGGATTTTTTCCGTCTGTGGATTTTTTCGTCTGTGGATTTTTTCCGTCTGTGGATTTTAACGTCTGTTGATTTCGCGTCTGTGGATTTTTCCGTCTGTGGATTTTTTCGTCTGTGGATTTTTTCGTCTGTGGATTTTTCCGTCTGTGGATTTTCTCGTCTGTGGATTTTCTCGTCTGTGGATTTTTTCCGTCTGTGCATTTTCTCCTCTGTGGATTTTCTCTTCTGTGGATTTTTTCCGTCTGTGGATTTTCTCGTCTGTGGATTTTTTTGTCTGTGGATTTTTCCGTCTGTGGATTTTTTCCGTCTGTGGATTTTGCCGTCTGTGGGTTTTTTCCGTCTGTGGATTTTCTCGTCTGTGGATTTTTTCCGTTTGTGGATTTTTCCGTCTGTGGATTTTTCTGTCTGTGGATTTTTTCGTCTGTGGATTTTTTCCGTCTGTGGATTTTCTCGTCTGTGGATTTTTTCCGTCTGTGGATTTTTTCGTCTGTGGATTTTTCCGTCTCTGGATTTTCCCGTCTGTGGATTTTCTCGTCTGTGGATTTTCTCGTCTGTGGATTTTTTCCGTCTGTGGATTTTCTCGTCTGTGGATTTTCTCTTCTGTGGATTTTTTCCGTCTGTGGATTTTCTCGTCTGTGGATTTTTTTGTCTGTGGATTTTTCCGTCTGTGGATTTTTTCCGTCTGTGGATTTTGCCGTCTGTGGGTTTTTTCCGTCTGTGGATTTTCTCGTCTGTGGATTTTTTCGTCTGTGGATTTTTTCCGTCTGTGGATTTTTTCGTCTGTGGATTTTTTCGTCTGTGGATTTTCTCGTCTGTGGATTTTTTCCGTCTGTGGATTTTTTCGTCTGTGGATTTTGTCGTCTGTGGATTTTTTCCGTCTGTGGATTTTTCCGTCTGTGGATTTTGTCGTCTGTGGATTTTCTCGTCTGTGGATTTTTTCGTCTGTGGATTTTTTCCGTCTGTGGATTTTTTCCATCTGTGGATTTTGCCGTCTGTGGATTTTTTCGTCTGTGGATTTTTTCGTCTGTGGATTTTCTCGTCTGTGGGTTTTTCTTGTCTGTGGATTTTTTCATCTGTGTTTTTTTTCGTCTGTGGATTTTGTCGTCTGTGGATTTTTTCTGTCTGTGGATTTTTCCGTCTGTAGATTTTGCCGCCTGTGTATTTTTGTCGTCTGTGGATTTTAACGTCTGTGGATTTAGCGTCTGTGGATTTTTCCGTCTGTGGATATTTTCGTCTGTGGATTTTTTCCCTCTGTGGATTTTTTCGTCTGTGGATTTTTTCATCTGTGTATTTTTTCCGTTTGTGGATTTTTCCGTCTGTGGATTTTTCCGTCTTTGGATTTTTTCGTCTGTGGATTTTTTCCGTCTGTGGATTTTTTCGTCTGTGGATTTTTTCTTCTGTGGATTTTTTCGTCTGTGGATTTTTCCGTCTGTGGATTTTTCCGTCTGTGGATTTTTACCGTCTGTGGGTTTTACCGTATGTGGATTTTTTTGTCTGTGGATTTTTTCGTCTGTGGATTTTTTCCGTCTGTGGATTTTTCCGTCTGTGGATTTTTTCGTCTGTGGATTTTTTCGTCTGTGGATTTTTTCGTCTGTGGATTTTTTCCGTCTGTGGATTTTCTCGTCTGTGGATTTTTTCGTCTGTGGATTTTTTTGTCTGTGGATTTTTCTCGTCTGTGGATTTTTTCTCTGTGGATTTTTTCGTCTGTGGCTTTTTTCCGTCTGGATTTTCTCGTCTGTGGATTTTCTCCTCTGTGGATTTTTTCCGTCTGTGGATTTTTTCGTCTGTGGATTTTCTCGTCTGTGGATTTTCCGTCTGTGGATTTTCTCGTCTGTGGATTTCTTCCGTCTGTGGATTTTTTCCGTCTGTGGATTTTCCGTCTGTGGATTTTTTCCGTCTGTGGATTCTGCCGTCTGTGGATTCTTCCGTCTGTGGATTTTTTCCGTCTGTGGATTTTTTCGTCTGTAGATTTTCTCGTCTGTGGATTTTCTCGTCTGTGGATTTTTTCGTCTGTGGATTTTTTCCGTCTGAGGGTTATTCCCGTCTGTGGATTTTCTCGTGTGTGGATTTTTTCCCTCTGGATTTTTTCGTCTGTGGATTTTCCGTCTGTGGATTTTTTGTCTTTGGATTTTTTCGTCTGTGGATTTTTTCCGTCTGTGGATTTTTTCCGTCTGTGGATTTTTTCGTCTGTGGATTTTTTCGTCTGTGGATTTTCTCGTCTGTGGATTTTCCGTCTGTGGATTTTCTCGTCTGTGGATTTCTTCCGTCTGTGGATTTTTTCCGTCTGTGGATTTTCCGTCTGTGGATTTTTTCCGTCTGTGGATTCTGCCGTCTGTGGATTCTTCCGTCTGTGGATTTTTTCCGTCTGTGGATTTTTTCGTCTGTAGATTTTCTCGTCTGTGGATTTTTTCCATCTGTGGATTTTCTCGTCTGTGGATTTTTTCGTCTGTGGATTTTTTCGTCTGTGGATTTTTTCGTCTGTGGATTTTCTCGTCTGTGGATTTTCTCGTCTGTGGATTTTTTCTGTCTGTGGATTTTGCCGTCTGTGGATTTTTTCCGTCTGTGGATTTTTTCCGTCTGTGGATTTTTTCGTCTGTGGATTTTTTCGTCTGTGGATTTTCTCGTCTGTGGATTTTCCGTCTGTGGATTTTCTCGTCTGTGGATTTCTTCCGTCTGTGGATTTTTTCCGTCTGTGGATTTTCCGTCTGTGGATTTTTTCCGTCTGTGGATTCTGCCGTCTGTGGATTCTTCCGTCTGTGGATTTTTTCCGTCTGTGGATTTTTTCGTCTGTAGATTTTCTCGTCTGTGGATTTTCTCGTCTGTGGATTTTTTCCATCTGTGGATTTTCTCGTCTGTGGATTTTTTCGTCTGTGGATTTTTTCGTCTGTGGATTTTTTCGTCTGTGGATTTTTTTCGTCTGTGGATTTTTTCGTCTGTGGATTTTTTCGTCTGTGGATTTTTTCCGTCTGAGGGTTTTTCCCGTCTGTGGATTTTCTCGTGTGTGGATTTTTTCCCTCTGGATTTTTTCGTCTGTGGATTTTCCGTCTGTGGATTTTTTGTCTTTGGATTTTTTCGTCTGTGGATTTTTTCCGTCTGTGGATTTTTTCCGTCTGTGGATTTTTTCGTCTGTGGATTTTTTCCGTCTGTGGATTTTTTCGTCTGTGGATTTTTCCGTCTGTGGAATTTTCCGTCTGTGGATTTTCTCGTCTGTGGATTTTTTCCGTCTGTGGATTTTTTCCGTCTGTGGATTTTCTCGTCTGTGGATTTTCTCTTCTGTGGATTTTTTAGGTCTGTGGATTTTCTCGTCTGTGGATTTTTTCGTCTGTGGATTTTTTCCGTCTGTGGATTTTTTCGTCTGTGGATTTTTTCCGTCTGTGGGTTTTTCCGTCTGTGTTTTTTTTCCGTCTGTGGATTTTTTCCGTCTGAGGGTTTTTCCCGTCTGTGGATTTTCTCGTGTGTGGATTTTTTCCCTCTGGATTTTTTCGTCTGTGGATTTTCCGTCTGTGGATTTTTTGTCTTTGGATTTTTTCGTCTGTGGATTTTTTCCGTCTGTGGATTTTTTCCGTCTGTGGATTTTTCCGTCTGTGGATTTTTTCCGTCTGTGGATTTTCTCGTCTGTGGATTTTTTCGTCTGTGGATTTTCTCGTCTGTGGATTTTTTCTCTATGGATTTTTTCGTCTGTGGGTTTTTTCCATCTGTGGATTTTCTCGTCTGTGGATTTTCTCGTCTGTGGATTTTTTCCGTCTGTGGATTTTTTCGTCTGTGGATTTTTTCCGTCTGTGGATTTTTTCGTCTGTGGATTTTTCCGTCTGTGGATTTTTCCGTCTGTGGATTTTCTCGTCTGTGGATTTTCTCGTCTGTGGATTTTTTCCGTCTATGGATTTTCTCGTCTGTGGATTTTCTCTTCTGTGGATTTTTTAGGTCTGTGGATTTTCTCGTCTGTGGATTTTTTCGTCTGTGGATTTTTCCGTCTGTGGATTTTTTCCGTCTGTGGATTTTTTCGTCTGTGGATTTTTTCCGTCTGTGGGTTTTTCCGTCTGTGTTTTTTTTCCGTCTGTGGATTTTTTCCGTCTGAGGGTTTTTCCCGTCTGTGGATTTTCTCGTGTGTGGATTTTTTCCCTCTGGATTTTTTCGTCTGTGGATTTTCCGTCTGTGGATTTTTTCGTCTGTGAATTTTCTCGTCTGTGGGTTTTTTCCGTCTGTGGATTTTTTCATCTGTGTTTTTTTTCGTCTGTGGATTTTGTCGTCTGTGGATTTTTCCGTCTGTGGATTTTCTCGTCTGTGGATTTTCTCGTCTGTGGATTTTTTCTCTATGGATTTTTTCGTCTGTGGGTTTTTTCCGTCTGTGGATTTTCTCGTCTGTGGATTTTCTCGTCTGTGGATTTTTTCCGTCTGTGGATTTTTTCGTCTGTGGATTTTTCCGTCTGTGGATTTTTTCCGTCTGTGGATTTTCTCGTCTGTGGATTTTCTCGTCTGTGGATTTTTTCCGTCTGTGGATTTTGCCGTTTGTGAATTTTCTCGTCTGTGGGTTTTTTCCGTCTGTGGATTTTTTCATCTGTGTTTTTTTTCGTCTGTGGATTTTGTCGTCTGTGGATTTTTCCGTCTGTGGATTTTCTCGTCTGTGGATTTTTCCGTCTGTGGATTTTCTCGTCTGTGGATTTTTTCCGTCTGTGGATTTTCTCGTCTGTGGATTTTTTCGTCTGTGGATTTTTCCGTCTGTGGATTTTTTCCGTCTGTGGATTTTTTCGTCTGTGGATTTTTTCCGTCTGTGGGTTTTTCCGTCTGTGGTTTTTTTCCGTCTGTGGATTTTCTCGTCTGTGGATTTTCTCGTCTGTGGATTTTTTCCGTCTGTGGATTTTCTCGTCTGTGGATTTTTTCGTCTGTGGATTTTTTCGTCTGTGGATTTTCTCGTCTGTGGATTTTTTCTCTGTGGATTTTTTCGTCTGTGGCTTTTTTCCGTCTGTGGATTTTCTCGTCTGTGGATTTTCTCCTCTGTGGATTTTTTCCGTCTGTGGATTTTTTCGTCTGTGGATTTTCTCGTCTGTGGATTTTCCGTCTGTGGATTTTCTCGTCTGTGGATTTTCTCGTCTGTGGATTTTTTCCGTGTGTGGATTTTTTTCGTCTGTGGATTTTTCCGTCTGTGGATTTTTTCCGTGTGTGGATTTTTTTCGTCTGTGGATTTTGCCGACTGTGGATTTTTTCGTCTGTGGATTTTTTCGTCTGTGGGTTTTTTCGTCTGTGGATTTTCTCGTCTGTGGATTTTCTCGTCTGTGGATTTTTTCCATCTGTGGATTTTCTCGTCTGTGGATTTTTTCGTCTGTGGATTTTTTCGTCTGTGGATTTTTTCGTCTGTGGATTTTCTCGTCTGTGGATTTTCTCGTCTGTGGATTTTTTCTGTTTGTGGATTTTGCCGTCTGTGGATGTTTTCCGTCTGTGGATTTTTTCGTCTGTGGATTTTTTCGTCTGTGGATTTTTTTCGTCTGTGGATTTTTTCCGTCTGAGGGTTTTTCCCGTCTGTGGATTTTCTCGTGTGTGGATTTTTTCCCTCTGGATTTTTTCGTCTGTGGATTTTCCGACTGTGGATTTTTTGTCTTTGGATTTTTTCGTCTGTGGATTTTTTCCGTCTGTGGATTTTTTCCGTCTGTGGATTTTTTCGTCTGTGGATTTTTTCCGTCTGTGGATTTTTTCGTCTGTGGATTTTTCCGTCTGTGGATTTTTCCGTCTGTGGATTTTCTCGTCTGTGGATTTTCTCGTCTGTGGATTTTTTCCGTCTGTGGATTTTCTCGTCTGTGGATTTTCTCTTCTGTGGATTTTTTAGGTCTGTGGATTTTCTCGTCTGTGGATTTTTTCGTCTGTGGATTTTTCCGTCTGTGGATTTTTTCCGTCTGTGGATTTTTTCGTCTGTGGATTTTTTCCGTCTGTGGGTTTTTCCGTCTGTGTTTTTTTTCCGTCTGTGGATTTTTTCCGTCTGAGGGTTTTTTCCGTCTGTGGATTTTCTCGTCTGTGGATTTTTTCGTCTGTGGATTTTCTCGTCTGTGGATTTTTTCTCTATGGATTTTTTCGTCTGTGGGTTTTTTCCATCTGTGGATTTTCTCGTCTGTGGATTTTCTCGTCTGTGGATTTTTTCCGTCTGTGGATTTTTTCGTCTGTGGATTTTTCCGTCTGTCGATTTTTTCCGTCTGTGGATTTTCTCGTCTGTGGATTTTCTCGTCTGTGGATTTTTTCCGTCTGTGGATTTTTTCGTCTGTGAATTTTCTCGTCTGTGGGTTTTTTCCGTCTGTGGATTTTTTCATCTGTGTTTTTTTTCGTCTGTGGATTTTGTCGTCTGTGGATTTTTCCGTCTGTGGATTTTCTCGTCTGTGGATTTTCTCGTCTGTGGATTTTTTCTCTATGGATTTTTTCGTCTGTGGGTTTTTTCCGTCTGTGGATTTTCTCGTCTGTGGATTTTCTCGTCTGTGGATTTTTTCCGTCTGTGGATTCTTCCGTCTGTGGATTTTTCCGTCTGTGGATTTTTTCCGTCTGTGGATTTTCTCGTCTGTGGATTTTCTCGTCTGTGGATTTTTTCCGTCTGTGGATTTTTTCGTCTGTGAATTTTCTCCTCTGTGGGTTTTTTCCGTCTGTGGATTTTTTCATCTGTGTTTTTTTTCGTCTGTGGATTTTGTCGTCTGTGGATTTTTCCGTCTGTGGATTTTCTCGTCTGTGGATTTTTTCCGTCTGTGGATTTTTTCGTCTGTGGATTTTTTCGTCTGTGGATTTTTCCGTCTGTGGATTTTTCCGTCTGTGGATTTTTACCGTCTGTGGGTTTTACCGTATGTGGATTTTTTTGTCTGTGGATTTTTTCGTCTGTGGATTTTTTCCGTCTGTGGATTTTTCCGTCTGTGGATTTTTTCGTCTGTGGATTTTTTCGTCTGTGGATTTTTTCGTCTGTGGATTTTTTCCGTCTGTGGATTTTCTCGTCTGTGGATTTTTTCGTCTGTGGATTTTTTCGTCTGTGGATTTTCTCGTCTGTGGATTTTTTCTCTGTGGATTTTTTCGTCTGTGGCTTTTTTCCGTCTGGATTTTCTCGTCTGTGGATTTTCTCCTCTGTGGATTTTTTCCGTCTGTGGATTTTTTCGTCTGTGGATTTTCTCGTCTGTGGATTTTCCGTCTGTGGATTTTCTCGTCTGTGGATTTCTTCCGTCTGTGGATTTTTTCCGTCTGTGGATTTTCCGTCTGTGGATTTTTTCCGTCTGTGGATTCTGCCGTCTGTGGATTCTTCCGTCTGTGGATTTTTTCCGTCTGTGGATTTTTTCGTCTGTAGATTTTCTCGTCTGTGGATTTTCTCGTCTGTGGATTTTTTCGTCTGTGGATTTTTTCCGTCTGAGGGTTTTTCCCGTCTGTGGATTTTCTCGTGTGTGGATTTTTTCCCTCTGGATTTTTTCGTCTGTGGATTTTCCGTCTGTGGATTTTTTGTCTTTGGATTTTTTCGTCTGTGGATTTTTTCCGTCTGTGGATTTTTTCCGTCTGTGGATTTTTTCGTCTGTGGATTTTTTCGTCTGTGGATTTTCTCGTCTGTGGATTTTCCGTCTGTGGATTTTCTCGTCTGTGGATTGCTTCCGTCTGTGGATTTTTTCCGTCTGTGGATTTTCCGTCTGTGGATTTTTTCCGTCTGTGGATTCTGCCGTCTGTGGATTCTTCCGTCTGTGGATTTTTTCCGTCTGTGGATTTTTTCGTCTGTAGATTTTCTCGTCTGTGGATTTTCTCGTCTGTGGATTTTTTCCATCTGTGGATTTTCTCGTCTGTGGATTTTTTCGTCTGTGGATTTTTTCGTCTGTGGATTTTTTCGTCTGTGGATTTTCTCGTCTGTGGATTTTCTCGTCTGTGGATTTTTTCTGTCTGTGGATTTTGCCGTCTGTGGATTTTTTCCGTCTGTGGATTTTTTCGTCTGTGGATTTTTTCGTCTGTGGATTTTTTTCGTCTGTGGATTTTTTCGTCTGTGGATTTTTTCGTCTGTGGATTTTTTCCGTCTGAGGGTTTTTCCCGTCTGTGGATTTTCTCGTGTGTGGATTTTTTCCCTCTGGATTTTTTCGTCTGTGGATTTTCCGTCTGTGGATTTTTTGTCTTTGGATTTTTTCGTCTGTGGATTTTTTCCGTCTGTGGATTTTTTCCGTCTGTGGATTTTTTCGTCTGTGGATTTTTTCCGTCTGTGGATTTTTTCGTCTGTGGATTTTTCCGTCTGTGGATTTTTCCGTCTGTGGATTTTCTCGTCTGTGGATTTTCTCGTCTGTGGATTTTTTCCGTCTGTGGATTTTCTCGTCTGTGGATTTTCTCTTCTGTGGATTTTTTAGGTCTGTGGATTTTCTCGTCTGTGGATTTTTTCGTCTGTGGATTTTTCCGTCTGTGGATTTTTTCCGTCTGTGGATTTTTTCGTCTGTGGATTTTTTCCGTCTGTGGGTTTTTCCGTCTGTGTTTTTTTTCCGTCTGTGGATTTTTTCCGTCTGAGGGTTTTTCCCGTCTGTGGATTTTCTCGTGTGTGGATTTTTTCCCTCTGGATTTTTTCGTCTGTGGATTTTCCGTCTGTGGATTTTTTGTCTTTGGATTTTTTCGTCTGTGGATTTTTTCCGTCTGTGGATTTTTTCCGTCTGTGGATTTTTCCGTCTGTGGATTTTTTCCGTCTGTGGATTTTCTCGTCTGTGGATTTTTTCGTCTGTGGATTTTCTCGTCTGTGGATTTTTTCTCTATGGATTTTTTCGTCTGTGGGTTTTTTCCATCTGTGGATTTTCTCGTCTGTGGATTTTCTCGTCTGTGGATTTTTTCCGTCTGTGGATTTTTTCGTCTGTGGATTTTTCCGTCTGTCGATTTTTTCCGTCTGTGGATTTTCTCGTCTGTGGATTTTCTCGTCTGTGGATTTTTTCCGTCTGTGGATTTTTTCGTCTGTGAATTTTCTCGTCTGTGGGTTTATTCCGTCTGTGGATTTTTTCATCTGTGTTTTTTTTCGTCTGTGGATTTTGTCGTCTGTGGATTTTTCCGTCTGTGGATTTTCTCGTCTGTGGATTTTCTCGTCTGTGGATTTTTTCTCTATGGATTTTTTCGTCTGTGGGTTTTTTCCGTCTGTGGATTTTTTCGTCTGTGGATTTTTCCGTCTGTGGATTTTTTCCGTCTGTGGATTTTCTCGTCTGTGGATTTTCTCGTCTGTGGATTTTTTCCGTCTGTGGATTTTGCCGTTTGTGAATTTCCTCGTCTGTGGGTTTTTTCCGTCTGTGGATTTTTTCATCTGTGTTTTTTTTCGTCTGTGGATTTTGTCGTCTGTGGATTTTTCCGTCTGTGGATTTTCTCGTCTGTGGATTTTTTCCGTCTGTGGATTTTTTCGTCTGTGGATTTTTTCCGTCTGTGGATTTTTTCGTCTGTGGATTTTTCCGTCTGTGGATTTTTCCGTCTGTGGATTTTCTCGTCTGTGGATTTTCTCGTCTGTGGATTTTTTCCGTCTGTGGATTTTCTCGTCTGTGGATTTTCTCTTCTGTGGATTTTTTCCGTCTGTGGATTTTCTCGTCTGTGGATTTTTTCGTCTGTGGATTTTTCCGTCTGTGGATTTTTTCCGTCTGTGGATTTTTTCGTCTGTGGATTTTTTCCGTCTGTGGGTTTTTCCGTCTGTGGTTTTTTTCCGTCTGTGGATTTTCCCCTCTGTGGATTTTCTCGTCTGTGGATTTTTTCCGTCTGTGGATTTTCTCGTCTGTGGATTTTTTCGTCTGTGGATTTTTTCGTCTGTGGATTTTCTCGTCTGTGGATTTTTTCTCTGTGGATTTTTTCGTCTGTGGCTTTTTTCCGTCTGTGGATTTTCTCGTCTGTGGATTTTCTCCTCTGTGGATTTTTTCCGTCTGTGGATTTTTTCGTCTGTGGATTTTCTCGTCTGTGGATTTTCCGTCTGTGGATTTTCTCGTCTGTGGATTTTCTCGTCTGTGGATTTTTTCCGTGTGTGGATTTTTTTCGTCTGTGGATTTTTCCGTCTGTGGATTTTTTCCGTGTGTGGATTTTTTTCGTCTGTGGATTTTGCCGACTGTGGATTTTTTCCGTCTGTGGGTTTTTCCGTCTGTGTTTTTTTTCCGTCTGTGGATTTTTTCGTCTGTGGATTTTCTCGTCTGTGGATTTTCCGTCTGTGGATTTTCTCGTCTGTGGATTTCTTCCGTCTGTGGATTTTTTCCGTCTGTGGATTTTCCGTCTGTGGATTTTTTCCGTCTGTGGATTCTGCCGTCTGTGGGTTTTTCCGTCTGTGGTTTTTTTCCGTCTGTGGATTTTCTCGTCTGTGGATTTTTTCGTCTGTGGATTTTCTGGTCTGTGGATTTCGCGTCTGTGGATTTTTCCGTCTGTGGATTTTTTCGTCTGTGGATTTTTTCGTCTGTGGATTTTTTCCGTCTGTGGATTTTCTCGTCTGTGGATTTTTGTCGTCTGTAGATTTTAACGTCTGTGGATTTCGCGTCTGTGGATTTTTTCCGTCTGTGGATTTTTTCCGTCTGTGGATTTTGCCGTCTGTGGATTTTTTCGTCTGTGGATTTTGCCGTCTGTGGATTCTTTCCGTCTGTGTATTTTGCCGTCTGTGGATTTTTTCCGTCTGTGGATTTTTTCGTCTGTGGATTTTCCGTCTGTGGATTTTTTGTCTTTGGATTTTCTCGTCTGTGGATTTTCTCGTCTGTGGATTTTTTCGTCTGTGGATTTTTTCGTCTGTGGGTTTTTTCGTCTGTGGGTTTTTTCCGTCTGTGGATTTTCTCGTCTGTGGATTTTCTCGTCTGTGGATTTTTTTCGTCTGTGGATTTTCTCGTCTGTGGATTTTCTCGTCTGTGGGTTCTTCCCGTCTGTGGATTTTTTCATCTGTGTTTTTTTTCGTCTGTGGATTTTTTCATCTGTGTTTTTTTTCGTCTGTGGATTTTGTCGTCTGTGGATTTTCTCGTCTGTGGATTTTTTCTCTGTGGATTTTTTCGTCTGTGGCTTTTTTCCGTCTGGATTTTCTCGTCTGTGGATTTTCTCCTCTGTGGATTTTTTCCGTCTGTGGATTTTTTCGTCTGTGGATTTTCTCGTCTGTGGATTTTCCGTCTGTGGATTTTCTCGTCTGTGGATTTCTTCCGTCTGTGGATTTTTTCCGTCTGTGGATTTTCCGTCTGTGGATTTTTTCCGTCTGTGGATTCTGCCGTCTGTGGATTCTTCCGTCTGTGGATTTTTTCCGTCTGTGGATTTTTTCGTCTGTAGATTTTCTCGTCTGTGGATTTTCTCGTCTGTGGATTTTTTCTATCTGTGGATTTTCTCGTCTGTGGATTTTTTCGTCTGTGGATTTTTTCGTCTGTGGATTTTTTCGTCTGTGGATTTTCTCGTCTGTGGATTTTCTCGTCTGTGGATTTTTTCTGTCTGTGGATTTTTTCGTCTGTGGATTTTTTCCGTCTGAGGGTTTTTCCCGTCTGTGGATTTTCTCGTGTGTGGATTTTTTCCCTCTGGATTTTTTCGTCTGTGGATTTTCCGTCTGTGGATTTTTTGTCTTTGGATTTTTTCGTCTGTGGATTTTTTCCGTCTGTGGATTTTTTCCGTCTGTGGATTTTTTCGTCTGTGGATTTTCTCGTGTGTGGATTTTTTCCCTCTGGATTTTTTCGTCTGTGGATTTTCCGTCTGTGGATTTTTTGTCTTTGGATTTTTTCGTCTGTGGATTTTTTCCGTCTGTGGATTTTTTCCGTCTGTGGATTTTTCCGTCTGTGGATTTTTCCGTCTGTGGATTTTCTCGTCTGTGGATTTTCTCGTCTGTGGATTTTTTCCGTCTGTGGATTTTTTCGTCTGTGGATTTTTTCCGTCTGTGGATTTTTTCGTCTGTGGATTTTTCCGTCTGTGGATTTTTCCGTCTGTGGATTTTCTCGTCTGTGGATTTTCTCGTCTGTGGATTTTTTCCGTCTGTGGATTTTCTCGTCTGTGGATTTTCTCTTCTGTGGATTTTTTAGGTCTGTGGATTTTCTCGTCTGTGGATTTTTTCGTCTGTGGATTTTTCCGTCTGTGGATTTTTTCCGTCTGTGGATTTTTTCGTCTGTGGATTTTTTCCGTCTGTGGGTTTTTCCGTCTGTGTTTTTTTTCCGTCTGTGGATTTTTTCCGTCTGAGGGTTTTTCCCGTCTGTGGATTTTCTCGTGTGTGGATTTTTTCCCTCTGGATTTTTTCGTCTGTGGATTTTCCGTCTGTGGATTTTTTGTCTTTGGATTTTTTCGTCTGTGGATTTTTTCCGTCTGTGGATTTTTTCCGTCTGTGGATTTTTTCGTCTGTGGATTTTTTCGTCTGTGGATTTTCTCGTCTGTGGATTTTCCGTCTGTGGATTTTCTCGTCTGTGGATTTCTTCCGTCTGTGGATTTTTTCCGTCTGTGGATTTTCCGTCTGTGGATTTTTTCCGTCTGTGGATTCTGCCGTCTGTGGATTCTTCCGTCTGTGGATTTTTTCCGTCTGTGGATTTTTTCGTCTGTAGATTTTCTCGTCTGTGGATTTTCTCGTCTGTGGATTTTCTCGTCTGTGGATTTTTTCCGTCTGTGGATTTTTTCGTCTGTGGATTTTTCCGTCTGTCGATTTTTTCCGTCTGTGGATTTTCTCGTCTGTGGATTTTCTCGTCTGTGGATTTTTTCCGTCTGTGGATTTTTTCGTCTGTGGATTTTCTCGTCTGTGGGTTTTTTCCGTCTGTGGATTTTTTCATCTGTGTTTTTTTTCGTCTGTGGATTTTGTCGTCTGTGGATTTTTCCGTCTGTGGATTTTCTCGTCTGTGGATTTTCTCGTCTGTGGATTTTTTCTCTATGGATTTTTTCGTCTGTGGGTTTTTTCCGTCTGAGGGTTTTTCCCGTCTGTGGATTTTCTCGTGTGTGGATTTTTTCCCTCTGGATTTTTTCGTCTGTGGATTTTCCGTCTGTGGATTTTTTGTCTTTGGATTTTTTCGTCTGTGGATTTTTTCCGTCTGTGGATTTTTTCCGTCTGTGGATTTTTTCGTCTGTGGATTTTTTCCGTCTGTGGATTTTTTCGTCTGTGGATTTTTCCGTCTGTGGATTTTTCCGTCTGTGGATTTTCTCGTCTGTGGATTTTCTCGTCTGTGGATTTTTTCCGTCTGTGGATTTTCTCGTCTGTGGATTTTCTCTTCTGTGGATTTTTTAGGTCTGTGGATTTTCTCGTCTGTGGATTTTTTCGTCTGTGGATTTTTCCGTCTGTGGATTTTTTCCGTCTGTGGATTTTTTCGTCTGTGGATTTTTTCCGTCTGTGGGTTTTTCCGTCTGTGTTTTTTTTCCGTCTGTGGATTTTTTCCGTCTGAGGGTTTTTCCCGTCTGTGGATTTTCTCGTGTGTGGATTTTTTCCCTCTGGATTTTTTCGTCTGTGGATTTTCCGTCTGTGGATTTTTTGTCTTTGGATTTTTTCGTCTGTGGATTTTTTCCGTCTGTGGATTTTTACCGTCTGTGGATTTTTCCGTCTGTGGATTTTTTCCGTCTGTGGATTTTCTCGTCTGTGGATTTTTTCGTCTGTGGATTTTCTCGTCTGTGGATTTTTTCTCTATGGATTTTTTCGTCTGTGGGTTTTTTCCATCTGTGGATTTTCTCGTCTGTGGATTTTCTCGTCTGTGGATTTTTTCCGTCTGTGGATTTTTTCGTCTGTGGATTTTTCCGTCTGTCGATTTTTTCCGTCTGTGGATTTTCTCGTCTGTGGATTTTCTCGTCTGTGGATTTTTTCCGTCTGTGGATTTTTTCGTCTGTGAATTTTCTCGTCTGTGGGTTTTTTCCGTCTGTGGATTTTTTCATCTGTGTTTTTTTTCGTCTGTGGATTTTGTCGTCTGTGGATTTTTCCGTCTGTGGATTTTCTCGTCTGTGGATTTTCTCGTCTGTGGATTTTCTCGTCTGTGGATTTTTTCCGTCTGTGGATTTTTTCGTCTGTGGATTTTTCCGTCTGTGGATTTTTTCCGTCTGTGGATTTTCTCGTCTGTGGATTTTCTCGTCTGTGGATTTTTTCCGTCTGTGGATTTTGCCGTTTGTGAATTTTCTCGTCTGTGGGTTTTTTCCGTCTGTGGATTTTTTCATCTGTGTTTTTTTTCGTCTGTGGATTTTGTCGTCTGTGGATTTTTCCGTCTGTGGATTTTCTCGTCTGTGGATTTTTTCCGTCTGTGGATTTTTTCGTCTGTGGATTTTTTCCGTCTGTGGATTTTTTCGTCTGTGGATTTTTCCGTCTGTGGATTTTTCCGTCTGTGGATTTTCTCGTCTGTGGATTTTCTCGTCTGTGGATTTTTTCCGTCTGTGGATTTTCTCGTCTGTGGATTTTCTCTTCTGTGGATTTTTTCCGTCTGTGGATTTTCTCGTCTGTGGATTTTTTCGTCTGTGGATTTTTCCGTCTGTGGATTTTTTCCGTCTGTGGATTTTTTCGTCTGTGGATTTTTTCCGTCTGTGGGTTTTTCCGTCTGTGGTTTTTTTCCGTCTGTGGATTTTCTCGTCTGTGGATTTTCTCGTCTGTGGATTTTTTCCGTCTGTGGATTTTCTCGTCTGTGGATTTTTTCGTCTGTGGATTTTTTCGTCTGTGGATTTTCTCGTCTGTGGATTTTTTCTCTGTGGATTTTTTCGTCTGTGGCTTTTTTCCGTCTGTGGATTTTCTCGTCTGTGGATTTTCTCCTCTGTGGATTTTTTCCGTCTGTGGATTTTTTCGTCTGTGGATTTTCTCGTCTGTGGATTTTCCGTCTGTGGATTTTCTCGTCTGTGGATTTTCTCGTCTGTGGATTTTTTCCGTGTGTGGATTTTTTTCGTCTGTGGATTTTTCCGTCTGTGGATTTTTTCCGTGTGTGGATTTTTTTCGTCTGTGGATTTTGCCGACTGTGGATTTTTTCGTCTGTGGATTTTTTCGTCTGTGGGTTTTTTCGTCTGTGGATTTTTTCGTCTGTGGATTTTCTCGTCTGTGGATTTTCCGTCTGTGGATTTTCTCGTCTGTGGATTTCTTCCGTCTGTGGATTTTTTCCGTCTGTGGATTTTCCGTCTGTGGATTTTTTCCGTCTGTGGATTCTGCCGTCTGTGGGTTTTTCCGTCTGTGGTTTTTTTCCGTCTGTGGATTTTCTCGTCTGTGGATTTTTTCGTCTGTGGATTTTTTCGTCTGTGGATTTTCTCGTCTGTGGATTTCGCGTCTGTGGATTTTTCCGTCTGTGGATTTTTTCGTCTGTGGATTTTTTCGTCTGTGGATTTTTTCCGTCTGTGGATTTTCTCGTCTGTGGATTTTTGTCGTCTGTAGATTTTAACGTCTGTGGATTTCGCGTCTGTGGATTTTTTCCGTCTGTGGATTTTTTCCGTCTGTGGATTTTGCCGTCTGTGGATTTTTTCGTCTGTGGATTTTGCCGTCTGTGGATTCTTTGTGTCTGTGTATTTTGCCGTCTGTGGATTTTTTCCGTCTGTGGATTTTTTCGTCTGTGGATTTTCCGTCTGTGGATTTTTTGTCTTTGGATTTTCTCGTCTGTGGATTTTCTCGTCTGTGGATTTTTTCGTCTGTGGATTTTTTCGTCTGTGGGTTTTTTCGTCTGTGGGTTTTTTCCGTCTGTGGATTTTCTCGTCTGTGGATTTTCTCGTCTGTGGATTTTTTTCGTCTGTGGATTTTCTCGTCTGTGGATTTTCTCGTCTGTGGGTTCTTCCCGTCTGTGGATTTTTTCATCTGTGTTTTTTTTCGTCTGTGGATTTTTTCATCTGTGTTTTTTTTCGTCTGTGGATTTTGTCGTCTGTGGATTTTTCCGTCTGTGGATTTTCTCGTCTGTGGATTTTTTCCGTCTGTGGATTTTTTCGTCTGTGGATTTTTTCCGTCTGTGGATTTTTTCGTCTGTGGATTTTTCCGTCTGTGGATTTTTTCGTCTGTGGATTTTTTCGTCTGTGGATTTTTTCGTCTGTGGATTTTCTCGTCTGTGGATTTTTTCGTCTGTAGATTTTCTCGTCTGTGGATTTTTTCGTCTGTGGATTTTCTCGTCTGTGGATTTTTTCCGTCTGTGGATTTTCTCGTCTGTGGATTTTTTCGTCTGTGGATTTTTCCGTCTGTGGATTTTTTCCGTCTGTGGATTTTTTCGTCTGTGGATTTTTTCCGTCTGTGGGTTTTTCCGTCTGTGGTTTTTTTCCGTCTGTGGATTTTCTCGTCTGTGGATTTTCTCGTCTGTGGATTTTGTCGTCTGTGGATTTTTTCCGTCTGTGGATTTTTTCGTCTGTGGATTTTCTCGTCTGTGGATTTTCCGTCTGTGGATTTTCTCGTCTGTGGATTTTCTCGTCTGTGGATTTTTTCCGTGTGTGGATTTTTTTCGTCTGTGGATTTTTTCGTCTGTGGATTTTTTCCGTGTGTGGATTTTTTTCGTCTGTGGATTTTGCCGACTGTGGATTTTTTCGTCTGTGGATTTTTTCGTCTGTGGGTTTTTTCGTCTGTGGATTTTTTCGTCTGTGGATTTTCTCGTCTGTGGATTTTCCGTCTGTGGATTTTCTCGTCTGTGGATTTCTTCCGTCTGTGGATTTTTTCCGTCTGTGGATTTTCTCGTCTGTGGATTTTCTCGTCTGTGGATTTTTTTCGTCTGTGGATTTTCTCGTCTGTGGATTTTCTCGTCTGTGGGTTCTTCCCGTCTGTGGATTTTTTCATCTGTGTTTTTTTTCGTCTGTGGATTTTTTCATCTGTGTTTTTTTTCGTCTGTGGATTTTGTCGTCTGTGGATTTTTCCGTCTGTGGATTTTCTCGTCTGTGGATTTTTTCCGTCTGTGGATTTTTTCGTCTGTGGATTTTTTCCGTCTGTGGATTTTTTCGTCTGTGGATTTTTTCGTCTGTGGATTTTCTCGTCTGTGGATTTTTTCGTCTGTAGATTTTCTCGTCTGTGGATTTTTTCGTCTGTGGATTTTCTCTTCTGTGGATATTTTCCGTCTGTGGATTTTCTCGTCTGTGGATTTTTTCGTCTGTGGATTTTTCCGTCTGTGGATTTTTTCCGTCTGTGGATTTTTTCGTCTGTGGATTTTTTCCGTCTGTGGGTTTTTCCGTCTGTGGTTTTTTTCCGTCTGTGGATTTTCTCGTCTGTGGATTTTCTCGTCTGTGGATTTTTTCCGTCTGTGGATTTTCTCGTCTGTGGATTTTTTCGTCTGTGGATTTTTTCGTCTGTGGATTTTCTCGTCTGTGGATTTTTTCTCTGTGGATTTTTTCGTCTGTGGCTTTTTTCCGTCTGTGGATTTTCTCGTCTGTGGATTTTCTCCTCTGTGGATTTTTTCCGTCTGTGGATTTTTTCGTCTGTGGATTTTCTCGTCTGTGGATTTTCCGTCTGTGGATTTTCTCGTCTGTGGATTTTCTCGTCTGTGGATTTTTTCCGTGTGTGGATTTTTTTCGTCTGTGGATTTTTTCGTCTGTGGATTTTTTCCGTGTGTGGATTTTTTTCGTCTGTGGATTTTGCCGACTGTGGATTTTTTCGTCTGTGGATTTTTTCGTCTGTGGGTTTTTTCGTCTGTGGATTTTTTCGTCTGTGGATTTTCTCGTCTGTGGATTTTCCGTCTGTGGATTTTCTCGTCTGTGGATTTCTTCCGTCTGTGGATTTTTTCCGTCTGTGGATTCTGCCGTCTGTGGGTTTTTCCGTCTGTGGTTTTTTTCCGTCTGTGGATTTTCTCGTCTGTGGATTTTTTCGTCTGTGGATTTTTTCGTCTGTGGATTCTCTCGTCTGTGGATTTTGCCGTCTGTGGATTCTTTCCGTCTGTGGATTTTTTCGTCTGTGGATTTTGCCGTCTGTGGATTCTTTCCGTCTGTTTATTTTGCCGTCTGTGGATTTTTTCCGTCTGTGGATTTTTTCGTCTGTGGATTTTCCGTCTGTGGATTTTTTGTCTTTGGATTTTCTCGTCTGTGGATTTTTTCCGTCTGTGGATTTTTCCGTCTGTGGATTTTTTCCGTCTGTGGATTTTCTCGTCTGTGCATTTTTTCGTCTGTGGATTTTTCCGTCTGTGGTTTTTTTCCGTCTGTGGATTTTCTCGTCTGTGGATTTTCTCATCTGTGGATTTTTTCGTCTGTGGATTTTTTCCGTCTGTGGATTTTCTCGTCTGTGGATTTTTTCGTCTGTGGATTTTTTCGTCTGTGGATTTTCTCGTCTGTGGATTTTTTCTCTGTGGATTTTTTCGTCTGTGGCTTTTTTCCGTCTGTGGATTTTCTCGTCTGTGGATTTTCTCCTCTGTGGATTTTTTCCGTCTGTGGATTTTTTCGTCTGTGGATTTTCCGTCTGTGGATTTTCTCGTCTGTGGATTTCTTCCGTCTGTGGATTTTCCGTCTGTGGATTTTTTCCGTCTGTGGATTCTGCCGTCTGTGGATTCTTCCGTCTGTGGATTTTTTCCGTCTGTGGATTTTTTCGTCTGTAGATTTTCTCGTCTGTGGATTTTCTCGTCTGTGGATTTTCTCGTCTGTGGATTTTTTCGTCTGTGGATTTTTTCGTCTGTGGATTTTCTCGTCTGTGGATTTTTTCGTCTGTAGATTTTCTCGTCTGTGGATTTTTTCGTCTGTGGATTTTTTCCGTCTGTGGATTTTTTCCGTCTGTGGATTTTTTCGTCTGTGGATTTTTTCGTCTGTTGATTTTCTCGTCTGTGGATTTCGCGTCTGTGGATTTTTCCGTCTGTGGATTTTTTCGTCTGTGGATTTTTTCGTCTGTGGATTTTGCCGCCTGTGTATTTTTGTCGTCTGTAGATTTTAACGTCTGTGGATTTCGCGTCTGTGGATTTTTTTTCCGTCTTTGGATTTTCTCGTCTGTGGATTTTTTCGTCTGTGGGTTTTTTCCTCTGTGGATTTTCTCGTCTGTGGATTTTCTCTTCTGTGGATTTTTTCCGTCTGTGGATTTTGCCGTCTGTGGATTTTTCCGTCTGTAGATTTTTCCGTCTGTACATTTTTCCGTCTGTGGATTTTCTCGTCTGTGGATTTTTTCGTCTGTGGGTTTTTTCCTCTGTGGATTTTCTCGTCTGTGGATTTTCTCTTCTGTGGATTTTTTCCGTCTGTGGATTTTGCCGTCTGTGGATTTTTCCGTCTGTGGATTTTTCCGTCTGTAGATTTTTCCGTCTGTACATTTTTCCGTCTGTGGATTTTGCCGTCTGTGGATTTTTTCCGTCTGTGGATTCTGCCGTCTGTGGGTTTTTCCGTGTGTGGTTTTTTTCCGTCTGTGGATTTTCTCGTCTGTGGATTTTTTCGTCTGTGGATTTTTTCGTCTGTGGATTTTTTCCGTCTGTGGATTTTCTCGTCTGTGGATTTTTGTCGTCTGTAGATTTTAACGTCTGTGGATTTCGCGTCTGTGGATTTTTTCCGTCTGTGGATTTTTTCCGTCTGTGGATTTTGCCGTCTGTGGATTTTTCCGTCTGTGGATTTTTTTCGTCTGTGGATTTTTTCGTCTGTGGATTTTTTCCGTGTGTGGATTTTTTTCGTCTGTGGATTTTGCCGACTGTGGATTTTTTCGTCTGTGGATTTTTTCGTCTGTGGGTTTTTTCGTCTGTGGATTTTTTCGTCTGTGGATTTTTCCGTCTGTGGATTTTCCGTCTGTGGATTTTCTCGTCTGTGGATTTCTTCCGTCTGTGGATTTTTTCCGTCTGTGGATTTTCCGTCTGTGGATTTTTTCCGTCTGTGGATTCTGCCGTCTGTGGGTTTTTCCGTCTGTGGTTTTTTTCCGTCTGTGGATTTTCTCGTCTGTGGATTTTTTCGTCTGTGGATTTTTTCGTCTGTGGATTTTTTCCGTCTGTGGATTTTCTCGTCTGTGGATTTTTGTCGTCTGTAGATTTTAACGTCTGTGGATTTCGCGTCTGCGGATTTTTTCCGTCTGTGGATTTTGGCGTCTGTGGATTTTGCCGTCTGTGGATTTTTTCGTCTGTGGATTTTGCCGTCTGTGGATTCTTTCCGTCTGTGTATTTTGCCGTCTGTGGATTTTTTCCGTCTGTGGATTTTTTCGTCTGTGGATTTTCCGTCTGTGGATTTTTTGTCTTTGGATTTTTTCTCTGTGGATTTTTTCGTCTGTGGATTTTTTCGTCTGTGGATTTTTTCGTCTGTGGATTTTTTCGTCTGTGGATTTTTCCGTCTGTGGATTTTTCCGTCTGTGGATTTTCCGTCTGTGGATTTTTTGTCTTTGGATTTTTTCGTCTGTGGATTTTTTCCGTCTGTGGATTTTTTCCGTCTGTGGATTTTTCCGTCACTGGATTTTTTCCGTCTGTGGATTTTTTCGTCTGTGGATTTTTTCGTCTGTGGATTTTCTCGTCTGTGGATTTTTTCGTCTGTGGATTTTCTCGTCTGTGGATTTTCTCGTCTGTGGATTTTTTCCGTCTGTGGATTTTCTCGTCTGTGGATTTTCTCGTCTGTGGATTTTTTCCGTCTGTGGATTTTCTCGTCTGTGGATTTTGTCATCTGTGGATTTTTTCCGTCTGTGGATTTTTCCGTCTGTGGATATTGTCGTCTGTGGATTTTCTCGTCTGTGGATTTTTTCGTCTGTAGATTTTGCCGTCTGTGGATTCTTTCCGTCTGTGTATTTTGCCGTCTGTGGCAAAAATCCAGAGATTCTCTGTGGATTTTTTCGTCTGTGGCTTTTTTCCGTCTGTGGATTTTCTCGTCTGTGGATTTTCTCCTCTGTGGATTTTTTCCGTCTGTGGATTTTTTCGTCTGTGGATTTTCTCGTCTGTGGATTTTCCGTCTGTGGATTTTCTCGTCTGTGGATTTTCTCGTCTGTGGATTTTTTCCGTGTGTGGATTTTTTTCGTCTGTGGATTTTTTCGTCTGTGGATTTTTTCCGTGTGTGGATTTTTTTCGTCTGTGGATTTTGCCGACTGTGGATTTTTTCGTCTGTGGATTTTTTCGTCTGTGGGTTTTTTCGTCTGTGGATTTTTTCGTCTGTGGATTTTCTCGTCTGTGGATTTTCCGTCTGTGGATTTTCTCGTCTGTGGATTTCTTCCGTCTGTGGATTTTTTCCGTCTGTGGATTTTCTCGTCTGTGGATTTTCTCGTCTGTGGATTTTTTTCGTCTGTGGATTTTCTCGTCTGTGGATTTTCTCGTCTGTGGGTTCTTCCCGTCTGTGGATTTTTTCATCTGTGTTTTTTTTCGTCTGTGGATTTTTTCATCTGTGTTTTTTTTCGTCTGTGGATTTTGTCGTCTGTGGATTTTTCCGTCTGTGGATTTTCTCGTCTGTGGATTTTTTCCGTCTGTGGATTTTTTCGTCTGTGGATTTTTTCCGTCTGTGGATTTTTTCGTCTGTGGATTTTTTCGTCTGTGGATTTTCTCGTCTGTGGATTTTTTCGTCTGTAGATTTTCTCGTCTGTGGATTTTTTCGTCTGTGGATTTTCTCTTCTGTGGATATTTTCCGTCTGTGGATTTTCTCGTCTGTGGATTTTTTCGTCTGTGGATTTTTCCGTCTGTGGATTTTTTCCGTCTGTGGATTTTTTCGTCTGTGGATTTTTTCCGTCTGTGGGTTTTTCCGTCTGTGGTTTTTTTCCGTCTGTGGATTTTCTCGTCTGTGGATTTTCTCGTCTGTGGATTTTTTCCGTCTGTGGATTTTCTCGTCTGTGGATTTTTTCGTCTGTGGATTTTTTCGTCTGTGGATTTTCTCGTCTGTGGATTTTTTCTCTGTGGATTTTTTCGTCTGTGGCTTTTTTCCGTCTGTGGATTTTCTCGTCTGTGGATTTTCTCCTCTGTGGATTTTTTCCGTCTGTGGATTTTTTCGTCTGTGGATTTTCTCGTCTGTGGATTTTCCGTCTGTGGATTTTCTCGTCTGTGGATTTTCTCGTCTGTGGATTTTTTCCGTGTGTGGATTTTTTTCGTCTGTGGATTTTTTCGTCTGTGGATTTTTTCCGTGTGTGGATTTTTTTCGTCTGTGGATTTTGCCGACTGTGGATTTTTTCGTCTGTGGATTTTTTCGTCTGTGGGTTTTTTCGTCTGTGGATTTTTTCGTCTGTGGATTTTCTCGTCTGTGGATTTTCCGTCTGTGGATTTTCTCGTCTGTGGATTTCTTCCGTCTGTGGATTTTTTCCGTCTGTGGATTCTGCCGTCTGTGGGTTTTTCCGTCTGTGGTTTTTTTCCGTCTGTGGATTTTCTCGTCTGTGGATTTTTTCGTCTGTGGATTTTTTCGTCTGTGGATTCTCTCGTCTGTGGATTTTGCCGTCTGTGGATTCTTTCCGTCTGTGGATTTTTTCGTCTGTGGATTTTGCCGTCTGTGGATTCTTTCCGTCTGTTTATTTTGCCGTCTGTGGATTTTTTCCGTCTGTGGATTTTTTCGTCTGTGGATTTTCCGTCTGTGGATTTTTTGTCTTTGGATTTTCTCGTCTGTGGATTTTTTCCGTCTGTGGATTTTTCCGTCTGTGGATTTTTTCCGTCTGTGGATTTTCTCGTCTGTGCATTTTTTCGTCTGTGGATTTTTCCGTCTGTGGTTTTTTTCCGTCTGTGGATTTTCTCGTCTGTGGATTTTCTCATCTGTGGATTTTTTCGTCTGTGGATTTTTTCCGTCTGTGGATTTTCTCGTCTGTGGATTTTTTCGTCTGTGGATTTTTTCGTCTGTGGATTTTCTCGTCTGTGGATTTTTTCTCTGTGGATTTTTTCGTCTGTGGCTTTTTTCCGTCTGTGGATTTTCTCGTCTGTGGATTTTCTCCTCTGTGGATTTTTTCCGTCTGTGGATTTTTTCGTCTGTGGATTTTCCGTCTGTGGATTTTCTCGTCTGTGGATTTCTTCCGTCTGTGGATTTTCCGTCTGTGGATTTTTTCCGTCTGTGGATTCTGCCGTCTGTGGATTCTTCCGTCTGTGGATTTTTTCCGTCTGTGGATTTTTTCGTCTGTAGATTTTCTCGTCTGTGGATTTTCTCGTCTGTGGATTTTCTCGTCTGTGGATTTTTTCGTCTGTGGATTTTTTCGTCTGTGGATTTTCTCGTCTGTGGATTTTTTCGTCTGTAGATTTTCTCGTCTGTGGATTTTTTCGTCTGTGGATTTTTTCCGTCTGTGGATTTTTTCCGTCTGTGGATTTTTTCGTCTGTGGATTTTTTCGTCTGTTGATTTTCTCGTCTGTGGATTTCGCGTCTGTGGATTTTTCCGTCTGTGGATTTTTTCGTCTGTGGATTTTTTCGTCTGTGGATTTTGCCGCCTGTGTATTTTTGTCGTCTGTAGATTTTAACGTCTGTGGATTTCGCGTCTGTGGATTTTTCCGTCTGTGGATTTTTTCGTCTGTGGATTTTTTTTCCGTCTTTGGATTTTCTCGTCTGTGGATTTTTTCGTCTGTGGGTTTTTTCCTCTGTGGATTTTCTCGTCTGTGGATTTTCTCTTCTGTGGATTTTTTCCGTCTGTGGATTTTGCCGTCTGTGGATTTTTCCGTCTGTAGATTTTTCCGTCTGTACATTTTTCCGTCTGTGGATTTTCTCGTCTGTGGATTTTTTCGTCTGTGGGTTTTTTCCTCTGTGGATTTTCTCGTCTGTGGATTTTCTCTTCTGTGGATTTTTTCCGTCTGTGGATTTTGCCGTCTGTGGATTTTTCCGTCTGTGGATTTTTCCGTCTGTAGATTTTTCCGTCTGTACATTTTTCCGTCTGTGGATTTTGCCGTCTGTGGATTTTTTCCGTCTGTGGATTCTGCCGTCTGTGGGTTTTTCCGTCTGTGGTTTTTTTCCGTCTGTGGATTTTCTCGTCTGTGGATTTTTTCGTCTGTGGATTTTTTCGTCTGTGGATTTTTTCCGTCTGTGGATTTTCTCGTCTGTGGATTTTTGTCGTCTGTAGATTTTAACGTCTGTGGATTTCGCGTCTGTGGATTTTTTCCGTCTGTGGATTTTTTCCGTCTGTGGATTTTGCCGTCTGTGGATTTTTCCGTCTGTGGATTTTTTTCGTCTGTGGATTTTTTCGTCTGTGGATTTTTTCCGTGTGTGGATTTTTTTCGTCTGTGGATTTTGCCGACTGTGGATTTTTTCGTCTGTGGATTTTTTCGTCTGTGGGTTTTTTCGTCTGTGGATTTTTTCGTCTGTGGATTTTTCCGTCTGTGGATTTTCCGTCTGTGGATTTTCTTGTCTGTGGATTTCTTCCGTCTGTGGATTTTTTCCGTCTGTGGATTTTCCGTCTGTGGATTTTTTCCGTCTGTGGATTCTGCCGTCTGTGGGTTTTTCCGTCTGTGGTTTTTTTCCGTCTGTGGATTTTCTCGTCTGTGGATTTTTTCGTCTGTGGATTTTTTCGTCTGTGGATTTTTTCCGTCTGTGGATTTTCTCGTCTGTGGATTTTTGTCGTCTGTAGATTTTAACGTCTGTGGATTTCGCGTCTGCGGATTTTTTCCGTCTGTGGATTTTGGCGTCTGTGGATTTTGCCGTCTGTGGATTTTTTCGTCTGTGGATTTTGCCGTCTGTGGATTCTTTCCGTCTGTGTATTTTGCCGTCTGTGGATTTTTTCCGTCTGTGGATTTTTTCGTCTGTGGATTTTCCGTCTGTGGATTTTTTGTCTTTGGATTTTTTCTCTGTGGATTTTTTCGTCTGTGGATTTTTTCGTCTGTGGATTTTTTCGTCTGTGGATTTTTTCGTCTGTGGATTTTTCCGTCTGTGGATTTTTCCGTCTGTGGATTTTCCGTCTGTGGATTTTTTGTCTTTGGATTTTTTCGTCTGTGGATTTTTTCCGTCTGTGGATTTTTTCCGTCTGTGGATTTTTCCGTCACTGGATTTTTTCCGTCTGTGGATTTTTTCGTCTGTGGATTTTTTCGTCTGTGGATTTTCTCGTCTGTGGATTTTTTCGTCTGTGGATTTTCTCGTCTGTGGATTTTCTCGTCTGTGGATTTTTTCCGTCTGTGGATTTTCTCGTCTGTGGATTTTGTCGTCTGTGGATTTTTTCCGTCTGTGGATTTTTCCGTCTGTGGATATTGTCGTCTGTGGATTTTCTCGTCTGTGGATTTTTTCGTCTGTAGATTTTGCCGTCTGTGGATTCTTTCCGTCTGTGTATTTTGCCGTCTGTGGCAAAAATCCAGAGATTCTCTGTGGATTTTTTCGTCTGTGGCTTTTTTCCGTCTGTGGATTTTCTCGTCTGTGGATTTTCTCCTCTGTGGATTTTTTCCGTCTGTGGATTTTTTCGTCTGTGGATTTTCTCGTCTGTGGATTTTCCGTCTGTGGATTTTCTCGTCTGTGGATTTTCTCGTCTGTGGATTTTTTCCGTGTGTGGATTTTTTTCGTCTGTGGATTTTTTCGTCTGTGGATTTTTTCCGTGTGTGGATTTTTTTCGTCTGTGGATTTTGCCGACTGTGGATTTTTTCGTCTGTGGATTTTTTCGTCTGTGGGTTTTTTCGTCTGTGGATTTTTTCGTCTGTGGATTTTCTCGTCTGTGGATTTTCCGTCTGTGGATTTTCTCGTCTGTGGATTTCTTCCGTCTGTGGATTTTTTCCGTCTGTGGATTTTCTCGTCTGTGGATTTTCTCGTCTGTGGATTTTTTTCGTCTGTGGATTTTCTCGTCTGTGGATTTTCTCGTCTGTGGGTTCTTCCCGTCTGTGGATTTTTTCATCTGTGTTTTTTTTCGTCTGTGGATTTTTTCATCTGTGTTTTTTTTCGTCTGTGGATTTTGTCATCTGTGGATTTTTCCGTCTGTGGATTTTCTCGTCTGTGGATTTTTTCCGTCTGTGGATTTTTTCGTCTGTGGATTTTTTCCGTCTGTGGATTTTTTCGTCTGTGGATTTTTTCGTCTGTGGATTTTCTCGTCTGTGGATTTTTTCGTCTGTAGATTTTCTCGTCTGTGGATTTTTTCGTCTGTGGATTTTCTCTTCTGTGGATATTTTCCGTCTGTGGATTTTCTCGTCTGTGGATTTTTTCGTCTGTGGATTTTTCCGTCTGTGGATTTTTTCCGTCTGTGGATTTTTTCGTCTGTGGATTTTTTCCGTCTGTGGGTTTTTCCGTCTGTGGTTTTTTTCCGTCTGTGGATTTTCTCGTCTGTGGATTTTCTCGTCTGTGGATTTTTTCCGTCTGTGGATTTTCTCGTCTGTGGATTTTTTCGTCTGTGGATTTTTTCGTCTGTGGATTTTCTCGTCTGTGGATTTTTTCTCTGTGGATTTTTTCGTCTGTGGCTTTTTTCCGTCTGTGGATTTTCTCGTCTGTGGATTTTCTCCTCTGTGGATTTTTTCCGTCTGTGGATTTTTTCGTCTGTGGATTTTCTCGTCTGTGGATTTTCCGTCTGTGGATTTTCTCGTCTGTGGATTTTCTCGTCTGTGGATTTTTTCCGTGTGTGGATTTTTTTCGTCTGTGGATTTTTTCGTCTGTGGATTTTTTCCGTGTGTGGATTTTTTTCGTCTGTGGATTTTGCCGACTGTGGATTTTTTCGTCTGTGGATTTTTTCGTCTGTGGGTTTTTTCGTCTGTGGATTTTTTCGTCTGTGGATTTTCTCGTCTGTGGATTTCTTCCGTCTGTGGATTTTTTCCGTCTGTGGATTCTGCCGTCTGTGGGTTTTTCCGTCTGTGGTTTTTTTCCGTCTGTGGATTTTCTCGTCTGTGGATTTTTTCGTCTGTGGATTTTTTCGTCTGTGGATTCTCTCGTCTGTGGATTTTGCCGTCTGTGGATTCTTTCCGTCTGTGGATTTTTTCGTCTGTGGATTTTGCCGTCTGTGGATTCTTTCCGTCTGTTTATTTTGCCGTCTGTGGATTTTTTCCGTCTGTGGATTTTTTCGTCTGTGGATTTTCCGTCTGTGGATTTTTTGTCTTTGGATTTTCTCGTCTGTGGATTTTTTCCGTCTGTGGATTTTTCCGTCTGTGGATTTTTTCCGTCTGTGGATTTTCTCGTCTGTGCATTTTTTCGTCTGTGGATTTTTCCGTCTGTGGTTTTTTTCCGTCTGTGGATTTTCTCGTCTGTGGATTTTCTCATCTGTGGATTTTTTCGTCTGTGGATTTTTTCCGTCTGTGGATTTTCTCGTCTGTGGATTTTTTCGTCTGTGGATTTTTTCGTCTGTGGATTTTCTCGTCTGTGGATTTTTTCTCTGTGGATTTTTTCGTCTGTGGCTTTTTTCCGTCTGTGGATTTTCTCGTCTGTGGATTTTCTCCTCTGTGGATTTTTTCCGTCTGTGGATTTTTTCGTCTGTGGATTTTCCGTCTGTGGATTTTCTCGTCTGTGGATTTCTTCCGTCTGTGGATTTTCCGTCTGTGGATTTTTTCCGTCTGTGGATTCTGCCGTCTGTGGATTCTTCCGTCTGTGGATTTTTTCCGTCTGTGGATTTTTTCGTCTGTAGATTTTCTCGTCTGTGGATTTTCTCGTCTGTGGATTTTCTCGTCTGTGGATTTTTTCGTCTGTGGATTTTTTCGTCTGTGGATTTTCTCGTCTGTGGATTTTTTCGTCTGTAGATTTTCTCGTCTGTGGATTTTTTCGTCTGTGGATTTTTTCCGTCTGTGGATTTTTTCCGTCTGTGGATTTTTTCGTCTGTGGATTTTTTCGTCTGTTGATTTTCTCGTCTGTGGATTTCGCGTCTGTGGATTTTTCCGTCTGTGGATTTTTTCGTCTGTGGATTTTTTCGTCTGTGGATTTTGCCGCCTGTGTATTTTTGTCGTCTGTAGATTTTAACGTCTGTGGATTTCGCGTCTGTGGATTTTTCCGTCTGTGGATTTTTTCGTCTGTGGATTTTTTTTCCGTCTTTGGATTTTCTCGTCTGTGGATTTTTTCGTCTGTGGGTTTTTTCCTCTGTGGATTTTCTCGTCTGTGGATTTTCTCTTCTGTGGATTTTTTCCGTCTGTGGATTTTGCCGTCTGTGGATTTTTCCGTCTGTAGATTTTTCCGTCTGTACATTTTTCCGTCTGTGGATTTTCTCGTCTGTGGATTTTTTCGTCTGTGGGTTTTTTCCTCTGTGGATTTTCTCGTCTGTGGATTTTCTCTTCTGTGGATTTTTTCCGTCTGTGGATTTTGCCGTCTGTGGATTTTTCCGTCTGTGGATTTTTCCGTCTGTAGATTTTTCCGTCTGTACATTTTTCCGTCTGTGGATTTTGCCGTCTGTGGATTTTTTCCGTCTGTGGATTCTGCCGTCTGTGGGTTTTTCCGTCTGTGGTTTTTTTCCGTCTGTGGATTTTCTCGTCTGTGGATTTTTTCGTCTGTGGATTTTTTCGTCTGTGGATTTTTTCCGTCTGTGGATTTTCTCGTCTGTGGATTTTTGTCGTCTGTAGATTTTAACGTCTGTGGATTTCGCGTCTGTGGATTTTTTCCGTCTGTGGATTTTTTCCGTCTGTGGATTTTGCCGTCTGTGGATTTTTCCGTCTGTGGATTTTTTTCGTCTGTGGATTTTTTCGTCTGTGGATTTTTTCCGTGTGTGGATTTTTTTCGTCTGTGGATTTTGCCGACTGTGGATTTTTTCGTCTGTGGATTTTTTCGTCTGTGGGTTTTTTCGTCTGTGGATTTTTTCGTCTGTGGATTTTTCCGTCTGTGGATTTTCCGTCTGTGGATTTTCTCGTCTGTGGATTTCTTCCGTCTGTGGATTTTTTCCGTCTGTGGATTTTCCGTCTGTGGATTTTTTCCGTCTGTGGATTCTGCCGTCTGTGGGTTTTTCCGTCTGTGGTTTTTTTCCGTCTGTGGATTTTCTCGTCTGTGGATTTTTTCGTCTGTGGATTTTTTCGTCTGTGGATTTTTTCCGTCTGTGGATTTTCTCGTCTGTGGATTTTTGTCGTCTGTAGATTTTAACGTCTGTGGATTTCGCGTCTGCGGATTTTTTCCGTCTGTGGATTTTGGCGTCTGTGGATTTTGCCGTCTGTGGATTTTTTCGTCTGTGGATTTTGCCGTCTGTGGATTCTTTCCGTCTGTGTATTTTGCCGTCTGTGGATTTTTTCCGTCTGTGGATTTTTTCGTCTGTGGATTTTCCGTCTGTGGATTTTTTGTCTTTGGATTTTTTCTCTGTGGATTTTTTCGTCTGTGGATTTTTTCGTCTGTGGATTTTTTCGTCTGTGGATTTTTTCGTCTGTGGATTTTTCCGTCTGTGGATTTTTCCGTCTGTGGATTTTCCGTCTGTGGATTTTTTGTCTTTGGATTTTTTCGTCTGTGGATTTTTTCCGTCTGTGGATTTTTTCCGTCTGTGGATTTTTCCGTCACTGGATTTTTTCCGTCTGTGGATTTTTTCGTCTGTGGATTTTTTCGTCTGTGGATTTTCTCGTCTGTGGATTTTTTCGTCTGTGGATTTTCTCGTCTGTGGATTTTCTCGTCTGTGGATTTTTTCCGTCTGTGGATTTTCTCGTCTGTGGATTTTCTCGTCTGTGGATTTTTTCCGTCTGTGGATTTTCTCGTCTGTGGATTTTGTCGTCTGTGGATTTTTTCCGTCTGTGGATTTTTCCGTCTGTGGATATTGTCGTCTGTGGATTTTCTCGTCTGTGGATTTTTTCGTCTGTAGATTTTGCCGTCTGTGGATTCTTTCCGTCTGTGTATTTTGCCGTCTGTGGCAAAAATCCAGAGATTCTCTGTGGATTTTTTCGTCTGTGGCTTTTTTCCGTCTGTGGATTTTCTCGTCTGTGGATTTTCTCCTCTGTGGATTTTTTCCGTCTGTGGATTTTTTCGTCTGTGGATTTTCTCGTCTGTGGATTTTCCGTCTGTGGATTTTCTCGTCTGTGGATTTTCTCGTCTGTGGATTTTTTCCGTGTGTGGATTTTTTTCGTCTGTGGATTTTTTCGTCTGTGGATTTTTTCCGTGTGTGGATTTTTTTCGTCTGTGGATTTTGCCGACTGTGGATTTTTTCGTCTGTGGATTTTTTCGTCTGTGGGTTTTTTCGTCTGTGGATTTTTTCGTCTGTGGATTTTCTCGTCTGTGGATTTTCCGTCTGTGGATTTTCTCGTCTGTGGATTTCTTCCGTCTGTGGATTTTTTCCGTCTGTGGATTTTCCGTCTGTGGATTTTTTCCGTCTGTGGATTCTGCCGTCTGTTGATTTTTGTCGTCTGTGGATTTTAACGTCTGTGGATTTTCTCGTCTGTGGATTTTTTCGTCTGTGGATTTTTTCGTCTGTGGATTTTCTCGTCTGTGGATTTCGCGTCTGTGGATTTTTCCGTCTGTGGATTTTTTCGTCTGTGGATTTTTTCGTCTGTGGATTTTTTCCGTCTGTGGATTTTCTCGTCTGTGGATTTTTGTCGTCTGTAGATTTTAACGTCTGTGGATTTCGCGTCTGTGGATTTTTTCCGTCTGTGGATTTTTTCCGTCTGTGGATTTTGCCGTCTGTGGATTTTTTCGTCTGTGGATTTTGCCGTCTGTGGATTCTTTCCGTCTGTGTATTTTGCCGTCTGTGGATTTTTTCCGTCTGTGGATTTTTTCGTCTGTGGATTTTCCGTCTGTGGATTTTTTGTCTTTGGATTTTCTCGTCTGTGGATTTTCTCGTCTGTGGATTTTTTCGTCTGTGGATTTTTTCGTCTGTGGGTTTTTTCGTCTGTGGGTTTTTTCCGTCTGTGGATTTTCTCGTCTGTGGATTTTCTCGTCTGTGGATTTTTTTCGTCTGTGGATTTTCTCGTCTGTGGATTTTCTCGTCTGTGGGTTCTTCCCGTCTGTGGATTTTTTCATCTGTGTTTTTTTTCGTCTGTGGATTTTTTCATCTGTGTTTTTTTTCGTCTGTGGATTTTGTCGTCTGTGGATTTTTCCGTCTGTGGATTTTCTCGTCTGTGGATTTTTTCCGTCTGTGGATTTTTTCGTCTGTGGATTTTTTCCGTCTGTGGATTTTTTCGTCTGTGGATTTTTTCGTCTGTGGATTTTTCCGTCTGTGGATTTTTCCGTCTGTGGATTTTCTCGTCTGTGGATTTTCTCGTCTGTGGATTTTTTCCGTCTGTGGATTTTCTCGTCTGTGGATTTTCTCTTCTGTGGATATTTTCCGTCTGTGGATTTTCTCGTCTGTGGATTTTTTCGTCTGTGGATTTTTCCGTCTGTGGATTTTTTCCGTCTGTGGATTTTTTCGTCTGTGGATTTTTTCCGTCTGTGGGTTTTTCCGTCTGTGGTTTTTTTCCGTCTGTGGATTTTCTCGTCTGTGGATTTTCTCGTCTGTGGATTTTGTCGTCTGTGGATTTTTTCCGTCTGTGGATTTTCTCGTCTGTGGATTTTTTCGTCTGTGGATTTTTTCGTCTGTGGATTTTTGTCGTCTGTAGATTTTAACGTCTGTGGATTTCGCGTCTGTGGATTTTTTCCGTCTGTGGATTTTTTCCGTCTGTGGATTTTGCCGTCTGTGGATTTTTTCGTCTGTGGATTTTGCCGTCTGTGGATTCTTTCCGTCTGTGTATTTTGCCGTCTGTGGATTTTTTCCGTCTGTGGATTTTTTCGTCTGTGGATTTTCCGTCTGTGGATTTTTTGTCTTTGGATTTTCTCGTCTGTGGATTTTTTCGTCTGTGGGTTTTTTCGTCTGTGGATTTTTTCGTCTGTGGATTTTCTCGTCTGTGGATTTTCCGTCTGTGGATTTTCTCGTCTGTGGATTTCTTCCGTCTGTGGATTTTTTCCGTCTGTGGATTTTCCGTCTGTGGATTTTTTCCGTCTGTGGATTCTGCCGTCTGTGGGTTTTTCCGTCTGTGGTTTTTTTCCGTCTGTGGATTTTCTCGTCTGTGGATTTTTTCGTCTGTGGATTTTTTCGTCTGTGGATTTTCTCGTCTGTGGATTTTGCCGTCTGTGGATTCTTTCCGTCTGTGGATTTTTTCGTCTGTGGATTTTGCCGTCTGTGGATTCTTTCCGTCTGTGTATTTTGCCGTCTGTGGATTTTTTCCGTCTGTGGATTTTTTCGTCTGTGGATTTTCCGTCTGTGGATTTTTTGTCTTTGGATTTTTTCGTCTCTGGATTTTTTCCGTCTGTGGATTTTTCCGTCTGTGGATTTTTTCCGTCTGTGGATTTTCTCGTCTGTGCATTTTTTCGTCTGTGGATTTTTCCGTCTGTGGTTTTTTTCCGTCTGTGGATTTTCTCGTCTGTGGATTTTCTCGTCTGTGGATTTTTTCGTCTGTGGATTTTTTCCGTCTGTGGATTTTCTCGTCTGTGGATTTTTTCGTCTGTGGATTTTTTCGTCTGTGGATTTTCTCGTCTGTGGATTTTTTCGTCTGTTGATTTTCTCGTCTGTGGATTTCGCGTCTGTGGATTTTTCCGTCTGTGGATTTTTTCGTCTGTGGATTTTTTCGTCTGTAGATTTTCTCGTCTGTGGATTTTTTCGTCTGTGGATTTTTTCCGTCTGTGGATTTTTTCCGTCTGTGGATTTTTTCGTCTGTGGATTTTTTCGTCTGTTGATTTTCTCGTCTGTGGATTTCGCGTCTGTGGATTTTTCCGTCTGTGGATTTTTTCGTCTGTGGATTTTTTCGTCTGTGGATTTTGCCGCCTGTGTATTTTTGTCGTCTGTAGATTTTAACGTCTGTGGATTTCGCGTCTGTGGATTTTTCCGTCTGTGGATTTTTTCGTCTGTGGATTTTTTTTCCGTCTTTGGATTTTCTCGTCTGTGGATTTTTTCGTCTGTGGGTTTTTTCCTCTGTGGATTTTCTCGTCTGTGGATTTTCTCTTCTGTGGATTTTTTCCGTCTGTGGATTTTGCCGTCTGTGGATTTTTCCGTCTGTAGATTTTTCCGTCTGTACATTTTTCCGTCTGTGGATTTTCTCGTCTGTGGGTTTTTCCGTCTGTGGTTTTTTTCCGTCTGTGGATTTTCTCGTCTGTGGATTTTTTCGTCTGTGGATTTTTTCGTCTGTGGATTTTTTCCGTCTGTGGATTTTCTCGTCTGTGGATTTTTGTCGTCTGTAGATTTTAACGTCTGTGGATTTCGCGTCTGTGGATTTTTTCCGTCTGTGGATTTTTTCCGTCTGTGGATTTTGCCGTCTGTGGATTTTTTCCGTGTGTGGATTTTTTTCGTCTGTGGATTTTGCCGACTGTGGATTTTTTCGTCTGTGGATTTTTTCGTCTGTGGGTTTTTTCGTCTGTGGATTTTTTCGTCTGTGGATTTTTCCGTCTGTGGATTTTCCGTCTGTGGATTTTCTCGTCTGTGGATTTCTTCCGTCTGTGGATTTTTTCCGTCTGTGGATTTTCCGTCTGTGGATTTTTTCCGTCTGTGGATTCTGCCGTCTGTGGGTTTTTCCGTCTGTGGATTTTTTCCGTCTGTGGATTTTCTCGTCTGTGGATTTTTTCGTCTGTGGATTTTTTCCGTCTGTGGATTTTCTCGTCTGTGGATTTTTGTCGTCTGTAGATTTTAACGTCTGTGGATTTCGCGTCTGCGGATTTTTTCCGTCTGTGGATTTTGGCGTCTGTGGATTTTGCCGTCTGTGGATTTTTTCGTCTGTGGATTTTGCCGTCTGTGGATTCTTTCCGTCTGTGTATTTTGCCGTCTGTGGATTTTTTCCGTCTGTGGATTTTTTCGTCTGTGGATTTTCCGTCTGTGGATTTTTTGTCTTTGGATTTTTTCTCTGTGGATTTTTTCGTCTGTGGATTTTTTCGTCTGTGGATTTTTTCGTCTGTGGATTTTTCCGTCTGTGGATTTTTCCGTCTGTGGATTTTCCGTCTGTGGATTTTTTGTCTTTGGATTTTTTCGTCTGTGGATTTTTTCCGTCTGTGGATTTTTTCCGTCTGTGGATTTTTCCGTCACTGGATTTTTTCCGTCTGTGGATTTTTTCGTCTGTGGATTTTTTCGTCTGTGGATTTTCTCGTCTGTGGATTTTTTCGTCTGTGGATTTTCTCGTCTGTGGATTTTCTCGTCTGTGGATTTTTTCCGTCTGTGGATTTTCTCGTCTGTGGATTTTCTCGTCTGTGGATTTTTTCCGTCTGTGGATTTTCTCGTCTGTGGATTTTGTCGTCTGTGGATTTTTTCCGTCTGTGGATTTTTCCGTCTGTGGATATTGTCGTCTGTGGATTTTCTCGTCTGTGGATTTTTTCGTCTGTGGATTTTGCCGTCTGTGGATTCTTTCCGTCTGTGTATTTTGCCGTCTGTGGCAAAAATCCAGAGATTCTCTGTGGATTTTTTCGTCTGTGGCTTTTTTCCGTCTGTGGATTTTCTCGTCTGTGGATTTTCTCCTCTGTGGATTTTTTCCGTCTGTGGATTTTTTCGTCTGTGGATTTTCTCGTCTGTGGATTTTCCGTCTGTGGATTTTCTCGTCTGTGGATTTTCTCGTCTGTGGATTTTTTCCGTGTGTGGATTTTTTTCGTCTGTGGATTTTTTCGTCTGTGGATTTTTTCCGTGTGTGGATTTTTTTCGTCTGTGGATTTTGCCGACTGTGGATTTTTTCGTCTGTGGATTTTTTCGTCTGTGGGTTTTTTCGTCTGTGGATTTTTTCGTCTGTGGATTTTCTCGTCTGTGGATTTTCCGTCTGTGGATTTTCTCGTCTGTGGATTTCTTCCGTCTGTGGATTTTTTCCGTCTGTGGATTTTCCGTCTGTGGATTTTTTCCGTCTGTGGATTCTGCCGTCTGTTGATTTTTGTCGTCTGTGGATTTTAACGTCTGTGGATTTTCTCGTCTGTGGATTTTTTCGTCTGTGGATTTTTTCGTCTGTGGATTTTCTCGTCTGTGGATTTCGCGTCTGTGGATTTTTCCGTCTGTGGATTTTTTCGTCTGTGGATTTTTTCGTCTGTGGATTTTTTCCGTCTGTGGATTTTCTCGTCTGTGGATTTTTGTCGTCTGTAGATTTTAACGTCTGTGGATTTCGCGTCTGTGGATTTTTTCCGTCTGTGGATTTTTTCCGTCTGTGGATTTTGCCGTCTGTGGATTTTTTCGTCTGTGGATTTTGCCGTCTGTGGATTCTTTCCGTCTGTGTATTTTGCCGTCTGTGGATTTTTTCCGTCTGTGGATTTTTTCGTCTGTGGATTTTCCGTCTGTGGATTTTTTGTCTTTGGATTTTCTCGTCTGTGGATTTTCTCGTCTGTGGATTTTTTCGTCTGTGGATTTTTTCGTCTGTGGGTTTTTTCGTCTGTGGGTTTTTTCCGTCTGTGGATTTTCTCGTCTGTGGATTTTCTCGTCTGTGGATTTTTTTCGTCTGTGGATTTTCTCGTCTGTGGATTTTCTCGTCTGTGGGTTCTTCCCGTCTGTGGATTTTTTCATCTGTGTTTTTTTTCGTCTGTGGATTTTTTCATCTGTGTTTTTTTTCGTCTGTGGATTTTGTCGTCTGTGGATTTTTCCGTCTGTGGATTTTCTCGTCTGTGGATTTTTTCCGTCTGTGGATTTTTTCGTCTGTGGATTTTTTCCGTCTGTGGATTTTTTCGTCTGTGGATTTTTTCGTCTGTGGATTTTTCCGTCTGTGGATTTTTCCGTCTGTGGATTTTCTCGTCTGTGGATTTTCTCGTCTGTGGATTTTTTCCGTCTGTGGATTTTCTCGTCTGTGGATTTTCTCTTCTGTGGATATTTTCCGTCTGTGGATTTTCTCGTCTGTGGATTTTTTCGTCTGTGGATTTTTCCGTCTGTGGATTTTTTCCGTCTGTGGATTTTTTCGTCTGTGGATTTTTTCCGTCTGTGGGTTTTTCCGTCTGTGGTTTTTTTCCGTCTGTGGATTTTCTCGTCTGTGGATTTTCTCGTCTGTGGATTTTGTCGTCTGTGGATTTTTTCCGTCTGTGGATTTTCTCGTCTGTGGATTTTTTCGTCTGTGGATTTTTTCGTCTGTGGATTTTTGTCGTCTGTAGATTTTAACGTCTGTGGATTTCGCGTCTGTGGATTTTTTCCGTCTGTGGATTTTTTCCGTCTGTGGATTTTGCCGTCTGTGGATTTTTTCGTCTGTGGATTTTGCCGTCTGTGGATTCTTTCCGTCTGTGTATTTTGCCGTCTGTGGATTTTTTCCGTCTGTGGATTTTTTCGTCTGTGGATTTTCCGTCTGTGGATTTTTTGTCTTTGGATTTTCTCGTCTGTGGATTTTTTCGTCTGTGGGTTTTTTCGTCTGTGGATTTTTTCGTCTGTGGATTTTCTCGTCTGTGGATTTTCCGTCTGTGGATTTTCTCGTCTGTGGATTTCTTCCGTCTGTGGATTTTTTCCGTCTGTGGATTTTCCGTCTGTGGATTTTTTCCGTCTGTGGATTCTGCCGTCTGTGGGTTTTTCCGTCTGTGGTTTTTTTCCGTCTGTGGATTTTCTCGTCTGTGGATTTTTTCGTCTGTGGATTTTTTCGTCTGTGGATTTTCTCGTCTGTGGATTTTGCCGTCTGTGGATTCTTTCCGTCTGTGGATTTTTTCGTCTGTGGATTTTGCCGTCTGTGGATTCTTTCCGTCTGTGTATTTTGCCGTCTGTGGATTTTTTCCGTCTGTGGATTTTTTTGTCTGTGGATTTTCCGTCTGTGGATTTTTTGTCTTTGGATTTTTTCGTCTCTGGATTTTTTCCGTCTGTGGATTTTTCCGTCTGTGGATTTTTTCCGTCTGTGGATTTTCTCGTCTGTGCATTTTTTCGTCTGTGGATTTTTCCGTCTGTGGTTTTTTTCCGTCTGTGGATTTTCTCGTCTGTGGATTTTCTCGTCTGTGGATTTTTTCGTCTGTGGATTTTTTCCGTCTGTGGATTTTCTCGTCTGTGGATTTTTTCGTCTGTGGATTTTTTCGTCTGTGGATTTTCTCGTCTGTGGATTTTTTCTCTGTGGATTTTTTCGTCTGTGGCTTTTTTCCGTCTGTGGATTTTTTCGTCTGTGGATTTTCTCGTCTGTGGATTTTTTCGTCTGTAGATTTTCTCGTCTGTGGATTTTTTCGTCTGTGGATTTTTTCCGTCTGTGGATTTTTTCCGTCTGTGGATTTTTTCGTCTGTGGATTTTTTCGTCTGTTGATTTTCTCGTCTGTGGATTTTTCCGTCTGTGGATTTTTTCGTCTGTGGATTTTTTCGTCTGTGGATTTTGCCGCCTGTGTATTTTTGTCGTCTGTAGATTTTAACGTCTGTGGATTTCGCGTCTGTGGATTTTTCCGTCTGTGGATTTTTTCGTCTGTGGATTTTTTTTCCGTCTTTGGATTTTCTCGTCTGTGGATTTTTTCGTCTGTGGGTTTTTTCCTCTGTGGATTTTCTCGTCTGTGGATTTTCTCTTCTGTGGATTTTTTCCGTCTGTGGATTTTGCCGTCTGTGGATTTTTCCGTCTGTAGATTTTTCCGTCTGTACATTTTTCCGTCTGTGGATTTTCTCGTCTGTGGGTTTTTCCGTCTGTGGTTTTTTTCCGTCTGTGGATTTTCTCGTCTGTGGATTTTTTCGTCTGTGGATTTTTTCGTCTGTGGATTTTTTCCGTCTGTGGATTTTCTCGTCTGTGGATTTTTGTCGTCTGTAGATTTTAACGTCTGTGGATTTCGCGTCTGTGGATTTTTTCCGTCTGTGGATTTTTTCCGTCTGTGGATTTTGCCGTCTGTGGATTTTTTCCGTGTGTGGATTTTTTTCGTCTGTGGATTTTGCCGACTGTGGATTTTTTCGTCTGTGGATTTTTTCGTCTGTGGGTTTTTTCGTCTGTGGATTTTTTCGTCTGTGGATTTTTCCGTCTGTGGATTTTCCGTCTGTGGATTTTCTCGTCTGTGGATTTCTTCCGTCTGTGGATTTTTTCCGTCTGTGGATTTTCCGTCTGTGGATTTTTTCCGTCTGTGGATTCTGCCGTCTGTGGGTTTTTCCGTCTGTGGTTTTTTTCCGTCTGTGGATTTTCTCGTCTGTGGATTTTTTCGTCTGTGGATTTTTTCCGTCTGTGGATTTTCTCGTCTGTGGATTTTTGTCGTCTGTAGATTTTAACGTCTGTGGATTTCGCGTCTGTGGATTTTTTCCGTCTGTGGATTTTTTCCGTCTGTGGATTTTGCCGTCTGTGGATTTTTTCGTCTGTGGATTTTGCCGTCTGTGGATTCTTTCCGTCTGTGTATTTTGCCGTCTGTGGATTTTTTCCGTCTGTGGATTTTTTCGTCTGTGGATTTTCCGTCTGTGGATTTTTTGTCTTTGGATTTTTTCTCTGTGGATTTTTTCGTCTGTGGATTTTTTCGTCTGTGGATTTTTTCGTCTGTGGATTTTTCCGTCTGTGGATTTTTCCGTCTGTGGATTTTCCGTCTGTGGATTTTTTGTCTTTGGATTTTTTCGTCTGTGGATTTTTTCCGTCTGTGGATTTTTTCCGTCTGTGGATTTTTCCGTCACTGGATTTTTTCCGTCTGTGGATTATCTCGTCTGTGGATTTTTTCGTCTGTGGATTTTTTCGTCTGTGGATTTTCTCGTCTGTGGATTTTTTCGTCTGTGGATTTTCTCGTCTGTGGATTTTCTCGTCTGTGGATTTTTTCCGTCTGTGGATTTTCTCGTCTGTGGATTTTCTCGTCTGTGGATTTTTTCCGTCTGTGGATTTTCTCGTCTGTGGATTTTGTCGTCTGTGGATTTTTTCCGTCTGTGGATTTTTCCGTCTGTGGATATTGTCGTCTGTGGATTTTCTCGTCTGTGGATTTTTTCGTCTGTGGATTTTGCCGTCTGTGGATTCTTTCCGTCTGTGTATTTTGCCGTCTGTGGCAAAAATCCAGAGACGGCAAAAATCCACAGACGGCAAAATACACAGACGGAAAGAATCCACAGACGGAAAAAATCCACAGACGAGAAAATCCACAGACGGAAAAAATCCACAGACGGAGAAAATCCACAGACGCGAAATCCACAGACGTTAAAATCTACAGACGACAAAAATACACAGGCGGCAAAATCCACAGACGGCAAAACCCACAGACGGCACAATCCAGAGACGGAAAAATCCACAGACGAAAAAATCCACAGACGGAAAAAATCCACAGACGGAAAAAATCCACAGACGAGAAAATCCACAGACGGAAAAAATCCACAGACGGAGAAAATCCACAGACGCGAAATCCACAGACGTTAAAATCTACAGACGACAAAAATACACAGGCGGCAAAATCCACAGACGGCAAAACCCACAGACGGCACAATCCAGAGACGGAAAAATCCACAGACGAAAAAATCCACAGACGGAAAAAATCCACAGACCGAAAAAATCCAAAGACAAAAAATCCACAGACGGAAAATCCACAGACGAAAAAATCCACAGACGGAAAAAATCCACAGACGGCAAAATACACAGACGGAAAGAATCCACAGACGGCAAAATCCACAGACGAAAAAATCCACAGACGGAAAAAATCCACAGACGGCAAAATCCACAGACGGAAAAAATCCACAGACGGAAAAAATCCACAGACGAAAAAATCCACAGACGAGAAAATCCACAGACGACAATATCCACAGACGGAAAAATCCACAGACGGAAAAAATCCACAGACGACAAAATCCACAGACGAAAAAAAACACAGATGAAAAAATCCACAGACGGAAAAAACCCACAGACGAGAAAATCCACAGACGAGAAAATCCACAGACGGAAAAAATCCACAGACGAGAAAATCCACAGACGAGAAAATCCACAGACGGAAAAAACCCACAGACGAAAAAATCCACAGAGAAAAAATCCACAGACGAGAAAATCCACAGACGAAAAAATCCACAGACGAAAAAATCCACAGACGAGATAATCCACAGACGGAAAAAATCCACAGACGGAAAAATCCACAGACGGAAAAAATCCACAGACGGAAAAAATCCACAGACGAAAAAATCCAAAGACAAAAAATCCACAGACGGAAAATCCACAGACGAAAAAATCCACAGACGGAAAAATCCACAGACGAAAAAATCCACAGACGAAAAAATCCACAGACGAGAAAATCCACAGACGGAAAAAATCCACAGAAGAGAAAATCCACAGACAAAAAAATCCACAGACGGAAAAATCCACAGACGTTAAAATCCACAGACGACAAAAATCAACAGACGGAAAAATCCACAGACGGAAAAAATCCACAGACGAAAAAATCCACAGACGGAAAAATCCACAGACGCAAAAATCCACAGACGAAAAAATCCACAGACGAGAAAATCCACAGACGAAAAAATCCACAGACGAAAAAATCCACAGACGGCAAAATCCACAGACGGAAAAAATCCACAGACGAAAAAATCCACAAACGGCAAAATCCACAGACGGAAAAATCCACAGACGAAAAAATCCACAGACGGAAAAAATCCACAGACGAAAAAATCCACAGACGAAAAAATCCACAGACGTTAAAATCCACAGACGACAAAAATCAACAGACGGAAAAATCCACAGACGGAAAAAATCCACAGACGAAAAAATCCACAGACGGAAAAATCCACAGACGCAAAAATCCACAGACGAAAAAATCCACAGACGAGAAAATCCACAGACGAAAAAATCCACAGACGAAAAAATCCACAGACGGAAAAAATCCACAGACGAAAAAATCCACAAACGGCAAAATCCACAGACGGAAAAATCCACAGACGAAAAAATCCACAGACGGAAAAAATCCACAGACGAAAAAATCCACAGACGAAAAAATCCACAGACGGAAAAAATCCACAGACGGAAAAAATCCACAGACGGCAAAATCCACAGACGGAAAAAATCCACAGACGAGAAAATCCACAGACGACAAAATCTACAGACGGAAAAATCCACAGACGGAAAAAATCCACAGACGACAAAATCCACAGACGAAAAAAAACACAGATGAAAAAATCCACAGACGAAAAAATCCACAGACGAGAAAATCCACAGACGGAAAAAATCCACAGACGGAAAAATCCACAGACGAAAAAATCCAAAGACAAAAAATCCACAGACGGAAAATCCACAGACGAAAAAATCCACAGACGGAAAAAATCCACAGACGGCAAAATACACAGACGGAAAGAATCCACAGACGGCAAAATCCACAGACGAAAAAATCCACAGACGGAAAAAATCCACAGACGGCAAAATCCACAGACGGAAAAAATCCACAGACGGAAAAAATCCACAGACGAAAAAATCCACAGACGAGAAAATCCACAGACGACAATATCCACAGACGGAAAAATCCACAGACGGAAAAAATCCACAGACGACAAAATCCACAGACGAAAAAAAACACAGATGAAAAAATCCACAGACGGAAAAAACCCACAGACGAGAAAATCCACAGACGAGAAAATCCACAGACGGAAAAAATCCACAGACGAGAAAATCCACAGACGAGAAAATCCACAGACGGAAAAAACCCACAGACGGAAAAAATCCACAGACGGAAAAATCCACAGACGGAAAAAATCCACAGACGGAAAAAATCCACAGACGAAAAAATCCAAAGACAAAAAATCCACAGACGGAAAATCCACAGACGGAAAAATCCACAGACGGAAAAATCCACAGACGAAAAAATCCACAGACGAAAAAATCCACAGACGGAAAAAATCCACAGACGAAAAAATCCAAAGACGGAAAAATCCACAGACGGAAAAATCCACAAACGGAAAAAATCCACAGACAAAAAAATCCACAGACGGAAAAATCCACAGACGACAAAAATCAACAGACGGAAAAATCCACAGACGGAAAAAATCCACAGACGAGAAAATCTACAAACGAAAAAATCCACAAACGGAAAAAATCCACAGACGAAAAAATCCACAGACAAAAAAATCCACAGACGGAAAAATCCACAGACGACAAAAATCAACAGACGGAAAAATCCACAGACGGAAAAAATCCACAGACGAGAAAATCTACAAACGAAAAAATCCACAGACGGAAAAAATCCACAGACGGAAGAATCCACAGACGGCAGAATCCACAGACGGAAAAAATCCACAGACGGAAAATCCACAGACGGAAAAAATCCACAGACGGAAGAAATCCACAGACGAGAAAATCCACAGACGGAAAAAATCCAGAGACGAAAAAATCCAGAGACGAGAAAATCCACAGACGAGAAAATCCACAGACGGAAAAAAACCACAGACGGAAAAACCCACAGACGGAAAAAATCCACAGACGAAAAAATCCACAGACGGAAAAAATCCACAGACGGAAAAAAACACAGATGAAAAAATCCACAGACGGGAAAAACCCACAGACGAGAAAATCCACAGACGAAAAAATCCACAGACGGAAAAAATCCACAGACGAGAAAATCCACAGACGAGAAAATCCACAGACGGAAAAAACCCACAGACGAAAAAACCCACAGACGAAAAAACCCACAGACGGAAAAATCCACAGACGAGAAAATCCACAGACGAAAAAACCCACAGACGGAAAAATCCACAGACGCAAAAATCCACAGACGAAAAAATCCACAGACGAGAAAATCCACAGACGAAAAAATCCACAGACGAAAAAATCCACAGACGAAAAAATCCACAAACGGCAAAATCCACAGACGAAAAAATCCACAGACGAAAAAATCCACAGACGGCAAAATCCACAGACGAGAAAGTCCACAGACGGAAAAATGTACAGACGGAAAAATCTACAGACGGAAAAATCCACAGACGGCAAAATCCACAGACGGAAAAAATCCACAGAAGAGAAAATCCACAGACGAGAAAATCCATAGAGGAAAAAACCCACAGACGAAAAAATCCACAGACGAGAAAATCCAAAGACGGAAAAAAAATCCACAGATGAAAAAATCCACAGACGGAAAAATCCACAGACGCGAAATCCACAGACGTTAAAATCTACAGACGACAAAAATACACAGGCGGCAAAATCCACAGACGAGAAAATCCACAGACGGAAAAAAACCACAGACGGAAAAACCCACAGACGGAAAAAATCCACAGCCGAAAAAATCCACAGACGAAAAAACCCACAGACGGAAAAATCCACAGACGAGAAAATCCACAGACGAAAAAATCCACAGACGAAAAAATCCACAGACGAGAAAATCCACAGACGGAAAAAATCCACAGACGAGAAAATCCACAGACGAGAAAATCTACAAACGAAAAAATCCACAGACGGAAAAAATCCACAGACGGAAGAATCCACAGACGGCAGAATCCACAGACGGAAAAAATCCACAGACGGAAAATCCACAGACGGAAAAAATCCACAGACGGAAGAAATCCACAGACGAGAAAATCCACAGACGGAAAATCCACAGACGAGAAAATCCACAGACGAAAAAATCCACAGACGGAAAAAATCCACAGAGGAGAAAATCCACAGACGAGAAAATCCACAGACGGAAAAAAGCCACAGACGAAAAAATCCACAGAGAAAAAATCCACAGACGAGAAAATCCACAGACGAAAAAATCCACAGACGAAAAAATCCACAGACGAGAAAATCCACAGACGGAAAAAATCCACAGACGAAAAAATCCAGAGACGAGAAAATCCACAGACGAGAAAATCCACAGACGGAAAAAAACCACAGACGGAAAAACCCACAGACGGAAAAAATCCACAGCCGAAAAAATCCACAGACGGAAAAAATCCACAGACGGAAAAAAACACAGATGAAAAAATCCACAGACGGGAAAAACCCACAGACGAGAAAATCCACAGACGAAAAAATCCACAGACGGAAAAAATCCACAGACGGAAAAAACCCACAGACGAAAAAACCCACAGACGAAAAAATCCACAGACGAGAAAATCCACAGACGAGAAAATCCACAGACGAAAAAATCCACAGACGAAAAAATCCACAGACGGAAAAATCCACAGACGGAAAAAATCCACAGACGAAAAAATCCAAAGACAAAAAATCCACAGACGGAAAATCCACAGACGAAAAAATCCACAGACGGAAAAAATCCACAGACGGCAAAATACACAGACGGAAAGAATCCACAGACGGAAAAATGTACAGACGAAAAAATCCACAGACGGAAAAAATCCACAGACGGCAAAATCCACAGACGGAAAAAATCCACAGACTGAAAAAATCCACAGACGGAAAAAATCCACAGACGAAAAAATCCACAGACGAGAAAATCCACAGACGACAATATCCACAGACGGAAAAATCCACAGACGGAAAAAATCCACAGACGACAAAATCCACAGACGAAAAAAAACACAGATGAAAAAATCCACAGACGGAAAAAACCCACAGACGAGAAAATCCACAGACGAGAAAATCCACAGACGGAAAAAATCCACAGACGAGAAAATCCACAGACGAGAAAATCCACAGACGAAAAAATCCACAGACGAGAAAATCCACAGACGAAAAAATCCACAGACGAGAAAATCCACAGACGAAAAAATCCACAGACGAAAAAATCCACAGACGAGATAATCCACAGACGGAAAAAATCCAGTGACGGAAAAATCCACAGACGGAAAAAATCCACAGACGGAAAAAATCCACAGACGAAAAAATCCACAGACAAAGAAATCCACAGACGGAAAAATCCACAGACGAAAAAAAACACAGATGAAAAAATCCACAGACGGGAAGAACCCACAGACGAGAAAATCCACAGACGAGAAAATCCACAGACGAAAAAAATCCACAGACGAGAAAATCCACAGACGAGAAAATCCACAGACGGAAAAAACCCACAGACGAGAAAATCCACAGATGAGAAAATCCAAAGACAAAAAATCCACAGACGGAAAATCCACAGACGAAAAAATCCACAGACGGAAAAAATCCACAGACGGCAAAATACACAGACGGAAAGAATCCACAGACGGAAAAATCCACAGACGAAAAAATCCACAGACGAAAAAATCCACAGACGGAAAAATCCACAGACGGAAAAAATCCACAGACGAAAAAATCCAAAGACAAAAAATCCACAGACGGAAAATCCACAGACGAAAAAATCCACAGACGGAAAAAATCCACAGACGGCAAAATACACAGACGGAAAGAATCCACAGACGGAAAAATGTACAGACGAAAAAATCCACAGACGGAAAAAATCCACAGACGGCAAAATCCACAGACGGAAAAAATCCACAGACTGAAAAAATCCACAGACGGAAAAAATCCACAGACGAAAAAATCCACAGACGAGAAAATCCACAGACGACAATATCCACAGACGGAAAAATCCACAGACGGAAAAAATCCACAGACGACAAAATCCACAGACGAAAAAAAACACAGATGAAAAAATCCACAGACGGAAAAAACCCACAGACGAGAAAATCCAGAGACGAGAAAATCCACAGACGGAAAAAATCCACAGACGAGAAAATCCACAGACGAGAAAATCCACAGACGAAAAAATCCACAGACGAGAAAATCCACAGACGAAAAAATCCACAGACGAGAAAATCCACAGACGAAAAAATCCACAGACGAAAAAATCCACAGACGAGATAATCCACAGACGGAAAAAATCCAGTGACGGAAAAATCCACAGACGGAAAAAATCCACAGACGGAAAAAATCCACAGACGAAAAAATCCAAAGACAAAAAATCCACAGACGGAAAATCCACAGACGGAAAAATCCACAGACGGAAAAATCCACAGACGAAAAAATCCACAGACGAAAAAAAACACAGATGAAAAAATCCACAGACGGAAAAAACCCACAGACGAGAAAATCCACAGACGAGAAAATCCACAGACGGAAAAAATCCACAGACGAGAAAATCCACAGACGAGAAAATCCACAGACGAAAAAATCCACAGACGAGAAAATCCACAGACGAAAAAATCCACAGACGAGAAAATCCACAGACGAAAAAATCCACAGACGAAAAAATCCACAGACGAGATAATCCACAGACGGAAAAAATCCACAGACGGAAAAATCCACAGACGGAAAAAATCCACAGACGAAAAAATCCAAAGACAAAAAATCCACAGACGGAAAATCCACAGACGGAAAAATCCACAGACGGAAAAATCCACAGACGAAAAAATCCACAGACGAAAAAATCCACAGACGGAAAAAATCCACAGACGAAAAAATCCACAGACGAAAAAATCCACAGATGAAAAAATCCACAGACAAAGAAATCCACAGACGGAAAAATCCACAGACGAAAAAAAACACAGATGAAAAAATCCACAGACGGGAAGAACCCACAGACGAGAAAATCCACAGACGAGAAAATCCACAGACGAGAAAATCCAAAGACAAAAAATCCACAGACGGAAAATCCACAGACGAAAAAATCCACAGACGGCAAAATACACAGACGGAAAGAATCCACAGACGGCAAAATCCACAGACGAAAAAATCCACAGACGAAAAAATCCACAGACGGAAAAATCCACAGACGAGAAAATCCACAGACGGAAAAAATCCACAGACGAGAAAATCCACAGACGAGAAAATCTACAAACGAAAAAATCCACAGACGGAAAAAATCCACAGACGGAAGAATCCACAGACGGCAGAATCCACAGACGGAAAAAATCCACAGACGGAAAATCCACAGACGAAAAAATCCACAGACGGAAAAAATCCACAGACGGCAAAATACACAGACGGAAAGAATCCACAGACGGCAAAATCCACAGACGAAAAAATCCACAGACGAAAAAATCCACAGACGGAAAAATCCACAGACGAGAAAATCCACAGACGGAAAAAATCCACAGACGAGAAAATCCACAGACGAGAAAATCTACAAACGAAAAAATCCACAGACGGAAAAAATCCACAGACGGAAGAATCCACAGACGGCAGAATCCACAGACGGAAAAAATCCACAGACGGAAAATCCACAGACGGAAAAAATCCACAGACGGAAGAAATCCACAGACGAGAAAATCCACAGACGGAAAATCCACAGACGAGAAAATCCACAGACGAAAAAATCCACAGACGGAAAAAATCCACAGAGGAGAAAATCCACAGACGAGAAAATCCACAGACGGAAAAAAGCCACAGACGAAAAAATCCACAGAGAAAAAATCCACAGACGAGAAAATCCACAGACGAAAAAATCCACAGACGAAAAAATCCACAGACGAGAAAATCCACAGACGGAAAAAATCCACAGACGAAAAAATCCAGAGACGAGAAAATCCACAGACGAGAAAATCCACAGACGGAAAAAAAACCACAGACGGAAAAACCCACAGACGGAAAAAATCCACAGCCGAAAAAATCCACAGACGGAAAAAATCCACAGACGGAAAATCCACAGACGGAAAAAATCCACAGACGGAAGAAATCCACAGACGGCAAAATACACAGACGGAAAGAATCCACAGACGGCAAAATCCACAGACGAAAAAATCCACAGACGAAAAAATCCACAGACGGAAAAATCCACAGACGAGAAAATCCACAGACGGAAAAAAGCCACAGACGAAAAAATCCACAGAGAAAAAATCCACAGACGAGAAAATCCACAGACGAAAAAATCCACAGACGAAAAAATCCACAGACGAGAAAATCCACAGACGGAAAAAATCCACAGACGAAAAAATCCAGAGACGAGAAAATCCACAGACGAGAAAATCCACAGACGGAAAAAAACCACAGACGGAAAAACCCACAGACGGAAAAAATCCACAGACGAAAAAATCCACAGACGGAAAAAATCCACAGACGGAAAAAAACACAGATGAAAAAATCCACAGACGGGAAAAACCCACAGACGAGAAAATCCACAGACGAAAAAATCCACAGACGGAAAAAATCCACAGACGAGAAAATCCACAGACGAGAAAATCCACAGACGGAAAAAACCCACAGACGAAAAAACCCACAGACGAAAAAATCCACAGACGAGAAAATCCACAGACGAGAAAATCCACAGACGAAAAAATCCACAGACGAAAAAATCCACAGACGGAAAAATCCACAGACGGAAAAAATCCACAGACGAAAAAATCCAAAGACAAAAAATCCACAGACGGAAAATCCACAGACGAAAAAATCCACAGACGGAAAAAATCCACAGACGGCAAAATACACAGACGGAAAGAATCCACAGACGGAAAAATGTACAGACGAAAAAATCCACAGACGGAAAAAATCCACAGACGGCAAAATCCACAGACGGAAAAAATCCACAGACTGAAAAAATCCACAGACGGAAAAAATCCACAGACGAAAAAATCCACAGACGAGAAAATCCACAGACGACAATATCCACAGACGGAAAAATCCACAGACGGAAAAAATCCACAGACGACAAAATCCACAGACGAAAAAAAACACAGATGAAAAAATCCACAGACGGAAAAAACCCACAGACGAGAAAATCCACAGACGAGAAAATCCACAGACGGAAAAAATCCACAGACGAGAAAATCCACAGACGAGAAAATCCACAGACGAAAAAATCCACAGACGAGAAAATCCACAGACGAAAAAATCCACAGACGAGAAAATCCACAGACGAAAAAATCCACAGACGAAAAAATCCACAGACGAGATAATCCACAGACGGAAAAAATCCAGTGACGGAAAAATCCACAGACGGAAAAAATCCACAGACGGAAAAAATCCACAGACGAAAAAATCCAAAGACAAAAAATCCACAGACGGAAAATCCACAGACGGAAAAATCCACAGACGGAAAAATCCACAGACGAAAAAATCCACAGACGAAAAAATCCACAGACGGAAAAAATCCACAGACGAAAAAATCCACAGACGAAAAAATCCACAGATGAAAAAATCCACAGACAAAGAAATCCACAGACGGAAAAATCCACAGACGAAAAAAAACACAGATGAAAAAATCCACAGACGGGAAGAACCCACAGACGAGAAAATCCACAGACGAGAAAATCCACAGACGAAAAAAATCCACAGACGAGAAAATCCACAGACGAGAAAATCCACAGACGGAAAAAACCCACAGACGAAAAAACCCACAGACGAAAAAATCCACAGACGGAAAAAATCCACAGACGAGAAAATCCACAGACGAGAAAATCCAAAGACAAAAAATCCACAGACGGAAAATCCACAGACGAAAAAATCCACAGACGGAAAAAATCCACAGACGGCAAAATACACAGACGGAAAGAATCCACAGACGGCAAAATCCACAGACGAAAAAATCCACAGACGAAAAAATCCACAGACGGAAAAATCCACAGACGGAAAAAATCCACAGACGAAAAAATCCAAAGACAAAAAATCCACAGACGGAAAATCCACAGACGAAAAAATCCACAGACGGAAAAAATCCACAGACGGCAAAATACACAGACGGAAAGAATCCACAGACGGAAAAATGTACAGACGAAAAAATCCACAGACGGAAAAAATCCACAGACGGCAAAATCCACAGACGGAAAAAATCCACAGACTGAAAAAATCCACAGACGGAAAAAATCCACAGACGAAAAAATCCACAGACGAGAAAATCCACAGACGACAATATCCACAGACGGAAAAATCCACAGACGGAAAAAATCCACAGACGACAAAATCCACAGACGAAAAAAAACACAGATGAAAAAATCCACAGACGGAAAAAACCCACAGACGAGAAAATCCAGAGACGAGAAAATCCACAGACGGAAAAAATCCACAGACGAGAAAATCCACAGACGAGAAAATCCACAGACGAAAAAATCCACAGACGAGAAAATCCACAGACGAAAAAATCCACAGACGAAAAAATCCACAGACGAGATAATCCACAGACGGAAAAAATCCACAGACGGAAAAAATCCACAGACGGAAAAAATCCACAGACGAAAAAATCCAAAGACAAAAAATCCACAGACGGAAAATCCACAGACGGAAAAATCCACAGACGGAAAAATCCACAGACGAAAAAATCCACAGACGAAAAAAAACACAGATGAAAAAATCCACAGACGGAAAAAACCCACAGACGAGAAAATCCACAGACGAGAAAATCCACAGACGGAAAAAATCCACAGACGAGAAAATCCACAGACGAGAAAATCCACAGACGAAAAAATCCACAGACGAGAAAATCCACAGACGAAAAAATCCACAGACGAAAAAATCCACAGACGAGATAATCCACAGACGGAAAAAATCCAGTGACGGAAAAATCCACAGACGGAAAAAATCCACAGACGAAAAAATCCAAAGACAAAAAATCCACAGACGGAAAATCCACAGACGGAAAAATCCACAGACGGAAAAATCCACAGACGAAAAAATCCACAGACGAAAAAATCCACAGACGGAAAAAATCCACAGACGAAAAAATCCACAGACGAAAAAATCCACAGATGAAAAAATCCACAGACAAAGAAATCCACAGACGGAAAAATCCACAGACGAAAAAAAACACAGATGAAAAAATCCACAGACGGGAAGAACCCACAGACGAGAAAATCCACAGACGAGAAAATCCACAGACGAAAAAAATCCACAGACGAGAAAATCCACAGACGAGAAAATCCACAGACGGAAAAAACCCACAGACGAAAAAACCCACAGACGAAAAAATCCACAGACGGAAAAAACCCACAGACGAGAAAATCCACAGACGAGAAAATCCAAAGACAAAAAATCCACAGACGGAAAATCCACAGACGAAAAAATCCACAGACGGAAAAAATCCACAGACGGCAAAATACACAGACGGAAAGAATCCACAGACGGCAAAATCCACAGACGAAAAAATCCACAGACGAAAAAATCCACAGACGGAAAAATCCACAGACGGAAAAAATCCACAGACGAAAAAATCCAAAGACAAAAAATCCACAGACGGAAAATCCACAGACGAAAAAATCCACAGACGGAAAAAATCCACAGACGGCAAAATACACAGACGGAAAGAATCCACAGACGGAAAAATGTACAGACGAAAAAATCCACAGACGGAAAAAATCCACAGACGGCAAAATCCACAGACGGAAAAAATCCACAGACTGAAAAAATCCACAGACGGAAAAAATCCACAGACGAAAAAATCCACAGACGAGAAAATCCACAGACGACAATATCCACAGACGGAAAAATCCACAGACGGAAAAAATCCACAGACGACAAAATCCACAGACGAAAAAAAACACAGATGAAAAAATCCACAGACGGAAAAAACCCACAGACGAGAAAATCCAGAGACGAGAAAATCCACAGACGGAAAAAATCCACAGACGAGAAAATCCACAGACGAGAAAATCCACAGACGAAAAAATCCACAGACGAGAAAATCCACAGACGAAAAAATCCACAGACGAGAAAATCCACAGACGAAAAAATCCACAGACGAAAAAATCCACAGACGAGATAATCCACAGACGGAAAAAATCCAGTGACGGAAAAATCCACAGACGGAAAAAATCCACAGACGGAAAAAATCCACAGACGAAAAAATCCAAAGACAAAAAATCCACAGACGGAAAATCCACAGACGGAAAAATCCACAGACGGAAAAATCCACAGACGAAAAAATCCACAGACGAAAAAAAACACAGATGAAAAAATCCACAGACGGAAAAAACCCACAGACGAGAAAATCCACAGACGAGAAAATCCACAGACGGAAAAAATCCACAGACGAGAAAATCCACAGACGAGAAAATCCACAGACGAAAAAATCCACAGACGAGAAAATCCACAGACGAAAAAATCCACAGACGAGAAAATCCACAGACGAAAAAATCCACAGACGAAAAAATCCACAGACGAGATAATCCACAGACGGAAAAAATCCACAGACGGAAAAATCCACAGACGGAAAAAATCCACAGACGAAAAAATCCAAAGACAAAAAATCCACAGACGGAAAATCCACAGACGGAAAAATCCACAGACGGAAAAATCCACAGACGAAAAAATCCACAGACGAAAAAATCCACAGACGGAAAAAATCCACAGACGAAAAAATCCACAGACGAAAAAATCCACAGATGAAAAAATCCACAGACAAAGAAATCCACAGACGGAAAAATCCACAGACGAAAAAAAACACAGATGAAAAAATCCACAGACGGGAAGAACCCACAGACGAGAAAATCCACAGACGAGAAAATCCACAGACGAGAAAATCCAAAGACAAAAAATCCACAGACGGAAAATCCACAGACGAAAAAATCCACAGACGGCAAAATACACAGACGGAAAGAATCCACAGACGGCAAAATCCACAGACGAAAAAATCCACAGACGAAAAAATCCACAGACGGAAAAATCCACAGACGAGAAAATCCACAGACGGAAAAAATCCACAGACGAGAAAATCCACAGACGAGAAAATCTACAAACGAAAAAATCCACAGACGGAAAAAATCCACAGACGGAAGAATCCACAGACGGCAGAATCCACAGACGGAAAAAATCCACAGACGGAAAATCCACAGACGAAAAAATCCACAGACGGAAAAAATCCACAGACGGCAAAATACACAGACGGAAAGAATCCACAGACGGCAAAATCCACAGACGAAAAAATCCACAGACGAAAAAATCCACAGACGGAAAAATCCACAGACGAGAAAATCCACAGACGGAAAAAATCCACAGACGAGAAAATCCACAGACGAGAAAATCTACAAACGAAAAAATCCACAGACGGAAAAAATCCACAGACGGAAGAATCCACAGACGGCAGAATCCACAGACGGAAAAAATCCACAGACGGAAAATCCACAGACGGAAAAAATCCACAGACGGAAGAAATCCACAGACGAGAAAATCCACAGACGGAAAATCCACAGACGAGAAAATCCACAGACGAAAAAATCCACAGACGGAAAAAATCCACAGAGGAGAAAATCCACAGACGAGAAAATCCACAGACGGAAAAAAGCCACAGACGAAAAAATCCACAGAGAAAAAATCCACAGACGAGAAAATCCACAGACGAAAAAATCCACAGACGAAAAAATCCACAGACGAGAAAATCCACAGACGGAAAAAATCCACAGACGAAAAAATCCAGAGACGAGAAAATCCACAGACGAGAAAATCCACAGACGGAAAAAAAACCACAGACGGAAAAACCCACAGACGGAAAAAATCCACAGCCGAAAAAATCCACAGACGGAAAAAATCCACAGACGGAAAATCCACAGACGGAAAAAATCCACAGACGGAAGAAATCCACAGACGGCAAAATACACAGACGGAAAGAATCCACAGACGGCAAAATCCACAGACGAAAAAATCCACAGACGAAAAAATCCACAGACGGAAAAATCCACAGACGAGAAAATCCACAGACGGAAAAAAGCCACAGACGAAAAAATCCACAGAGAAAAAATCCACAGACGAGAAAATCCACAGACGAAAAAATCCACAGACGAAAAAATCCACAGACGAGAAAATCCACAGACGGAAAAAATCCACAGACGAAAAAATCCAGAGACGAGAAAATCCACAGACGAGAAAATCCACAGACGGAAAAAAACCACAGACGGAAAAACCCACAGACGGAAAAAATCCACAGACGAAAAAATCCACAGACGGAAAAAATCCACAGACGGAAAAAAACACAGATGAAAAAATCCACAGACGGGAAAAACCCACAGACGAGAAAATCCACAGACGAAAAAATCCACAGACGGAAAAAATCCACAGACGAGAAAATCCACAGACGAGAAAATCCACAGACGGAAAAAACCCACAGACGAAAAAACCCACAGACGAAAAAATCCACAGACGAGAAAATCCACAGACGAGAAAATCCACAGACGAAAAAATCCACAGACGAAAAAATCCACAGACGGAAAAATCCACAGACGGAAAAAATCCACAGACGAAAAAATCCAAAGACAAAAAATCCACAGACGGAAAATCCACAGACGAAAAAATCCACAGACGGAAAAAATCCACAGACGGCAAAATCCACAGACGGAAAAAATCCACAGACTGAAAAAATCCACAGACGGAAAAAATCCACAGACGAAAAAATCCACAGACGAGAAAATCCACAGACGACAATATCCACAGACGGAAAAATCCACAGACGGAAAAAATCCACAGACGACAAAATCCACAGACGAAAAAAAACACAGATGAAAAAATCCACAGACGGAAAAAACCCACAGACGAGAAAATCCACAGACGAGAAAATCCACAGACGGAAAAAATCCACAGACGAGAAAATCCACAGACGAGAAAATCCACAGACGAAAAAATCCACAGACGAGAAAATCCACAGACGAAAAAATCCACAGACGAGAAAATCCACAGACGAAAAAATCCACAGACGAAAAAATCCACAGACGAGATAATCCACAGACGGAAAAAATCCAGTGACGGAAAAATCCACAGACGGAAAAAATCCACAGACGGAAAAAATCCACAGACGAAAAAATCCAAAGACAAAAAATCCACAGACGGAAAATCCACAGACGGAAAAATCCACAGACGGAAAAATCCACAGACGAAAAAATCCACAGACGAAAAAATCCACAGACGGAAAAAATCCACAGACGAAAAAATCCACAGACGAAAAAATCCACAGATGAAAAAATCCACAGACAAAGAAATCCACAGACGGAAAAATCCACAGACGAAAAAAAACACAGATGAAAAAATCCACAGACGGGAAGAACCCACAGACGAGAAAATCCACAGACGAGAAAATCCACAGACGAAAAAAATCCACAGACGAGAAAATCCACAGACGAGAAAATCCACAGACGGAAAAAACCCACAGACGAAAAAACCCACAGACGAAAAAATCCACAGACGGAAAAAATCCACAGACGAGAAAATCCACAGACGAGAAAATCCAAAGACAAAAAATCCACAGACGGAAAATCCACAGACGAAAAAATCCACAGACGGAAAAAATCCACAGACGGCAAAATACACAGACGGAAAGAATCCACAGACGGCAAAATCCACAGACGAAAAAATCCACAGACGAAAAAATCCACAGACGGAAAAATCCACAGACGGAAAAAATCCACAGACGAAAAAATCCAAAGACAAAAAATCCACAGACGGAAAATCCACAGACGAAAAAATCCACAGACGGAAAAAATCCACAGACGGCAAAATACACAGACGGAAAGAATCCACAGACGGAAAAATGTACAGACGAAAAAATCCACAGACGGAAAAAATCCACAGACGGCAAAATCCACAGACGGAAAAAATCCACAGACTGAAAAAATCCACAGACGGAAAAAATCCACAGACGAAAAAATCCACAGACGAGAAAATCCACAGACGACAATATCCACAGACGGAAAAATCCACAGACGGAAAAAATCCACAGACGACAAAATCCACAGACGAAAAAAAACACAGATGAAAAAATCCACAGACGGAAAAAACCCACAGACGAGAAAATCCAGAGACGAGAAAATCCACAGACGGAAAAAATCCACAGACGAGAAAATCCACAGACGAGAAAATCCACAGACGAAAAAATCCACAGACAAGAAAATCCACAGACGAAAAAATCCACAGACGAAAAAATCCACAGACGAGATAATCCACAGACGGAAAAAATCCACAGACGGAAAAAATCCACAGACGGAAAAAATCCACAGACGAAAAAATCCAAAGACAAAAAATCCACAGACGGAAAATCCACAGACGGAAAAATCCACAGACGGAAAAATCCACAGACGAAAAAATCCACAGACGAAAAAAAACACAGATGAAAAAATCCACAGACGGAAAAAACCCACAGACGAGAAAATCCACAGACGAGAAAATCCACAGACGGAAAAAATCCACAGACGAGAAAATCCACAGACGAGAAAATCCACAGACGAAAAAATCCACAGACGAGAAAATCCACAGACGAAAAAATCCACAGACGAAAAAATCCACAGACGAGATAATCCACAGACGGAAAAAATCCAGTGACGGAAAAATCCACAGACGGAAAAAATCCACAGACGAAAAAATCCAAAGACAAAAAATCCACAGACGGAAAATCCACAGACGGAAAAATCCACAGACGGAAAAATCCACAGACGAAAAAATCCACAGACGAAAAAATCCACAGACGGAAAAAATCCACAGACGAAAAAATCCACAGACGAAAAAATCCACAGATGAAAAAATCCACAGACAAAGAAATCCACAGACGGAAAAATCCACAGACGAAAAAAAACACAGATGAAAAAATCCACAGACGGGAAGAACCCACAGACGAGAAAATCCACAGACGAGAAAATCCACAGACGAAAAAAATCCACAGACGAGAAAATCCACAGACGAGAAAATCCACAGACGGAAAAAACCCACAGACGAAAAAACCCACAGACGAAAAAATCCACAGACGGAAAAAACCCACAGACGAGAAAATCCACAGACGAGAAAATCCAAAGACAAAAAATCCACAGACGGAAAATCCACAGACGAAAAAATCCACAGACGGAAAAAATCCACAGACGGCAAAATACACAGACGGAAAGAATCCACAGACGGCAAAATCCACAGACGAAAAAATCCACAGACGAAAAAATCCACAGACGGAAAAATCCACAGACGGAAAAAATCCACAGACGAAAAAATCCAAAGACAAAAAATCCACAGACGGAAAATCCACAGACGAAAAAATCCACAGACGGAAAAAATCCACAGACGGCAAAATACACAGACGGAAAGAATCCACAGACGGAAAAATGTACAGACGAAAAAATCCACAGACGGAAAAAATCCACAGACGGCAAAATCCACAGACGGAAAAAATCCACAGACTGAAAAAATCCACAGACGGAAAAAATCCACAGACGAAAAAATCCACAGACGAGAAAATCCACAGACGACAATATCCACAGACGGAAAAATCCACAGACGGAAAAAATCCACAGACGACAAAATCCACAGACGAAAGAAAACACAGATGAAAAAATCCACAGACGGAAAAAACCCACAGACGAGAAAATCCACAGACGAGAAAATCCACAGACGGAAAAAATCCACAGACGGAAGAAATCCACAGACGAGAAAATCCACAGACGGAAAATCCACAGACGAGAAAATCCACAGACGAAAAAATCCACAGACGGAAAAAATCCACAGACGAAAAAATCCAGAGACGAGAAAATCCACAGACGAGAAAATCCACAGACGGAAAAAAAACCACAGACGGAAAAACCCACAGACGGAAAAAATCCACAGCCGAAAAAATCCACAGACGGAAAAAATCCACAGACGGAAAATCCACAGACGGAAAAAATCCACAGACGGAAGAAATCCACAGACGGCAAAATACACAGACGGAAAGAATCCACAGACGGCAAAATCCACAGACGAAAAAATCCACAGACGAAAAAATCCACAGACGGAAAAATCCACAGACGAGAAAATCCACAGACGGAAAAAAGCCACAGACGAAAAAATCCACAGAGAAAAAATCCACAGACGAGAAAATCCACAGACGAAAAAATCCACAGACGAAAAAATCCACAGACGAGAAAATCCACAGACGGAAAAAATCCACAGACGAAAAAATCCAGAGACGAGAAAATCCACAGACGAGAAAATCCACAGACGGAAAAAAACCACAGACGGAAAAACCCACAGACGGAAAAAATCCACAGACGAAAAAATCCACAGACGGAAAAAATCCACAGACGGAAAAAAACACAGATGAAAAAATCCACAGACGGGAAAAACCCACAGACGAGAAAATCCACAGACGAAAAAATCCACAGACGGAAAAAATCCACAGACGAGAAAATCCACAGACGAGAAAATCCACAGACGGAAAAAACCCACAGACGAAAAAACCCACAGACGAAAAAATCCACAGACGAGAAAATCCACAGACGAGAAAATCCACAGACGAAAAAATCCACAGACGAAAAAATCCACAGACGGAAAAATCCACAGACGGAAAAAATCCACAGACGAAAAAATCCAAAGACAAAAAATCCACAGACGGAAAATCCACAGACGAAAAAATCCACAGACGGAAAAAATCCACAGACGGCAAAATACACAGACGGAAAGAATCCACAGACGGAAAAATGTACAGACGAAAAAATCCACAGACGGAAAAAATCCACAGACGGCAAAATCCACAGACGGAAAAAATCCACAGACTGAAAAAATCCACAGACGGAAAAAATCCACAGACGAAAAAATCCACAGACGAGAAAATCCACAGACGACAATATCCACAGACGGAAAAATCCACAGACGGAAAAAATCCACAGACGACAAAATCCACAGACGAAAAAAAACACAGATGAAAAAATCCACAGACGGAAAAAACCCACAGACGAGAAAATCCACAGACGAGAAAATCCACAGACGGAAAAAATCCACAGACGAGAAAATCCACAGACGAGAAAATCCACAGACGAAAAAATCCACAGACGAGAAAATCCACAGACGAAAAAATCCACAGACGAGAAAATCCACAGACGAAAAAATCCACAGACGAAAAAATCCACAGACGAGATAATCCACAGACGGAAAAAATCCAGTGACGGAAAAATCCACAGACGGAAAAAATCCACAGACGGAAAAAATCCACAGACGAAAAAATCCAAAGACAAAAAATCCACAGACGGAAAATCCACAGACGGAAAAATCCACAGACGGAAAAATCCACAGACGAAAAAATCCACAGACGAAAAAATCCACAGACGGAAAAAATCCACAGACGAAAAAATCCACAGACGAAAAAATCCACAGATGAAAAAATCCACAGACAAAGAAATCCACAGACGGAAAAATCCACAGACGAAAAAAAACACAGATGAAAAAATCCACAGACGGGAAGAACCCACAGACGAGAAAATCCACAGACGAGAAAATCCACAGACGAAAAAAATCCACAGACGAGAAAATCCACAGACGAGAAAATCCACAGACGGAAAAAACCCACAGACGAAAAAACCCACAGACGAAAAAATCCACAGACGGAAAAAATCCACAGACGAGAAAATCCACAGACGAGAAAATCCAAAGACAAAAAATCCACAGACGGAAAATCCACAGACGAAAAAATCCACAGACGGAAAAAATCCACAGACGGCAAAATACACAGACGGAAAGAATCCACAGACGGCAAAATCCACAGACGAAAAAATCCACAGACGAAAAAATCCACAGACGGAAAAATCCACAGACGGAAAAAATCCACAGACGAAAAAATCCAAAGACAAAAAATCCACAGACGGAAAATCCACAGACGAAAAAATCCACAGACGGAAAAAATCCACAGACGGCAAAATACACAGACGGAAAGAATCCACAGACGGAAAAATGTACAGACGAAAAAATCCACAGACGGAAAAAATCCACAGACGGCAAAATCCACAGACGGAAAAAATCCACAGACTGAAAAAATCCACAGACGGAAAAAATCCACAGACGAAAAAATCCACAGACGAGAAAATCCACAGACGACAATATCCACAGACGGAAAAATCCACAGACGGAAAAAATCCACAGACGACAAAATCCACAGACGAAAAAAAACACAGATGAAAAAATCCACAGACGGAAAAAACCCACAGACGAGAAAATCCAGAGACGAGAAAATCCACAGACGGAAAAAATCCACAGACGAGAAAATCCACAGACGAGAAAATCCACAGACGAAAAAATCCACAGACGAGAAAATCCACAGACGAAAAAATCCACAGACGAAAAAATCCACAGACGAGATAATCCACAGACGGAAAAAATCCACAGACGGAAAAAATCCACAGACGGAAAAAATCCACAGACGAAAAAATCCAAAGACAAAAAATCCACAGACGGAAAATCCACAGACGGAAAAATCCACAGACGGAAAAATCCACAGACGAAAAAATCCACAGACGAAAAAAAACACAGATGAAAAAATCCACAGACGGAAAAAACCCACAGACGAGAAAATCCACAGACGAGAAAATCCACAGACGGAAAAAATCCACAGACGAGAAAATCCACAGACGAGAAAATCCACAGACGAAAAAATCCACAGACGAGAAAATCCACAGACGAAAAAATCCACAGACGAAAAAATCCACAGACGAGATAATCCACAGACGGAAAAAATCCAGTGACGGAAAAATCCACAGACGGAAAAAATCCACAGACGAAAAAATCCAAAGACAAAAAATCCACAGACGGAAAATCCACAGACGGAAAAATCCACAGACGGAAAAATCCACAGACGAAAAAATCCACAGACGAAAAAATCCACAGACGGAAAAAATCCACAGACGAAAAAATCCACAGACGAAAAAATCCACAGATGAAAAAATCCACAGACAAAGAAATCCACAGACGGAAAAATCCACAGACGAAAAAAAACACAGATGAAAAAATCCACAGACGGGAAGAACCCACAGACGAGAAAATCCACAGACGAGAAAATCCACAGACGAAAAAAATCCACAGACGAGAAAATCCACAGACGAGAAAATCCACAGACGGAAAAAACCCACAGACGAAAAAACCCACAGACGAAAAAATCCACAGACGGAAAAAACCCACAGACGAGAAAATCCACAGACGAGAAAATCCAAAGACAAAAAATCCACAGACGGAAAATCCACAGACGAAAAAATCCACAGACGGAAAAAATCCACAGACGGCAAAATACACAGACGGAAAGAATCCACAGACGGCAAAATCCACAGACGAAAAAATCCACAGACGAAAAAATCCACAGACGGAAAAATCCACAGACGGAAAAAATCCACAGACGACAAAATACACAGACGGAAAGAATCCACAGACGGAAAAATGTACAGACGAAAAAATCCACAGACGGAAAAAATCCACAGACGACAAAATACACAGACGGAAAGAATCCACAGACGGAAAAATGTACAGACGAAAAAATCCACAGACGGAAAAAATCCACAGACGGCAAAATCCACAGACGGAAAAAATCCACAGACTGAAAAAATCCACAGACGGAAAAAATCCACAGACGAAAAAATCCACAGACGAGAAAATCCACAGACGACAATATCCACAGACGGAAAAATCCACAGACGGAAAAAATCCACAGACGACAAAATCCACAGACGAAAGAAAACACAGATGAAAAAATCCACAGACGGAAAAAACCCACAGACGAGAAAATCCACAGACGAGAAAATCCACAGACGGAAAAAATCCACAGACGAGAAAATCCACAGACGAGAAAATCCACAGACGAAAAAATCCACAGACGAGAAAATCCACAGACGAAAAAATCCACAGACGAAAAAATCCACAGACGAGATAATCCACAGACGGAAAAAATCCAGTGACGGAAAAATCCACAGACGGAAAAAATCCACAGACGGAAAAAATCCACAGACGAAAAAATCCAAAGACAAAAAATCCACAGACGGAAAATCCACAGACGGAAAAATCCACAGACGGAAAAATCCACAGACGAAAAAATCCACAGACGAAAAAATCCACAGACGGAAAAAATCCACAGACGAAAAATTCCACAGACGAAAAAATCCACAGATGAAAAAATCCACAGACAAAGAAATCCACAGACGGAAAAATCCACAGATGAAAAAAAACACAGATGAAAAAATCCACAGACGGGAAGAACCCACAGACGAGAAAATCCACAGACGAGAAAATCCACAGACGAAAAAAATCCACAGACGAGAAAATCCACAGACGAGAAAATCCACAGACGGAAAAAACCCACAGACGAAAAAACCCACAGACGAAAAAATCCACAGACGGAAAAAATCCACAGACGAGAAATCCACAGACGAGAAAATCCAAAGACAAAAAATCCACAGACGGAAAATCCACAGACGAAAAAATCCACAGACGGAAAAATTCCACAGACGGCAAAATACACAGACGGAAAGAATCCACAGACGGCAAAATCCACAGACGAAAAAATCCACAGACGGCAAAATCCACAGACGGAAAAAATCCACAGACGGAAAAAATCCACAGACGCGAAATCCACAGACGTTAAAATCTACAGACGACAAAAATCCACAGACGAGAAAATCCACAGACGGAAAAAATCCACAGACGAAAAAATCCACAGACGACAAATCCACAGACGGAAAAATCCACAGACGCGAAATCCACAGACGAGAAAATCCACAGACGAAAAAATCCACAGACGAAAAAATCCACAGACGAGAAAATCCACAGACGGAAAAAAACCACAGACGGAAAAACCCACAGACGGCAGAATCCACAGACGGAAAAAATCCACAGACGGAAAATCCACAGACGAAAAAAATCCACAGACGGAAGAAATCCACAGACGAGAAAATCCACAGACGGAAAATCCACAGACGAGAAAATCCACAGACGGAAAAAATCCACAGACGAAAAAACCCACAGACGAAAAAATCCACAGACGAAAAAATCCACAGTCGGCAAAATCCACAGACGAAAAAAATCCACACACGGAAAAAATCCACAGACGAAAAAATCCACAGACGAAAAAAATCCACACACGGAAAAAATCCACAGACGAGAAAATCCACAGACGAGAAAATCCACAGACGGAAAATCCACAGACGAGAAAATCCACAGACGAGAAAATCCACAGACGGAAAAAAACCACAGACGGAAAAACCCACAGACGGAAAAAATCCACAGACGAAAAAATCCACAGACGGAAAAAATCCACAGACGGAAAAATCCACAGACGAAAAAATCCACAGACGAGAAAATCCACAGACGGAAAAAATCCACAGAAGAGAAAATCCACAGACGAGAAAATCCACAGACGGAAAAAATCCACAGACGAGAAAATCCACAGACGAGAAAATCCACAGACGGAAAAATCCACAGACGGAAAAATCCACAGACGACAAAATCCACAGACGGAAAAAATCCACAGACAGAAAAATCCACAGACGGAAAAAATCCACAGACGGAAAAAATCCACAGACGAAAAAATCCAAAGACAAAAAATCCACAGACGGAAAATCCACAGACGAAAAAATCCAGAGGGAAAAAATCCACACACGAGAAAATCCACAGACGGGAAAAACCCTCAGACGGAAAAAATCCACAGACGAAAAAATCCACAGACGAAAAAATCCACAGACGAAAAAATCCACAGACGAAAAAATCCACAGACGAGATAATCCACAGACGGAAAAAATCCAGTGACGGAAAAATCCACAGACGGAAAAAATCCACAGACGGAAAAAATCCACAGACGAAAAAATCCAAAGACAAAAAATCCACAGACGGAAAATCCACAGACGGAAAAATCCACAGACGGAAAAATCCACAGACGAAAAAATCCACAGACGAAAAAATCCACAGACGGAAAAAATCCACAGACGAAAAAATCCACAGACGAAAAAATCCACAGATGAAAAAATCCACAGACAAAGAAATCCACAGACGGAAAAATCCACAGATGAAAAAAAACACAGATGAAAAAATCCACAGACGGGAAGAACCCACAGACGAGAAAATCCACAGACGAGAAAATCCACAGACGAAAAAAATCCACAGACGAGAAAATCCACAGACGAGAAAATCCACAGACGGAAAAAACCCACAGACGAAAAAACCCACAGACGAAAAAATCCACAGACGGAAAAAATCCACAGACGAGAAATCCACAGACGAGAAAATCCAAAGACAAAAAATCCACAGACGGAAAATCCACAGACGAAAAAATCCACAGACGGAAAAATTCCACAGACGGCAAAATACACAGACGGAAAGAATCCACAGACGGCAAAATCCACAGACGAAAAAATCCACAGACGGCAAAATCCACAGACGGAAAAAATCCACAGACGGAAAAAATCCACAGACGCGAAATCCACAGACGTTAAAATCTACAGACGACAAAAATCCACAGACGAGAAAATCCACAGACGGAAAAAATCCACAGACGAAAAAATCCACAGACGACAAATCCACAGACGGAAAAATCCACAGACGCGAAATCCACAGACGAGAAAATCCACAGACGAAAAAATCCACAGACGAAAAAATCCACAGACGAGAAAATCCACAGACGGAAAAAAACCACAGACGGAAAAACCCACAGACGGCAGAATCCACAGACGGAAAAAATCCACAGACGGAAAATCCACAGACGAAAAAAATCCACAGACGGAAGAAATCCACAGACGAGAAAATCCACAGACGGAAAATCCACAGACGAGAAAATCCACAGACGGAAAAAATCCACAGACGAAAAAACCCACAGACGAAAAAATCCACAGACGAAAAAATCCACAGTCGGCAAAATCCACAGACGAAAAAAATCCACACACGGAAAAAATCCACAGACGAAAAAATCCACAGACGAAAAAAATCCACACACGGAAAAAATCCACAGACGAGAAAATCCACAGACGAGAAAATCCACAGACGGAAAATCCACAGACGAGAAAATCCACAGACGAGAAAATCCACAGACGGAAAAAAACCACAGACGGAAAAACCCACAGACGGAAAAAATCCACAGACGAAAAAATCCACAGACGGAAAAAATCCACAGACGGAAAAATCCACAGACGAAAAAATCCACAGACGAGAAAATCCACAGACGGAAAAAATCCACAGAAGAGAAAATCCACAGACGAGAAAATCCACAGACGGAAAAAATCCACAGACGAGAAAATCCACAGACGAGAAAATCCACAGACGGAAAAATCCACAGACGGAAAAATCCACAGACGACAAAATCCACAGACGGAAAAAATCCACAGACAGAAAAATCCACAGACGGAAAAAATCCACAGACGGAAAAAATCCACAGACGAAAAAATCCAAAGACAAAAAATCCACAGACGGAAAATCCACAGACGAAAAAATCCAGAGGGAAAAAATCCACACACGAGAAAATCCACAGACGGGAAAAACCCTCAGACGGAAAAAATCCACAGACGAAAAAATCCACAGACGAAAAAATCCACAGACGAAAAAAATCCACAGACGAAAAAATCCACAGACGGAAAAATCCACAGACGGAAAAAATCCACAGACGGCAAAATCCACAGACAGAAAAAATCCACAGACGAGAAAATCCACAGACGAGAAAATCCACAGACGAAAAAATCCACAGACGAAAAAATCCACAGACGGAAAAATCCATAGACGCGAAATCCACAGACGAGAAAATCCACAGACGAAAAAATCCACAGACGAAAAAATCCACAGACGGGAAAATCCATAGACGCGCAATCCACAGACGAGAAAATCCACAGACGAAAAAATCCACAGACGAAAAAATCCACAGACGGAAAAAATCCACAGACGGAAAAAATCCACAGACGAAAAAATCCACAGACGAGAAAATCCACAGACGAAAAAATCCACAGACGAGAAAATCCACAGACGAAAAAATCCACAGACGAGAAAATCCACAGACGAAAAAATCCACAGACGAGAAAATCCACAGATGGAAAAAATCCACAGACGAGAAAATCCACAGACGAGAAAATCTACAAACGAAAAAATCCACAGACAGAAAAAATCCACAGACGGAAGAATCCACAGACGGCAGAATCCACAGACGGAAAAAATCCACAGACGGAAAATCCACAGACGGAAAAAATCCACAGACGGAAGAAATCCACAGACGAGAAAATCCACAGACGGAAAATCCACAGACGAGAAAATCCACAGACGAAAAAATCCACAGACGGAAAAAATCCACAGAGGAGAAAATCCACAGACGAGAAAATCCACAGACGGAAAAAAGCCACAGACGAAAAAATCCACAGAGAAAAAATCCACAGACGAGAAAATCCACAGACGAAAAAATCCACAGACGAAAAAATCCACAGACGAGAAAATCCACAGACGGAAAAAATCCAGAGACGAAAAAATCCAAAGACGAGAAAATCCACAGACGAGAAAATCCACAGACGGAAAAAAACCACAGACGGAAAAACCCACAGACGGAAAAAATCCACAGACGAAAAAATCCACAGACGGAAAAAATCCACAGACGGAAAAAAACACAGATGAAAAAATCCACAGACGGGAAAAACCCACAGACGAGAAAATCCACAGACGAAAAAATCCACAGACGGAAAAAATCCACAGACGAGAAAATCCACAGACGAGAAAATCCACAGACGGAAAAAACCCACAGACGAAAAAACCCACAGACGAAAAAACCCACAGACGGAAAAATCCACAGACGAGAAAATCCACAGACGAAAAAATCCACAGACGAAAAAATCCACAGACGAGAAAATCCACAGACGGAAAAAATCCACAGACGAGAAAATCCACAGACGAGAAAATCCACAGACGGAAAAAACCCACAGACGAAAAAATCCACAGAGAAAAAATCCACAGACGAGAAAATCCACAGACGAAAAAATCCACAGACGGAAAAAATACACAGACGGAAAAATCCACAGACGGAAAAAATCCACAGACGGAAAAAATCCACAGACGAAAAAATCCAAAGACAAAAAATCCACAGACGGAAAATCCACAGACGGAAAAATCCACAGACGGAAAAATCCACAGACGAAAAAATCCACAGACGAAAAAATCCACAGATGGAAAAAATCCACAGACGAAAAAATCCAAAGACGGAAAAATCCACAGACGGAAAAATCCACAGACGCAAAAATCCACAGACGAAAAAATCCACAGACGAGAAAATCCACAGACGAAAAAATCCACAGACGAAAAAATCCACAGACGAAAAAATCCACAAACGGCAAAATCCACAGACGAAAAAATCCACAGACGAAAAAATCCACAGACGGCAAAATCCACAGACGAGAAAGTCCACAGACGGAAAAATGTACAGACGGAAAAATCTACAGACGGAAAAATCCACAGACGGCAAAATCCACAGACGGAAAAAATCCACAGAAGAGAAAATCCACAGACGAGAAAATCCACAGAGGAAAAAACCCACAGACGAAAAAATCCACAGACGAAAAAATCCACAGATGAAAAAATCCACAGACGGAAAATCCACAGACGGAAAAATCCACAGACGGAAAAATCCACAGACGAAAAAATCCACAGACGAAAAAATCCACAGACGGAAAAAATCCACAGACGAAAAAATCCACAGACGAAAAAATCCACAGATGAAAAAATCCACAGACAAAGAAATCCACAGACGGAAAAATCCACAGACGAAAAAAAACACAGATGAAAAAATCCACAGACGGGAAGAACCCACAGACGAGAAAATCCACAGACGAGAAAATCCACAGACGAAAAAAATCCACAGACGAGAAAATCCACAGACGAGAAAATCCACAGACGGAAAAAACCCACAGACGAAAAAACCCACAGACGAAAAAATCCACAGACGGAAAAAATCCACAGACGAGAAAATCCACAGACGAGAAAATCCAAAGACAAAAAATCCACAGACGGAAAATCCACAGACGAAAAAATCCACAGACGGAAAAAATCCACAGACGGCAAAATACACAGACGGAAAGAATCCACAGACGGCAAAATCCACAGACGAAAAAATCCACAGACGAAAAAATCCACAGACGGAAAAATCCACAGACGGAAAAAATCCACAGACGAAAAAATCCAAAGACAAAAAATCCACAGACGGAAAATCCACAGACGAAAAAATCCACAGACGGAAAAAATCCACAGACGGCAAAATACACAGACGGAAAGAATCCACAGACGGAAAAATGTACAGACGAAAAAATCCACAGACGGAAAAAATCCACAGACGGCAAAATCCACAGACGGAAAAAATCCACAGACTGAAAAAATCCACAGACGGAAAAAATCCACAGACGAAAAAATCCACAGACGAGAAAATCCACAGACGACAATATCCACAGACGGAAAAATCCACAGACGGAAAAAATCCACAGACGACAAAATCCACAGACGAAAAAAAACACAGATGAAAAAATCCACAGACGGAAAAAACCCACAGACGAGAAAATCCAGAGACGAGAAAATCCACAGACGGAAAAAATCCACAGACGAGAAAATCCACAGACGAGAAAATCCACAGACGAAAAAATCCACAGACGAGAAAATCCACAGACGAAAAAATCCACAGACGAGAAAATCCACAGACGAAAAAATCCACAGACGAAAAAATCCACAGACGAGATAATCCACAGACGGAAAAAATCCACAGACGGAAAAAATCCACAGACGGAAAAAATCCACAGACGAAAAAATCCAAAGACAAAAAATCCACAGACGGAAAATCCACAGACGGAAAAATCCACAGACGGAAAAATCCACAGACGAAAAAATCCACAGACGAAAAAAAACACAGATGAAAAAATCCACAGACGGAAAAAACCCACAGACGAGAAAATCCACAGACGAGAAAATCCACAGACGGAAAAAATCCACAGACGAGAAAATCCACAGACGAGAAAATCCACAGACGAAAAAATCCACAGACGAGAAAATCCACAGACGAAAAAATCCACAGACGAAAAAATCCACAGACGAGATAATCCACAGACGGAAAAAATCCAGTGACGGAAAAATCCACAGACGGAAAAAATCCACAGACGAAAAAATCCAAAGACAAAAAATCCACAGACGGAAAATCCACAGACGGAAAAATCCACAGACGGAAAAATCCACAGACGAAAAAATCCACAGACGAAAAAATCCACAGACGGAAAAAATCCACAGACGAAAAAATCCACAGACGAAAAAATCCACAGATGAAAAAATCCACAGACAAAGAAATCCACAGACGGAAAAATCCACAGACGAAAAAAAACACAGATGAAAAAATCCACAGACGGGAAGAACCCACAGACGAGAAAATCCACAGACGAGAAAATCCACAGACGAAAAAAATCCACAGACGAGAAAATCCACAGACGAGAAAATCCACAGACGGAAAAAACCCACAGACGAAAAAACCCACAGACGAAAAAATCCACAGACGGAAAAAACCCACAGACGAGAAAATCCACAGACGAGAAAATCCAAAGACAAAAAATCCACAGACGGAAAATCCACAGACGAAAAAATCCACAGACGGAAAAAATCCACAGACGGCAAAATACACAGACGGAAAGAATCCACAGACGGCAAAATCCACAGACGAAAAAATCCACAGACGAAAAAATCCACAGACGGAAAAATCCACAGACGGAAAAAATCCACAGACGAAAAAATCCAAAGACAAAAAATCCACAGACGGAAAATCCACAGACGAAAAAATCCACAGACGGAAAAAATCCACAGACGGCAAAATACACAGACGGAAAGAATCCACAGACGGAAAAATGTACAGACGAAAAAATCCACAGACGGAAAAAATCCACAGACGGCAAAATCCACAGACGGAAAAAATCCACAGACTGAAAAAATCCACAGACGGAAAAAATCCACAGACGAAAAAATCCACAGACGAGAAAATCCACAGACGACAATATCCACAGACGGAAAAATCCACAGACGGAAAAAATCCACAGACGACAAAATCCACAGACGAAAGAAAACACAGATGAAAAAATCCACAGACGGAAAAAACCCACAGACGAGAAAATCCACAGACGAGAAAATCCACAGACGGAAAAAATCCACAGACGAGAAAATCCACAGACGAGAAAATCCACAGACGAAAAAATCCACAGACGAGAAAATCCACAGACGAAAAAATCCACAGACGAAAAAATCCACAGACGAGATAATCCACAGACGGAAAAAATCCAGTGACGGAAAAATCCACAGACGGAAAAAATCCACAGACGGAAAAAATCCACAGACGAAAAAATCCAAAGACAAAAAATCCACAGACGGAAAATCCACAGACGGAAAAATCCACAGACGGAAAAATCCACAGACGAAAAAATCCACAGACGAAAAAATCCACAGACGGAAAAAATCCACAGACGAAAAAATCCACAGACGAAAAAATCCACAGATGAAAAAATCCACAGACAAAGAAATCCACAGACGGAAAAATCCACAGATGAAAAAAAACACAGATGAAAAAATCCACAGACGGGAAGAACCCACAGACGAGAAAATCCACAGACGAGAAAATCCACAGACGAAAAAAATCCACAGACGAGAAAATCCACAGACGAGAAAATCCACAGACGGAAAAAAACCACAGACGAAAAAACCCACAGACGAAAAAATCCACAGACGGAAAAAATCCACAGACGAGAAATCCACAGACGAGAAAATCCAAAGACAAAAAATCCACAGACGGAAAATCCACAGACGAAAAAATCCACAGACGGAAAAATTCCACAGACGGCAAAATACACAGACGGAAAGAATCCACAGACGGCAAAATCCACAGACGAAAAAATCCACAGACGGCAAAATCCACAGACGGAAAAAATCCACAGACGGAAAAAATCCACAGACGCGAAATCCACAGACGTTAAAATCTACAGACGACAAAAATCCACAGACGAGAAAATCCACAGACGGAAAAAATCCACAGACGAAAAAATCCACAGACGACAAATCCACAGACGGAAAAATCCACAGACGCGAAATCCACAGACGAGAAAATCCACAGACGAAAAAATCCACAGACGAAAAAATCCACAGACGAGAAAATCCACAGACGGAAAAAAACCACAGACGGAAAAACCCACAGACGGCAGAATCCACAGACGGAAAAAATCCACAGACGGAAAATCCACAGACGAAAAAAATCCACAGACGGAAGAAATCCACAGACGAGAAAATCCACAGACGGAAAATCCACAGACGAGAAAATCCACAGACGGAAAAAATCCACAGACGAAAAAACCCACAGACGAAAAAATCCACAGACGAAAAAATCCACAGTCGGCAAAATCCACAGACGAAAAAAATCCACACACGGAAAAAATCCACAGACGAAAAAATCCACAGACGAAAAAAATCCACACACGGAAAAAATCCACAGACGAGAAAATCCACAGACGAGAAAATCCACAGACGGAAAATCCACAGACGAGAAAATCCACAGACGAGAAAATCCACAGACGGAAAAAAACCACAGACGGAAAAACCCACAGACGGAAAAAATCCACAGACGAAAAAATCCACAGACGGAAAAAATCCACAGACGGAAAAATCCACAGACGAAAAAATCCACAGACGAGAAAATCCACAGACGGAAAAAATCCACAGAAGAGAAAATCCACAGACGAGAAAATCCACAGACGGAAAAAATCCACAGACGAGAAAATCCACAGACGAGAAAATCCACAGACGGAAAAATCCACAGACGGAAAAATCCACAGACGACAAAATCCACAGACGGAAAAAATCCACAGACAGAAAAATCCACAGACGGAAAAAATCCACAGACGGAAAAAATCCACAGACGAAAAAATCCAAAGACAAAAAATCCACAGACGGAAAATCCACAGACGAAAAAATCCAGAGGGAAAAAATCCACACACGAGAAAATCCACAGACGGGAAAAACCCTCAGACGGAAAAAATCCACAGACGAAAAAATCCACAGACGAAAAAATCCACAGACGAAAAAAATCCACAGACGAAAAAATCCACAGACGGAAAAATCCACAGACGGAAAAAATCCACAGACGGCAAAATCCACAGACAGAAAAAATCCACAGACGAGAAAATCCACAGACGAGAAAATCCACAGACGAAAAAATCCACAGACGAAAAAATCCACAGACGGAAAAATCCATAGACGCGAAATCCACAGACGAGAAAATCCACAGACGAAAAAATCCACAGACGAAAAAATCCACAGACGGGAAAATCCATAGACGCGCAATCCACAGACGAGAAAATCCACAGACGAAAAAATCCACAGACGAAAAAATCCACAGACGGAAAAAATCCACAGACGGAAAAAATCCACAGACGAAAAAATCCACAGACGAGAAAATCCACAGACGAAAAAATCCACAGACGAGAAAATCCACAGACGAAAAAATCCACAGACGAGAAAATCCACAGACGAAAAAATCCACAGACGAGAAAATCCACAGATGGAAAAAATCCACAGACGAGAAAATCCACAGACGAGAAAATCTACAAACGAAAAAATCCACAGACAGAAAAAATCCACAGACGGAAGAATCCACAGACGGCAGAATCCACAGACGGAAAAAATCCACAGACGGAAAATCCACAGACGGAAAAAATCCACAGACGGAAGAAATCCACAGACGAGAAAATCCACAGACGGAAAATCCACAGACGAGAAAATCCACAGACGAAAAAATCCACAGACGGAAAAAATCCACAGAGGAGAAAATCCACAGACGAGAAAATCCACAGACGGAAAAAAGCCACAGACGAAAAAATCCACAGAGAAAAAATCCACAGACGAGAAAATCCACAGACGAAAAAATCCACAGACGAAAAAATCCACAGACGAGAAAATCCACAGACGGAAAAAATCCAGAGACGAAAAAATCCAAAGACGAGAAAATCCACAGACGAGAAAATCCACAGACGGAAAAAAACCACAGACGGAAAAACCCACAGACGGAAAAAATCCACAGACGAAAAAATCCACAGACGGAAAAAATCCACAGACGGAAAAAAACACAGATGAAAAAATCCACAGACGGGAAAAACCCACAGACGAGAAAATCCACAGACGAAAAAATCCACAGACGGAAAAAATCCACAGACGAGAAAATCCACAGACGAGAAAATCCACAGACGGAAAAAACCCACAGACGAAAAAACCCACAGACGAAAAAACCCACAGACGGAAAAATCCACAGACGAGAAAATCCACAGACGAAAAAATCCACAGACGAGAAAATCCACAGACGAGAAAATCCACAGACGGAAAAAATCCACAGACGAGAAAATCCACAGACGAGAAAATCCACAGACGGAAAAAACCCACAGACGAAAAAATCCACAGAGAAAAAATCCACAGACGAGAAAATCCACAGACGGAAAAAATCCACAGACGGAAAAAATACACAGACGGAAAAATCCACAGACGGAAAAAATCCACAGACGGAAAAAATCCACAGACGAAAAAATCCAAAGACAAAAAATCCACAGACGGAAAATCCACAGACGGAAAAATCCACAGACGGAAAAATCCACAGACGAAAAAATCCACAGACGAAAAAATCCACAGACGAAAAAATCCAAAGACGGAAAAATCCACAGACGGAAAAATCCACAGACGCAAAAATCCACAGACGAAAAAATCCACAGACGAGAAAATCCACAGACGAAAAAATCCACAGACGAAAAAATCCACAGACGAAAAAATCCACAAACGGCAAAATCCACAGACGAAAAAATCCACAGACGAAAAAATCCACAGACGGCAAAATCCACAGACGAGAAAGTCCACAGACGGAAAAATGTACAGACGGAAAAATCTACAGACGGAAAAATCCACAGACGGCAAAATCCACAGACGGAAAAAATCCACAGAAGAGAAAATCCACAGACGAGAAAATCCACAGAGGAAAAAACCCACAGACGAAAAAATCCACAGACGAGAAAATCCAAAGAGGGAAAAAAAATCCACAGATGAAAAAATCCACAGACGGAAAAATCCACAGACGCGAAATCCACAGACGTTAAAATCTACAGACGACAAAAATACACAGGCGGCAAAATCCACAGACGGAAAAAATCCACAGACGAAAAAATCCACAGACGAAAAAATCCACAGACGGAAAAATCCATAGACGCGAAATCCACAGACGAGAAAATCCACAGACGAAAAAATCCACAGACGAAAAAATCCACAGACGGAAAAAATCCACAGACGGAAAAAATCCACAGACGGAAAAAATCCACAGACGAAAAAATCCACAGACGAGAAAATCCACAGACGAAAAAATCCACAGACGAGAAAATCCACAGACGAAAAAATCCACAGACGAGAAAATCCACAGATGGAAAAAATCCACAGACGAGAAAATCCACAGACGAGAAAATCTACAAACGAAAAAATCCACAGACGGAAAAAATCCACAGACGGAAGAATCCACAGACGGCAGAATCCACAGACGGAAAAAATCCACAGACGGAAAATCCACAGACGGAAAAAATCCACAGACGGAAGAAATCCACAGACGAGAAAATCCACAGACGGAAAATCCACAGACGAGAAAATCCACAGACGAAAAAATCCACAGACGGAAAAAATCCACAGAGGAGAAAATCCACAGACGAGAAAATCCACAGACGGAAAAAAGCCACAGACGAAAAAATCCACAGAGAAAAAATCCACAGACGAGAAAATCCACAGACGAAAAAATCCACAGACGAAAAAATCCACAGACGAGAAAATCCACAGACGGAAAAAATCCACAGACGAAAAAATCCACAGACGCGAAATCCACAGACGAGAAAATCCACAGACGAAAAAATCCACAGACGAAAAAATCCACAGACGAGAAAATCCACAGACGGAAAAAAACCACAGACGGAAAAACCCACAGACGGCAGAATCCACAGACGGAAGAAATCCACAGACGAGAAAATCCACAGACGGAAAATCCACAGACGAGAAAATCCACAGACGAAAAAATCCACAGACGAAAAAACCCACAGACGAAAAAATCCACAGACGAAAAAATCCACAGTCGGAAAAATCCACAGACGAAAAAAATCCACACACGGAAAAAATCCACAGACGAAAAAATCCACAGACGAAAAAAATCCACACACGGAAAAAATCCACAGACGAGAAAATCCACAGACGAGAAAATCCACAGACGGAAAATCCACAGACGAGAAAATCCACAGACGAGAAAATCCACAGACGGAAAAAAACCACAGACGGAAAAACCCACAGACGGAAAAAATCCACAGACGAAAAAATCCACAGACGGAAAAAATCCACAGACGGAAAAATCCACAGACGGAAAAAATCCACAGAAGAGAAAATCCACAGACGAGAAAATCCACAGACGGAAAAAATCCACAGACGAGAAAATCCACAGACGAGAAAATCCACAGACGACAAAATCCACAGACGGAAAAAATCCACAGACAGAAAAATCCACAGACGGAAAAAATCCACAGACGGAAAAAATCCACAGACGAAAAAATCCAAAGACAAAAAATCCACAGACGGAAAATCCACAGACGAAAAAATCCAGAGGGAAAAAATCCACACACGAGAAAATCCACAGACGGGAAAAACCCTCAGACGGAAAAAATCCACAGACGAAAAAATCCACAGACGAAAAAATCCACAGACGAAAAAAATCCACAGACGAAAAAATCCACAGACGGAAAAATCCACAGACGGAAAAAATCCACAGACGGCAAAATCCACAGACAGAAAAAATCCACAGACGAGAAAATCCAGAGACGAGGAAATCCACAGACGAAAAAATCCACAGACGAAAAAATCCACAGACGAAAAAATCCACAGACGAGAAAATCCACAGGTGGAAAAAATCCACAGACGAGAAAATCCACAGACGAGAAAATCTACAGACGAAAAAATGCACAGACGGAAAAAATCCACAGACGGAAGAATCCACAGACGGAAAAAATCCACAGACGGAAAATCCACAGACGAAAAAATCCACAGACGGAAAAAATCCACAGACGAGAAAATCCACAGACGGAAAAAATCCACAGACGAAAAAATCCACAGACGAAAAAATCCACAGACGGAAAAATCCACAGACGGAAAAAATCCACAGACGAAAAAATCCACAGACAAAAAAATCCACAGACGGTAAAATCCACAGACGGAAAAATCCACAGACGGAAAAATCCACAAACGGAAAAAATCCACAGATGAAAAAATCCACAGACGAAAAAATCCACAGACGGAAAAAATCCACAGACGAAAAAATCCACAGACGGAAAAATCCACACACGCTAAATCCACAGACGTTAAAATCCACAGACGACAAAAATACACAGGCGGCAAAATCTACAGACGGAAAAATCCACAGACAGAAAAAATCCACAGACGACAAAATCCACAGACGAAAAAAAACACAGATGAAAAAATCCACAGACAAGAAAAACCCACAGACGAGAAAATCCACAGACGAAAAAATCCACAGACGAAAAAATCCACAGACGGCAAAATCCACAGATGGAAAAAATCCACAGACGGAAAAAATCCACAGACGAAAAAATCCACAGACGGAAAAAATCCAGAGACGAAAAAATCCAGAGACGAGAAAATCCACAGACGAGAAAATCCACAGACGGAAAAAAACCACAGACGGAAAAACCCACAGACGGAAAAAATCCACAGACGAAAAAATCCACAGACGGAAAAAATCCACAGACGGAAAAAAACACAGATGAAAAAATCCACAGACGGGAAAAACCCACAGACGAGAAAATCCACAGACGAAAAAATCCACAGACGGAAAAAATCCACAGACGAGAAAATCCACAGACGAGAAAATCCACAGACGGAAAAAACCCACAGACGAAAAAACCCACAGACGAAAAAACCCACAGACGAAAAAATCCACAGACGAGAAAATCCACAGACGAAAAAATCCACAGACGAGAAAATCCACAGACGAGAAAATCCACAGACGGAAAAAATCCACAGACGAGAAAATCCACAGACGAGAAAATCCACAGACGGAAAAATCCACAGACGAAAAAATCCACTGACGGAAAAAATCCACAGACGAGAAAATCCACAGACGAGAAAATCCACAGACGAAAAAATCCACAGACGAAAAAAATACACAGACGGAAAAATCCACAGACGGAAAAAATCCACAGACGGAGAAAATCCACAGACGAAAAAATCCAAAGACAAAAAATCCACAGACGGAAAATCCACAGACGGAAAAATCCACAGACGGAAAAATCCACAGACGAAAAAATCCACAGACGAAAAAATCCACAGACGGAAAAAATCCACAGACGAAAAAATCCAAAGACGGAAAAATCCACAGACGGAAAAATCCACAGACGCAAAAATCCACAGACGAAAAAATCCACAGACGAGAAAATCTACAGACGAAAAAATCCACAGACGAAAAAATCCACAGACGAAAAAATCCACAAACGGCAAAATCCACAGACGAAAAAATCCACAGACGAAAAAATCCACAGACGAAAAAATCCACAGACGGCAAAATCCACAGACGAGAAAGTCCACAGACGGAAAAATGTACAGACGGAAAAATCTACAGACGGAAAAATCCACAGACGGCAAAATCCACAGACGGAAAAAATCCACAGAAGAGAAAATCCACAGACGAGAAAATCCACAGAGGAAAAAACCCACAGACGAAAAAATCCACAGACGAGAAAATCCAAAGACGGAAAAAAAATCCACAGATGAAAAAATCCACAGACGAAAAAATCCACAGACGAAAAAATCCACAGACGACAAAATCCACAGACGGAAAAAATCCACAGACGACAAAATCCACAGACGAAAAAAAACACAGATGAAAAAATCCACAGACGGAAGAAATCCACAGACGAGAAAATCCACAGACGGAAAATCCACAGACGAAAAAATCCACAGACGGAAAAAATCCACAGAGGAGAAAATCCACAGACGAGAAAATCCACAGACAGAAAAAAGCCACAGACGAAAAAATCCACAGAGAAAAAATCCACAGACGAGAAAATCCACAGACGAAAAAATCCACAGACGAAAAAATCCACAGACGAGAAAATCCACAGACGGAAAAAATCCAGAGACGAAAAAATCCACAGACGAGAAAATCCACAGACGGAAAAAATCCAGAGACGAAAAAATCCAGAGACGAGAAAATCCACAGACGAGAAAATCCACAGACGGAAAAAAACCACAGACGGAAAAACCCACAGACGGAAAAAATCCACAGACGAAAAAATCCACAGACGGAAAAAATCCACAGACGGAAAAAAACACAGATGAAAAAATCCACAGACGGGAAAAACCCACAGACGAGAAAATCCACAGACGAAAAAATCCACAGACGGAAAAAATCCACAGACGAGAAAATCCACAGACGAGAAAATCCACAGACGGAAAAAACCCACAGACGAAAAAACCCACAGACGAAAAAACCCACAGACGAAAAAATCCACAGACGAGAAAATCAAAAGACGAAAAAATCCACAGACGAGAAAATCCACAGACGAGAAAATCCACAGACGGAAAAAATCCACAGACGAGAAAATCCACAGACGAGAAAATCCACAGACGGAAAAATCCACAGACGAAAAAATCCACTGACGGAAAAAATCCACAGACGAGAAAATCCACAGACGAGAAAATCCACAGACGAAAAAATCCACAGACGAAAAAAATACACAGACGGAAAAATCCACAGACGGAAAAAATCCACAGACGGAGAAAATCCACAGACGAAAAAATCCAAAGACAAAAAATCCACAGACGGAAAATCCACAGACGGAAAAATCCACAGACGGAAAAATCCACAGACGAAAAAATCCACAGACGGAAAAATCCACAGACGCAAAAATCCACAGACGAAAAAATCCACAGACGAGAAAATCTACAGACGAAAAAATCCACAGACGAAAAAATCCACAGACGAAAAAATCCACAGACGAGAAAATCTACAGACGAAAAAATCCACAGACGAAAAAATCCACAGACGAAAAAATCCACAAACGGCAAAATCCACAGACGAAAAAATCCACAGACGAAAAAATCCACAGACGGCAAAATCCACAGACGAGAAAGTCCACAGACGAGAAAGTCCACAGACGGAAAAATGTACAGACGGAAAAATCTACAGACGGAAAAATCCACAGACGGCAAAATCCACAGACGGAAAAAATCCACAGAAGAGAAAATCCACAGACGAGAAAATCCACAGAGGAAAAAACCCACAGACGAAAAAATCCACAGACGAGAAAATCCAAAGACGGAAAAAAAATCCACAGATGAAAAAATCCACAGACGGAAAAATCCACAGACGCGAAATCCACAGACGTTAAAATCTACAGACGACAAAAATACACAGGCGGCAAAATCCACAGACGGAAAAAATCCACAGACGAAAAAATCCACAGACGAAAAAATCCACAGACGGAAAAATCCATAGACGCGAAATCCACAGACGAGAAAATCCACAGACGAAAAAATCCACAGACGAAAAAATCCACAGACGGAAAAAATCCACAGACGGAAAAAATCCACAGACGGAAAAAATCCACAGACGAAAAAATCCACAGACGAGAAAATCCACAGACGAAAAAATCCACAGACGAGAAAATCCACAGACGAAAAAATCCACAGACGAGAAAATCCACAGATGGAAAAAATGCACAGACGAGAAAATCCACAGACGAGAAAATCTACAAACGAAAAAATCCACAGACGGAAAAAATCCACAGATGGAAGAATCCACAGACGGCAGAATCCACAGACGGAAAAAATCCACAGACGGAAAATCCACAGACGGAAAAAATCCACAGACGGAAGAAATCCACAGACGAGAAAATCCACAGACGGAAAATCCACAGACGAGAAAATCCACAGACGAAAAAATCCACAGACGGAAAAAATCCACAGAGGAGAAAATCCACAGACGAGAAAATCCACAGACGGAAAAAAGCCACAGACGAAAAAATCCACAGAGAAAAAATCCACAGACGAGAAAATCCACAGACGAAAAAATCCACAGACGAAAAAATCCACAGACGAGAAAATCCACAGACGGAGAAAATCCACAGACGAAAAAATCCAGAGACGAGAAAATCCACAGACGAGAAAATCCACAGACGGAAAAAAACCACAGACGGAAAAACCCACAGACGGAAAAAATCCACAGACGAAAAAATCCACAGACGGAAAAAATCCACAGACGGAAAAAAACACAGATGAAAAAATCCACAGACGGGAAAAACCCGCAGACGAGAAAATCCACAGACGAAAAAATCCACAGACGGAAAAAATCCACAGACGAGAAAATCCACAGACGAGAAAATCCACAGACGGAAAAAACCCACAGACGAAAAAACCCACAGACGAAAAAATCCACAGACGAGAAAATCCACAGACGAGAAAATCCACAGACGAAAAAATCCACAGACGGAAAAATCCACAGACGGAAAAAATCCACAGACGAAAAAATCCAAAGACAAAAAATCCACAGACGGAAAATCCACAGACGAAAAAATCCACAGACGGAAAAAATCCACAGACGGCAAAATACACAGACGGAAAGAATCCACAGACGGCAAAATCCACAGACGAAAAAATCCACAGACGGAAAAAATCCACAGACGGCAAAATCCACAGACGGAAAAAATCCACAGACTGAAAAAATCCACAGACGGAAAAAATCCACAGACGAAAAAATCCACAGACGAGAAAATCCACAGACGACAAAATCCACAGATGAAAAAAAACACAGATGAAAAAATCCACAGACGGAAAAAACCCACAGACGAGAAAATCCACAGACGAGAAAATCCACAGACGGAAAAAATCCACAGACGAGAAAATCCACAGACGAGAAAATCCACAGACGAAAAAATCCACAGACGAGAAAATCCACAGACGAAAAAATCCACAGACGAGAAAATCCACAGACGAAAAAATCCACAGACGAAAAAATCCACAGACGAGATAATCCACAGACGGAAAAAATCCAGTGACGGAAAAATCCACAGACGGAAAAAATCCACAGACGGAAAAAATCCACAGACGAAAAAATCCAAAGACAAAAAATCCACAGACGGAAAATCCACAGACGGAAAAATCCACAGACGGAAAAATCCACAGACGAAAAAATCCACAGACGAAAAAATCCACAGACGGAAAAAATCCACAGACGGAAAAAATCCACAGACGAGAAAATCCACAGACGAGAAAATCCAAAGACAAAAAATCCACAGACGGAAAATCCACAGACGAAAAAATCCACAGACGGAAAAAATCCACAGACGGCAAAATACACAGACGGAAAGAATCCACAGACGGCAAAATCCACAGACGAAAAAATCCACAGACGGCAAAATCCACAGACGGAAGAAATCCACAGACGGAAAAAATCCACAGACGCGAAATCCACAGACGTTAAAATCTACAGACGACAAAAATCCACAGACGAGAAAATCCACAGACGGAAAAAATCCACAGACGAAAAAATCCACAGACGACAAATCCACAGACGGAAAAATCCACAGACGCGAAATCCACAGACGAGAAAATCCACAGACGAAAAAATCCACAGACGAAAAAATCCACAGACGAGAAAATCCACAGACGGAAAAAAACCACAGACGGAAAAACCCACAGACGGCAGAATCCACAGACGGAAAAAATCCACAGACGGAAAATCCACAGACGGAAAAAATCCACAGACGGAAGAAATCCACAGACGAGAAAATCCACAGACGGAAAATCCACAGACGAGAAAATCCACAGACGAAAAAATCCACAGACGAAAAAACCCACAGACGAAAAAATCCACAGACGAAAAAATCCACAGTCGGCAAAATCCACAGACGAAAAAAATCCACACACGGAAAAAATCCACAGACGAAAAAATCCACAGACGAAAAAAATCCACACACGGAAAAAATCCACAGACGAGAAAATCCACAGACGAGAAAATCCACAGACGGAAAATCCACAGACGAGAAAATCCACAGACGAGAAAATCCACAGACGGAAAAAAACCACAGACGGAAAAACCCACAGACAAAAAAAATCCACAGACGAAAAAATCCACAGACGGAAAAAATCCACAGACGGAAAAATCCACAGACGAAAAAATCCACAGACGAGAAAATCCACAGACGGAAAAAATCCACAGAAGAGAAAATCCACAGACGAGAAAATCCACAGACGGAAAAAATCCACAGACGAGAAAATCCACAGACGAGAAAATCCACAGACGGAAAAATCCACAGACGGAAAAATCCACAGACGACAAAATCCACAGACGGAAAAAATCCACAGACAGAAAAATCCACAGACGGAAAAAATCCACAGACGAAAAAATCCAAAGACAAAAAATCCACAGACGGAAAAAATCCACAGACGAAAAAATCCACAGACGAAAAAATCCACAGACGAAAAAAATCCACAGACGAAAAAATCCACAGACGGAAAAATCCACAGACGGAAAAAATCCACAGACGGCAAAATCCACAGACAGAAAAAATCCACAGACGAGAAAATCCACAGACGAGAAAATCCACAGACGAAAAAATCCACAGACGAAAAAATCCACAGACGAAAAAATCCACAGACGAGAAAATCCACAGATGGAAAAAATCCACAGACGAGAAAATCCACAGACGAGAAAATCTACAGACGAAAAAATCCACAGACGGAAAAAATCCACAGACGGAAGAATCCACAGACGGCAGAATCCACAGACGGAAAAAATCCACAGACGGAAAATCCACAGACGGAAAAAATCCACAGACGGAAGAAATCCACAGACGAAAAAATCCACAGACGGAAAATCCACAGACGAGAAAATCCACAGACGAAAAAATCCACAGACGGAAAAAATCCACAGAGGAGAAAATCCACAGACGAGAAAATCCAGACGGAAAAAAGCCACAGACGAAAAAATCCACAGAGAAAAAATCCACAGACGAGAAAATCCACAGACGAAAAAATCCACAGACGAAAAAATCCACAGACGAGAAAATCCACAGACGGAAAAAATCCACAGACGAAAAAATCCACAGACGAAAAAATCCACAGACGAAAAAATCCACAGACGGAAAAATCCACAGACGGAAAAAATCCACAGACGAAAAAATCCACAGACGGAAAAATCCACAGACGGTAAAATCCACAGACGGAAAAATCCACAAACGGAAAAAATCCACAGATGAAAAAATCCACAGACGAAAAAATCCACAGACGGAAAAAATCCACAGACGAAAAAATCCACAGACGGAAAAATCCACAGACGCTAAATCCACAGACGTTAAAATCCACAGACGACAAAAATACACAGGCGGCAAAATCTACAGACGGAAAAATCCACAGACAGAAAAAATCCACAGACGACAAAATCCACAGACGAAAAAAAACACAGATGAAAAAATCCACAGACAAGAAAAACCCACAGACGAGAAAATCCACAGACGAAAAAATCCACAGACGAAAAAATCCACAGACGGCAAAATCCACAGATGGAAAAAATCCACAGACGGAAAAAATCCACAGACGAAAAAATCCACAGACGAGAAAATCCACAGACGACAAAATCCACAGACGAAAAAAAACACAGATGAAAAAATCCACAGACGGAAAAAATTCACAGACGAGAAAATCCACAGACGAAAAAATCCACAGACGGAAAAAATCCACAGACGAAAAAATCCAGAGACGAGAAAATCCACAGACGGAAAAAACCCACAGAAGGCAAAATCCACAGACGGAAAAAATCCACAGACGGAAAAATCCACAGACAAAAAAATCCACAGACGAGAAAATCCACAGACGGAAAAAATCCACAGAAGAGAAAATCCACAGACGAGAAAATCCACAGACAGAAAAAATCCACAGACGAGAAAATCCACAGACGAGAAAATCCACAGACGGGAAAATCCAGAGACGGAAAAATCCACAGACGAAAAAATCCACAGACGGAAAAAATCCACAGACGAGAAAATCCACAGACGGAAAAAATCCACAGACGAAAAAATCCACAGACGGAAAAATCCACAGACGGAAAAATCCACAAACAGAAAAAATCCACAGACGAGAAAATCCACAGACGGAAAAAATCTACAGACGAGAAAATCCACAGAGGAGAAAATCCACAGACGGAAAAAATCCACAGACGAGAAAATCCACAGACGAGAAAATCCACAGACGGAAAAATCCACAGTCGAAAAAATCCACTGACGGAAAAAATCCACAGACGAGAAAATCCACAGACGGAAAAAATCCACAGACGAAAAAATCCACAGACGGAAAAAATCCACAGACGGAAAAAATCCACAGACGAAAAAATCCAAAGACAAAAAATCCACAGACGGAAAATCCACAGACGGAAAAATCCACAGACGGAAAAATCCACAGACGAAAAAATCCACAGACGAAAAAATCCACAGACGGAAAAAATCCACAGACGAGAAAATCCAAAGACGGAAAAATCCACAGACGGAAAGATCCACAAACGGAAAAAATCCACAGACGAAAAAATCCACAGACGAAAAAATCCACAGACAAAAAAATCCACAGACGGAAAAATCCACAGACGACAAAAATCAACAGACGGAAAAATCCACAGACGGAAAAAATCCACAGACGAAAAAATCCACAGACGGAAAAATCCACAGACGCAAAAATCCACAGACGAAAAAATCCACAGACGAGAAAATCCACAGACGAAAAAATCCACAGACGAAAAAATCCACAGACGAAAAAATCCACAGACGGCAAAATCCACAGACGAGAAAGTCCACAGACGGAAAAATGTACAGACGGAAAAATCTACAGACGGAAAAATCCACAGACGGCAAAATCCACAGACGGAAAAAATCCACAGAAGAGAAAATCCACAGACGAGAAAATCCACAGAGGAAAAAACCCACAGACGAAAAAATCCACAGACGAGAAAATCCAAAGACGGAAAAAAAATCCACAAATGAAAAAATCCACAGACGGAAAAATCCACAGACGCGAAATCCACAGACGTTAAAATCTACACACGACAAAAATACACAGGCGGCAAAATCCACAGACGGAAAAAATCCACAGACGAAAAAATCCACAGACGAAAAAATCCACAGACGGAAAAAATCCACAGACGGGAAAAATCCACAGACGGAAAAAATCCACAGACGAAAAAATCCACAGACGAGAAAATCCACAGACGAAAAAATCCACAGACGAGAAAATCCACAGACGAAAAAATCCACAGACGAGAAAATCCACAGACGAAAAAATCCACAGACGAGAAAATCCACAGATGGAAAAAATCCACAGACGAGAAAATCCACAGACGAGAAAATCTACAAACGAAAAAATCCACAGACGGAAAAAATCCACAGACGGAAGAATCCACAGACGGCAGAATCCACAGACGGAAAAAATCCACAGACGGAAAATCCACAGACGGAAAAAATCCACAGACGGAAGAAATCCACAGACGAGAAAATCCACAGACGGAAAATCCACAGACGAGAAAATCCACAGACGAAAAAATCCACAGACGGAAAAAATCCACAGAGGAGAAAATCCACAGACGAGAAAATCCACAGACGGAAAAAAGCCACAGACGAAAAAATCCACAGACGAGAAAAAATCCACAGACGAGAAAATCCACAGACGAAAAAATCCACAGACGAAAAAATCCACAGACGAGAAAATCCACAGACGGAAAAAATTCACAGACGAAAAAATCCAGAGACGAGAAAATCCACAGACGAGAAAATCCACAGACGGAAAAAAAACACAGACGGAAAAACCCACAGACGGAAAAAATCCACAGACGAAAAAATCCACAGACGGAAAAAATCCACAGACGGAAAAAAACACAGATGAAAAAATCCACAGACGGGAAAAACCCACAGACGAGAAAATCCACAGACGAAAAAATCCACAGACGGAAAAAATCCACAGACGAGAAAATCCACAGACGAGAAAATCCACAGACGGAAAAAACCCACAGACGAAAAAACCCACAGACGAAAAAATCCACAGACGAGAAAATCCACAGACGAGAAAATCCACAGACGAAAAAATCCACAGACGAAAAAATCCACAGACGGAAAAATCCACAGACGGAAAAAATCCACAGACGAAAAAATCCAAAGACAAAAAATCCACAGACGGAAAATCCACAGACGAAAAAATCCACAGACGGAAAAAATCCACAGACGGCAAAATACACAGACGGAAAGAATCCACAGACGGCAAAATCCACAGACGAAAAAATCCACAGACGGAAAAAATCCACAGACGGCAAAATCCACAGACGGAAAAAATCCACAGACTGAAAAAATCCACAGACGAAAAAATCCACAGACGAGAAAATCCACAGACGACAATATCCACAGACGGAAAAATCCACAGACGGAAAAAATCCACAGACGACAAAATCCACAGACGAAAAAAAACACAGATGAAAAAATCCACAGACGGAAAAAACCCACAGACGAGAAAATCCACAGACGAGAAAATCCACAGACGGAAAAATCCACAGACGGAAAAAATCCACAGACGAAAAAATCCACAGACAAAAAAATCCACAGACGGTAAAATCCACAGACGGAAAAATCCACAGACGGAAAAATCCACAAACGGAAAAAATCCACAGATGAAAAAATCCACAGACGAAAAAATCCACAGACGGAAAAAATCCACAGACGAAAAAATCCACAGACGGAAAAATCCACAGACGCTAAATCCACAGACGTTAAAATCCACAGACGACAAAAATCCACAGACGAAAAAATCCAGAGACGAGAAAATCCACAGACGGAAAAAACCCACAGACGGCAAAATCCACAGACGGAAAAAATCCACAGACGGAAAAATCCACAGACAAAAAAATCCACAGACGAGAAAATCCACAGACGGAAAAAATCCACAGAAGAGAAAATCCACAGACGGAAAAAATCCACAGACGAGAAAATCCACAGACGAGAAAATCCACAGACGGGAAAATCCAGAGACGGAAAAATCCACAGACGAAAAAATCCACAGACGGAAAAAATCCACAGACGAGAAAATCCACAGACGGAAAAAATCCACAGACGAAAAAATCCACAGACGGAAAAATCCACAGACGGAAAAATCCACAAACGGAAAAAATCCACAGACGAGAAAATCCACAGACGGAAAAAATCTACAGACGAGAAAATCCACAGAGGAGAAAATCCACAGACGGAAAAAATCCACAGACGAGAAAATCCACAGACGAGAAAATCCACAGACGGAAAATCCACAGACGGAAAAATCCACAGACGGAAAAATCCACAGACGAAAAAATCCACAGACGAAAAAATCCACTGACGGAAAAAATCCACAGACGAGAAAATCCACAGATGGAAAAAATCCACAGACGAGAAAATCCACAGACGAGAAAATCTACAAACGAAAAAATCCACAGACGGAAAAAATCCACAGACGGAAGAATCCACAGACGGCAGAATCCACAGACGGAAAAAATCCACAGACGGAAAATCCACAGACGGAAAAAATCCACAGACGGAAGAAATCCACAGACGAGAAAATCCACAGACGGAAAATCCACAGACGAGAAAATCCACAGACGAAAAAATCCGCAGACGGAAAAAATCCACAGAGGAGAAAATCCACAGACGAGAAAATCCACAGACGGAAAAAAGCCACAGACGAAAAAATCCACAGACGAGAAAAAATCCACAGACGAGAAAATCCACAGACGAAAAAATCCACAGACGAAAAAATCCACAGACGAGAAAATCCAGACGGAAAAAATCCACAGACGAAAAAATCCAGAGACGCGAAATCCACAGACGAGAAAATCCACAGACGAAAAAATCCACAGACGAAAAAATCCACAGACGAGAAAATCCACAGACGGAAAAAAACCACAGACGGAAAAACCCACAGACGGCAGAATCCACAGACGGAAGAAATCCACAGACGAAAAAATCCACAGACGAAAAAAATCCACACACGGAAAAAATCCACAGACGAGAAAATCCACAGACGAGAAAATCCACAGACGGAAAATCCACAGACGAGAAAATCCACAGACGAGAAAATCCACAGACGGAAAAAAACCACAGACGGAAAAACCCACAGACGGAAAAAATCCACAGACGAAAAAATCCACAGACGGAAAAAATCCACAGACGGAAAAATCCACAGACGGAAAAAATCCACAGAAGAGAAAATCCACAGACGAGAAAATCCACAGACGGAAAAAATCCACAGACGAGAAAATCCACAGACGAGAAAATCCACAGACGACAAAATCCACAGACGGAAAAAATCCACAGACAGAAAAATCCACAGACGGAAAAAATCCACAGACGGAAAAAATCCACAGACGAAAAAATCCAAAGACAAAAAATCCACAGACGGAAAATCCACAGACGAAAAAATCCAGAGGGAAAAAATCCACACACGAGAAAATCCACAGACGGGAAAAACCCTCAGACGGAAAAAATCCACAGACGAAAAAATCCACAGACGAAAAAATCCACAGACGAAAAAAATCCACAGACGAAAAAATCCACAGACGGAAAAATCCACAGACGGAAAAAATCCACAGACGGCAAAATCCACAGACAGAAAAAATCCACAGACGAGAAAATCCAGAGACGAGGAAATCCACAGACGAAAAAATCCACAGACGAAAAAATCCACAGACGAAAAAATCCACAGACGAGAAAATCCACAGGTGGAAAAAATCCACAGACGAGAAAATCCACAGACGAGAAAATCTACAGACGAAAAAATGCACAGACGGAAAAAATCCACAGACGGAAGAATCCACAGACGGAAAAAATCCACAGACGGAAAATCCACAGACGAAAAAATCCACAGACGGAAAAAATCCACAGACGAGAAAATCCACAGACGGAAAAAATCCACAGACGAAAAAATCCACAGACGAAAAAATCCACAGACGGAAAAATCCACAGACGGAAAAAATCCACAGACGAAAAAATCCACAGACAAAAAAATCCACAGACGGTAAAATCCACAGACGGAAAAATCCACAGACGGAAAAATCCACAAACGGAAAAAATCCACAGATGAAAAAATCCACAGACGAAAAAATCCACAGACGGAAAAAATCCACAGACGAAAAAATCCACAGACGGAAAAATCCACAGACGCTAAATCCACAGACGTTAAAATCCACAGACGACAAAAATACACAGGCGGCAAAATCTACAGACGGAAAAATCCACAGACAGAAAAAATCCACAGACGACAAAATCCACAGACGAAAAAAAACACAGATGAAAAAATCCACAGACAAGAAAAACCCACAGACGAGAAAATCCACAGACGAAAAAATCCACAGACGAAAAAATCCACAGACGGCAAAATCCACAGATGGAAAAAATCCACAGACGGAAAAAATCCACAGACGAAAAAATCCACAGACGGAAAAAATCCAGAGACGAAAAAATCCAGAGACGAGAAAATCCACAGACGAGAAAATCCACAGACGGAAAAAAACCACAGACGGAAAAACCCACAGACGGAAAAAATCCACAGACGAAAAAATCCACAGACGGAAAAAATCCACAGACGGAAAAAAACACAGATGAAAAAATCCACAGACAGGAAAAACCCACAGACGAGAAAATCCACAGACGAAAAAATCCACAGACGGAAAAAATCCACAGACGAGAAAATCCACAGACGAGAAAATCCACAGACGGAAAAAACCCACAGACGAAAAAACCCACAGACGAAAAAACCCACAGACGAAAAAATCCACAGACGAGAAAATCCACAGACGAAAAAATCCACAGACGAGAAAATCCACAGACGAGAAAATCCACAGACGGAAAAAATCCACAGACGAGAAAATCCACAGACGAGAAAATCCACAGACGGAAAAATCCACAGACGAAAAAATCCACTGACGGAAAAAATCCACAGACGAGAAAATCCACAGACGAGAAAATCCACAGACGAAAAAATCCACAGACGAAAAAAATACACAGACGGAAAAATCCACAGACGGAAAAAATCCACAGACGGAGAAAATCCACAGACGAAAAAATCCAAAGACAAAAAATCCACAGACGGAAAATCCACAGACGGAAAAATCCACAGACGGAAAAATCCACAGACGAAAAAATCCACAGACGAAAAAATCCACAGACGGAAAAAATCCACAGACGAAAAAATCCAAAGACGGAAAAATCCACAGACGGAAAAATCCACAGACGCAAAAATCCACAGACGAAAAAATCCACAGACGAGAAAATCTACAGACGAAAAAATCCACAGACGAAAAAATCCACAGACGAAAAAATCCACAAACGGCAAAATCCACAGACGAAAAAATCCACAGACGAAAAAATCCACAGACGAAAAAATCCACAGACGGCAAAATCCACAGACGAGAAAGTCCACAGACGGAAAAATGTACAGACGGAAAAATCTACAGACGGAAAAATCCACAGACGGCAAAATCCACAGACGGAAAAAATCCACAGAAGAGAAAATCCACAGACGAGAAAATCCACAGAGGAAAAAACCCACAGACGAAAAAATCCACAGACGAGAAAATCCAAAGACGGAAAAAAAATCCACAGATGAAAAAATCCACAGACGAAAAAATCCACAGACGAAAAAATCCACAGACGACAAAATCCACAGACGGAAAAAATCCACAGACGACAAAATCCACAGACGAAAAAAAACACAGATGAAAAAATCCACAGACGGAAGAAATCCACAGACGAGAAAATCCACAGACGGAAAATCCACAGACGAAAAAATCCACAGACGGAAAAAATCCACAGAGGAGAAAATCCACAGACGAGAAAATCCACAGACAGAAAAAAGCCACAGACGAAAAAATCCACAGAGAAAAAATCCACAGACGAGAAAATCCACAGACGAAAAAATCCACAGACGAAAAAATCCACAGACGAGAAAATCCACAGACGGAAAAAATCCAGAGACGAAAAAATCCACAGACGAGAAAATCCACAGACGGAAAAAATCCAGAGACGAAAAAATCCAGAGACGAGAAAATCCACAGACGAGAAAATCCACAGACGGAAAAAAACCACAGACGGAAAAACCCACAGACGGAAAAAATCCACAGACGAAAAAATCCACAGACGGAAAAAATCCACAGACGGAAAAAAACACAGATGAAAAAATCCACAGACGGGAAAAACCCACAGACGAGAAAATCCACAGACGAAAAAATCCACAGACGGAAAAAATCCACAGACGAGAAAATCCACAGACGAGAAAATCCACAGACGGAAAAAACCCACAGACGAAAAAACCCACAGACGAAAAAATCCACAGACGAGAAAATCAAAAGACGAAAAAATCCACAGACGAGAAAATCCACAGACGAGAAAATCCACAGACGGAAAAAATCCACAGACGAGAAAATCCACAGACGAGAAAATCCACAGACGGAAAAATCCACAGACGAAAAAATCCACTGACGGAAAAAATCCACAGACGAGAAAATCCACAGACGAGAAAATCCACAGACGAAAAAATCCACAGACGAAAAAAATACACAGACGGAAAAATCCACAGACGGAAAAAATCCACAGACGGAGAAAATCCACAGACGAAAAAATCCAAAGACAAAAAATCCACAGACGGAAAATCCACAGACGGAAAAATCCACAGACGGAAAAATCCACAGACGAAAAAATCCACAGACGGAAAAATCCACAGACGCAAAAATCCACAGACGAAAAAATCCACAGACGAGAAAATCTACAGACGAAAAAATCCACAGACGAAAAAATCCACAGACGAAAAAATCCACAGACGAGAAAATCTACAGACGAAAAAATCCACAGACGAAAAAATCCACAGACGAAAAAATCCACAAACGGCAAAATCCACAGACGAAAAAATCCACAGACGAAAAAATCCACAGACGGCAAAATCCACAGACGAGAAAGTCCACAGACGAGAAAGTCCACAGACGGAAAAATGTACAGACGGAAAAATCTACAGACGGAAAAATCCACAGACGGCAAAATCCACAGACGGAAAAAATCCACAGAAGAGAAAATCCACAGACGAGAAAATCCACAGAGGAAAAAACCCACAGACGAAAAAATCCACAGACGAGAAAATCCAAAGACGGAAAAAAAATCCACAGATGAAAAAATCCACAGACGGAAAAATCCACAGACGCGAAATCCACAGACGTTAAAATCTACAGACGACAAAAATACACAGGCGGCAAAATCCACAGACGGAAAAAATCCACAGACGAAAAAATCCACAGACGAAAAAATCCACAGACGGAAAAATCCATAGACGCGAAATCCACAGACGAGAAAATCCACAGACGAAAAAATCCACAGACGAAAAAATCCACAGACGGAAAAAATCCACAGACGGAAAAAATCCACAGACGGAAAAAATCCACAGACGAAAAAATCCACAGACGAGAAAATCCACAGACGAAAAAATCCACAGACGAGAAAATCCACAGACGAAAAAATCCACAGACGAGAAAATCCACAGACGAAAAAATCCACAGACGAGAAAATCCACAGATGGAAAAAATACACAGACGAGAAAATCCACAGACGAGAAAATCTACAAACGAAAAAATCCACAGACGGAAAAAATCCACAGATGGAAGAATCCACAGACGGCAGAATCCACAGACGGAAAAAATCCACAGACGGAAAATCCACAGACGGAAAAAATCCACAGACGGAAGAAATCCACAGACGAGAAAATCCACAGACGGAAAATCCACAGACGAGAAAATCCACAGACGAAAAAATCCACAGACGGAAAAAATCCACAGAGGAGAAAATCCACAGACGAGAAAATCCACAGACGGAAAAAAGCCACAGACGAAAAAATCCACAGAGAAAAAATCCACAGACGAGAAAATCCACAGACGAAAAAATCCACAGACGAAAAAATCCACAGACGAGAAAATCCACAGACGGAGAAAATCCACAGACGAAAAAATCCAGAGACGAGAAAATCCACAGACGAGAAAATCCACAGACGGAAAAAAACCACAGACGGAAAAACCCACAGACGGAAAAAATCCACAGACGAAAAAATCCACAGACGGAAAAAATCCACAGACGGAAAAAAACACAGATGAAAAAATCCACAGACGGGAAAAACCCGCAGACGAGAAAATCCACAGACGAAAAAATCCACAGACGGAAAAAATCCACAGACGAGAAAATCCACAGACGAGAAAATCCACAGACGGAAAAAACCCACAGACGAAAAAACCCACAGACGAAAAAATCCACAGACGAGAAAATCCACAGACGAGAAAATCCACAGACGAAAAAATCCACAGACGGAAAAATCCACAGACGGAAAAAATCCACAGACGAAAAAATCCAAAGACAAAAAATCCACAGACGGAAAATCCACAGACGAAAAAATCCACAGACGGAAAAAATCCACAGACGGCAAAATACACAGACGGAAAGAATCCACAGACGGCAAAATCCACAGACGAAAAAATCCACAGACGGAAAAAATCCACAGACGGCAAAATCCACAGACGGAAAAAATCCACAGACTGAAAAAATCCACAGACGGAAAAAATCCACAGACGAAAAAATCCACAGACGAGAAAATCCACAGACGACAAAATCCACAGATGAAAAAAAACACAGATGAAAAAATCCACAGACGGAAAAAACCCACAGACGAGAAAATCCACAGACGAGAAAATCCACAGACGGAAAAAATCCACAGACGAGAAAATCCACAGACGAGAAAATCCACAGACGAAAAAATCCACAGACGAGAAAATCCACAGACGAAAAAATCCACAGACGAGAAAATCCACAGACGAAAAAATCCACAGACGAAAAAATCCACAGACGAGATAATCCACAGACGGAAAAAATCCAGTGACGGAAAAATCCACAGACGGAAAAAATCCACAGACGGAAAAAATCCACAGACGAAAAAATCCAAAGACAAAAAATCCACAGACGGAAAATCCACAGACGGAAAAATCCACAGACGGAAAAATCCACAGACGAAAAAATCCACAGACGAAAAAATCCACAGACGGAAAAAATCCACAGACGGAAAAAATCCACAGACGAGAAAATCCACAGACGAGAAAATCCAAAGACAAAAAATCCACAGACGGAAAATCCACAGACGAAAAAATCCACAGACGGAAAAAATCCACAGACGGCAAAATACACAGACGGAAAGAATCCACAGACGGCAAAATCCACAGACGAAAAAATCCACAGACGGCAAAATCCACAGACGGAAGAAATCCACAGACGGAAAAAATCCACAGACGCGAAATCCACAGACGTTAAAATCTACAGACGACAAAAATCCACAGACGAGAAAATCCACAGACGGAAAAAATCCACAGACGAAAAAATCCACAGACGACAAATCCACAGACGGAAAAATCCACAGACGCGAAATCCACAGACGAGAAAATCCACAGACGAAAAAATCCACAGACGAAAAAATCCACAGACGAGAAAATCCACAGACGGAAAAAAACCACAGACGGAAAAACCCACAGACGGCAGAATCCACAGACGGAAAAAATCCACAGACGGAAAATCCACAGACGGAAAAAATCCACAGACGGAAGAAATCCACAGACGAGAAAATCCACAGACGGAAAATCCACAGACGAGAAAATCCACAGACGAAAAAATCCACAGACGAAAAAACCCACAGACGAAAAAATCCACAGACGAAAAAATCCACAGTCGGCAAAATCCACAGACGAAAAAAATCCACACACGGAAAAAATCCACAGACGAAAAAATCCACAGACGAAAAAAATCCACACACGGAAAAAATCCACAGACGAGAAAATCCACAGACGAGAAAATCCACAGACGGAAAATCCACAGACGAGAAAATCCACAGACGAGAAAATCCACAGACGGAAAAAAACCACAGACGGAAAAACCCACAGACAAAAAAAATCCACAGACGAAAAAATCCACAGACGGAAAAAATCCACAGACGGAAAAATCCACAGACGAAAAAATCCACAGACGAGAAAATCCACAGACGGAAAAAATCCACAGAAGAGAAAATCCACAGACGAGAAAATCCACAGACGGAAAAAATCCACAGACGAGAAAATCCACAGACGAGAAAATCCACAGACGGAAAAATCCACAGACGGAAAAATCCACAGACGACAAAATCCACAGACGGAAAAAATCCACAGACAGAAAAATCCACAGACGGAAAAAATCCACAGACGAAAAAATCCAAAGACAAAAAATCCACAGACGGAAAATCCACAGACGAAAAAATCCAGAGGGAAAAAATCCACACACGAGAAAATCCACAGACGGGAAAAACCCTCAGACGGAAAAAATCCACAGACGAAAAAATCCACAGACGAAAAAATCCACAGACGAAAAAAATCCACAGACGAAAAAATCCACAGACGGAAAAATCCACAGACGGAAAAAATCCACAGACGGCAAAATCCACAGACAGAAAAAATCCACAGACGAGAAAATCCACAGACGAGAAAATCCACAGACGAAAAAATCCACAGACGAAAAAATCCACAGACGAAAAAATCCACAGACGAGAAAATCCACAGATGGAAAAAATCCACAGACGAGAAAATCCACAGACGAGAAAATCTACAGACGAAAAAATCCACAGACGGAAAAAATCCACAGACGGAAGAATCCACAGACGGCAGAATCCACAGACGGAAAAAATCCACAGACGGAAAATCCACAGACGGAAAAAATCCACAGACGGAAGAAATCCACAGACGAAAAAATCCACAGACGGAAAATCCACAGACGAGAAAATCCACAGACGAAAAAATCCACAGACGGAAAAAATCCACAGAGGAGAAAATCCACAGACGAGAAAATCCAGACGGAAAAAAGCCACAGACGAAAAAATCCACAGAGAAAAAATCCACAGACGAGAAAATCCACAGACGAAAAAATCCACAGACGAAAAAATCCACAGACGAGAAAATCCACAGACGGAAAAAATCCACAGACGAAAAAATCCACAGACGAAAAAATCCACAGACGAAAAAATCCACAGACGGAAAAATCCACAGACGGAAAAAATCCACAGACGAAAAAATCCACAGACGGAAAAATCCACAGACGGTAAAATCCACAGACGGAAAAATCCACAAACGGAAAAAATCCACAGATGAAAAAATCCACAGACGAAAAAATCCACAGACGGAAAAAATCCACAGACGAAAAAATCCACAGACGGAAAAATCCACAGACGCTAAATCCACAGACGTTAAAATCCACAGACGACAAAAATACACAGGCGGCAAAATCTACAGACGGAAAAATCCACAGACAGAAAAAATCCACAGACGACAAAATCCACAGACGAAAAAAAACACAGATGAAAAAATCCACAGACAAGAAAAACCCACAGACGAGAAAATCCACAGACGAAAAAATCCACAGACGAAAAAATCCACAGACGGCAAAATCCACAGATGGAAAAAATCCACAGACGGAAAAAATCCACAGACGAAAAAATCCACAGACGAGAAAATCCACAGACGACAAAATCCACAGACGAAAAAAAACACAGATGAAAAAATCCACAGACGGAAAAAATTCACAGACGAGAAAATCCACAGACGAAAAAATCCACAGACGGAAAAAATCCACAGACGAAAAAATCCAGAGACGAGAAAATCCACAGACGGAAAAAACCCACAGAAGGCAAAATCCACAGACGGAAAAAATCCACAGACGGAAAAATCCACAGACAAAAAAATCCACAGACGAGAAAATCCACAGACGGAAAAAATCCACAGAAGAGAAAATCCACAGACGAGAAAATCCACAGACAGAAAAAATCCACAGACGAGAAAATCCACAGACGAGAAAATCCACAGACGGGAAAATCCAGAGACGGAAAAATCCACAGACGAAAAAATCCACAGACGGAAAAAATCCACAGACGAGAAAATCCACAGACGGAAAAAATCCACAGACGAAAAAATCCACAGACGGAAAAATCCACAGACGGAAAAATCCACAAACAGAAAAAATCCACAGACGAGAAAATCCACAGACGGAAAAAATCTACAGACGAGAAAATCCACAGAGGAGAAAATCCACAGACGGAAAAAATCCACAGACGAGAAAATCCACAGACGAGAAAATCCACAGACGGAAAAATCCACAGTCGAAAAAATCCACTGACGGAAAAAATCCACAGACGAGAAAATCCACAGACGGAAAAAATCCACAGACGAAAAAATCCACAGACGGAAAAAATCCACAGACGGAAAAAATCCACAGACGAAAAAATCCAAAGACAAAAAATCCACAGACGGAAAATCCACAGACGGAAAAATCCACAGACGGAAAAATCCACAGACGAAAAAATCCACAGACGAAAAAATCCACAGACGGAAAAAATCCACAGACGAGAAAATCCAAAGACGGAAAAATCCACAGACGGAAAGATCCACAAACGGAAAAAATCCACAGACGAAAAAATCCACAGACGAAAAAATCCACAGACAAAAAAATCCACAGACGGAAAAATCCACAGACGACAAAAATCAACAGACGGAAAAATCCACAGACGGAAAAAATCCACAGACGAAAAAATCCACAGACGGAAAAATCCACAGACGCAAAAATCCACAGACGAAAAAATCCACAGACGAGAAAATCCACAGACGAAAAAATCCACAGACGAAAAAATCCACAGACGAAAAAATCCACAGACGGCAAAATCCACAGACGAGAAAGTCCACAGACGGAAAAATGTACAGACGGAAAAATCTACAGACGGAAAAATCCACAGACGGCAAAATCCACAGACGGAAAAAATCCACAGAAGAGAAAATCCACAGACGAGAAAATCCACAGAGGAAAAAACCCACAGACGAAAAAATCCACAGACGAGAAAATCCAAAGACGGAAAAAAAATCCACAAATGAAAAAATCCACAGACGGAAAAATCCACAGACGCGAAATCCACAGACGTTAAAATCTACACACGACAAAAATACACAGGCGGCAAAATCCACAGACGGAAAAAATCCACAGACGAAAAAATCCACAGACGAAAAAATCCACAGACGGAAAAAATCCACAGACGGGAAAAATCCACAGACGGAAAAAATCCACAGACGAAAAAATCCACAGACGAGAAAATCCACAGACGAAAAAATCCACAGACGAGAAAATCCACAGACGAAAAAATCCACAGACGAGAAAATCCACAGACGAAAAAATCCACAGACGAGAAAATCCACAGATGGAAAAAATCCACAGACGAGAAAATCCACAGACGAGAAAATCTACAAACGAAAAAATCCACAGACGGAAAAAATCCACAGACGGAAGAATCCACAGACGGCAGAATCCACAGACGGAAAAAATCCACAGACGGAAAATCCACAGACGGAAAAAATCCACAGACGGAAGAAATCCACAGACGAGAAAATCCACAGACGGAAAATCCACAGACGAGAAAATCCACAGACGAAAAAATCCACAGACGGAAAAAATCCACAGAGGAGAAAATCCACAGACGAGAAAATCCACAGACGGAAAAAAGCCACAGACGAAAAAATCCACAGACGAGAAAAAATCCACAGACGAGAAAATCCACAGACGAAAAAATCCACAGACGAAAAAATCCACAGACGAGAAAATCCACAGACGGAAAAAATCCACAGACGAAAAAATCCAGAGACGAGAAAATCCACAGACGAGAAAATCCACAGACGGAAAAAAAACACAGACGGAAAAACCCACAGACGGAAAAAATCCACAGACGAAAAAATCCACAGACGGAAAAAATCCACAGACGGAAAAAAACACAGATGAAAAAATCCACAGACGGGAAAAACCCACAGACGAGAAAATCCACAGACGAAAAAATCCACAGACGGAAAAAATCCACAGACGAGAAAATCCACAGACGAGAAAATCCACAGACGGAAAAAACCCACAGACGAAAAAACCCACAGACGAAAAAATCCACAGACGAGAAAATCCACAGACGAGAAAATCCACAGACGAAAAAATCCACAGACGAAAAAATCCACAGACGGAAAAATCCACAGACGGAAAAAATCCACAGACGAAAAAATCCAAAGACAAAAAATCCACAGACGGAAAATCCACAGACGAAAAAATCCACAGACGGAAAAAATCCACAGACGGCAAAATACACAGACGGAAAGAATCCACAGACGGCAAAATCCACAGACGAAAAAATCCACAGACGGAAAAAATCCACAGACGGCAAAATCCACAGACGGAAAAAATCCACAGACTGAAAAAATCCACAGACGGAAAAAATCCACAGACGAAAAAATCCACAGACGAGAAAATCCACAGACGACAATATCCACAGACGGAAAAATCCACAGACGGAAAAAATCCACAGACGACAAAATCCACAGACGAAAAAAAACACAGATGAAAAAATCCACAGACGGAAAAAACCCACAGAAGAGAAAATCCACAGACGAGAAAATCCACAGACGGAAAAATCCACAGACGGAAAAAATCCACAGACGAAAAAATCCACAGACAAAAAAATCCACAGACGGTAAAATCCACAGACGGAAAAATCCACAGACGGAAAAATCCACAAACGGAAAAAATCCACAGATGAAAAAATCCACAGACGAAAAAATCCACAGACGGAAAAAATCCACAGACGAAAAAATCCACAGACGGAAAAATCCACAGACGCTAAATCCACAGACGTTAAAATCCACAGACGACAAAAATCCACAGACGAAAAAATCCAGAGACGAGAAAATCCACAGACGGAAAAAACCCACAGACGGCAAAATCCACAGACGGAAAAAATCCACAGACGGAAAAATCCACAGACAAAAAAATCCACAGACGAGAAAATCCACAGACGGAAAAAATCCACAGAAGAGAAAATCCACAGACGGAAAAAATCCACAGACGAGAAAATCCACAGACGAGAAAATCCACAGACGGGAAAATCCAGAGACGGAAAAATCCACAGACGAAAAAATCCACAGACGGAAAAAATCCACAGACGAGAAAATCCACAGACGGAAAAAATCCACAGACGAAAAAATCCACAGACGGAAAAATCCACAGACGGAAAAATCCACAAACGGAAAAAATCCACAGACGAGAAAATCCACAGACGGAAAAAATCTACAGACGAGAAAATCCACAGAGGAGAAAATCCACAGACGGAAAAAATCCACAGACGAGAAAATCCACAGACGAGAAAATCCACAGACGGAAAATCCACAGACGGAAAAATCCACAGACGGAAAAATCCACAGACGAAAAAATCCACAGACGAAAAAATCCACTGACGGAAAAAATCCACAGACGAGAAAATCCACAGATGGAAAAAATCCACAGACGAGAAAATCCACAGACGAGAAAATCTACAAACGAAAAAATCCACAGACGGAAAAAATCCACAGACGGAAGAATCCACAGACGGCAGAATCCACAGACGGAAAAAATCCACAGACGGAAAATCCACAGACGGAAAAAATCCACAGACGGAAGAAATCCACAGACGAGAAAATCCACAGACGGAAAATCCACAGACGAGAAAATCCACAGACGAAAAAATCCACAGACGTAAAAAATACACAGAGGAGAAAATCCACAGACGAGAAAATCCACAGACGGAAAAAAGCCACAGACGAAAAAATCCACAGACGAGAAAAAATCCACAGACGAGAAAATCCACAGACGAAAAAATCCACAGACGAAAAAATCCACAGACGAGAAAATCCACAGACGGAAAAAATCCACAGACGAAAAAATCCAGAGACGAGAAAATCCACAGACAAAAAATCCACACACGAGAAAATCCACAGACGGCAAAATCCACAGACGGAAAAAATCCACAGACGGAAAAATCCACAGACGCGAAATCCACAGACGTTAAAATCTACACACGACAAAAATACACAGGCGGCAAAATCCACAGACGGAAAAAATCCACAGACGAAAAAATCCACAGACGAAAAAATCCACAGACGGAAAAAATCCACAGACGGGAAAAATCCACAGACGGAAAAAATCCACAGACGAAAAAATCCACAGACGAGAAAATCCACAGACGAAAAAATCCACAGACGAGAAAATCCACAGACGAAAAAATCCACAGACGAGAAAATCCACAGACGAAAAAATCCACAGACGAGAAAATCCACAGATGGAAAAAATCCACAGACGAGAAAATCCACAGACGAGAAAATCTACAAACGAAAAAATCCACAGACGGAAAAAATCCACAGACGGAAGAATCCACAGACGGCAGAATCCACAGACGGAAAAAATCCACAGACGGAAAATCCACAGACGGAAAAAATCCACAGACGGAAGAAATCCACAGACGAGAAAATCCACAGACGGAAAATCCACAGACGAGAAAATCCACAGACGAAAAAATCCACAGACGGAAAAAATCCACAGAGGAGAAAATCCACAGACGAGAAAATCCACAGACGGAAAAAAGCCACAGACGAAAAAATCCACAGACGAGAAAAAATCCACAGACGAGAAAATCCACAGACGAAAAAATCCACAGACGAAAAAATCCACAGACGAGAAAATCCACAGACGGAAAAAATCCACAGACGAAAAAATCCAGAGACGAGAAAATCCACAGACGAGAAAATCCACAGACGGAAAAAAAACACAGACGGAAAAACCCACAGACGGAAAAAATCCACAGACGAAAAAATCCACAGACGGAAAAAATCCACAGACGGAAAAAAACACAGATGAAAAAATCCACAGACGGGAAAAACCCACAGACGAGAAAATCCACAGACGAAAAAATCCACAGACGGAAAAAATCCACAGACGAGAAAATCCACAGACGAGAAAATCCACAGACGGAAAAAACCCACAGACGAAAAAACCCACAGACGAAAAAATCCACAGACGAGAAAATCCACAGACGAGAAAATCCACAGACGAAAAAATCCACAGACGAAAAAATCCACAGACGGAAAAATCCACAGACGGAAAAAATCCACAGACGAAAAAATCCAAAGACAAAAAATCCACAGACGGAAAATCCACAGACGAAAAAATCCACAGACGGAAAAAATCCACAGACGGCAAAATACACAGACGGAAAGAATCCACAGACGGCAAAATCCACAGACGAAAAAATCCACAGACGGAAAAAATCCACAGACGGCAAAATCCACAGACTGAAAAAATCCACAGACGGAAAAAATCCACAGACGAAAAAATCCACAGACGAGAAAATCCACAGACGACAATATCCACAGACGGAAAAATCCACAGACGGAAAAAATCCACAGACGACAAAATCCACAGACGAAAAAAAACACAGATGAAAAAATCCACAGACGGAAAAAACCCACAGACGAGAAAATCCAGAGACGAGAAAATCCACAGACGGAAAAATCCACAGACGGAAAAAATCCACAGACGAAAAAATCCACAGACAAAAAAATCCACAGACGGTAAAATCCACAGACGGAAAAATCCACAGACGGAAAAATCCACAAACGGAAAAAATCCACAGATGAAAAAATCCACAGACGAAAAAATCCACAGACGGAAAAAATCCACAGACGAAAAAATCCACAGACGGAAAAATCCACAGACGCTAAATCCACAGACGTTAAAATCCACAGACGACAAAAATCCACAGACGAAAAAATCCAGAGACGAGAAAATCCACAGACGGAAAAAACCCACAGACGGCAAAATCCACAGACGGAAAAAATCCACAGACGGAAAAATCCACAGACAAAAAAATCCACAGAAGAGAAAATCCACAGACGGAAAAAATCCACAGACGAGAAAATCCACAGACGAGAAAATCCACAGACGGGAAAATCCAGAGACGGAAAAATCCACAGACGAAAAAATCCACAGACGGAAAAAATCCACAGACGAGAAAATCCACAGACGGAAAAATCCACAGACGAAAAAATCCACAGACGGAAAAATCCACAGACGGAAAAATCCACAAACGGAAAAAATCCACAGACGAGAAAATCCACAGACGGAAAAAATCTACAGACGAGAAAATCCACAGAGGAGAAAATCCACAGACGGAAAAAATCCACAGACGAGAAAATCCACAGACGAGAAAATCCACAGACGGAAAAATCCACAGACGAAAAAATCCACTGACGGAAAAAATCCACAGACGAAAAAATCCACAGACGGAAAAAATCCACAGACGGAAAAAATCCACAGACGAAAAAATCCAAAGACAAAAAATCCACAGACGGAAAATCCACAGACGGAAAAATCCACAGACGGAAAAATCCACAGACGAAAAAATCCACAGACGAAAAAATTCCACAGACGGAAAAAATCCACAGACGAGAAAATCCAAAGACGGAAAAATCCACAGACGGAAAAATCCACAAACGGAAAAAATCCACAGACGAAAAAATCCACAGACGAAAAAATCCACAGACAAAAAATTCCACAGACGGAAAAATCCACAGACGACAAAAATCAACAGACGGAAAAATCCACAGACGGAAAAAATCCACAGACGAAAAAATCCACAGACGGAAAAATCCACAGACGCAAAAATCAACAGACGAAAAAATCCACAGACGAGAAAATCCACAGACGAAAAAATCCACAGACGAAAAAATCCACAGACGGCAAAATCCACAGACGGAAAAAATCCACAGACGAAAAAATCCACAAACGGCAAAATCCACAGACGAAAAAATCCACAGACGAAAAAATCCACAGACGAAAAAATCCACAGACGGCAAAATCCACAGACGAGAAAGTCCACAGACGGAAAAATGTACAGACGGAAAAATCTACAGACGGAAAAATCCACAGACGGCAAAATCCACAGACGGAAAAAATCCACAGAAGAGAAAATCCACAGACGAGAAAATCCACAGAGGAAAAAACCCACAGACGAAAAAATCCACAGACGAGAAAATCCAAAGACGGAAAAAAAATCCACAGATGAAAAAATCCACAGACGGAAAAATCCACAGACGCGAAATCCACAGACGTTAAAATCTACACACGACAAAAATACACAGGCGGCAAAATCCACAGACGGAAAAAATCCACAGACGAAAAAATCCACAGACGAAAAAATCCACAGACGGAAAAAATCCACAGACGGGAAAAATCCACAGACGGAAAAAATCCACAGACGAAAAAATCCACAGACGAGAAAATCCACAGACGAAAAAATCCACAGACGAGAAAATCCACAGACGAAAAAATCCACAGACGAGAAAATCCACAGATGGAAAAAATCCACAGACGAGAAAATCCACAGACGAGAAAATCTACAAACGAAAAAATCCACAGACGGAAAAAATCCACAGACGGAAGAATCCACAGACGGCAGAATCCACAGACGGAAAAAATCCACAGACGGAAAATCCACAGACGGAAAAAATCCACAGACGGAAGAAATCCACAGACGAGAAAATCCACAGACGGAAAATCCACAGACGAGAAAATCCACAGACGAAAAAATCCACAGACGTAAAAAATACACAGAGGAGAAAATCCACAGACGAGAAAATCCACAGACGGAAAAAAGCCACAGACGAAAAAATCCACAGACGAGAAAAAATCCACAGACGAGAAAATCCACAGACGAAAAAATCCACAGACGGAAAAAAAACACAGACGGAAAAACCCACAGACGGAAAAAATCCACAGACGAAAAAATCCACAGACGGAAAAAATCCACAGACGGAAAAAAACACAGATGAAAAAATCCACAGACGGGAAAAACCCACAGACGAGAAAATCCACAGACGAAAAAATCCACAGACGGAAAAAATCCACAGACGAGAAAATCCACAGACGGAAAAAACCCACAGACGAAAAAACCCACAGACGAAAAAATCCACAGACGAGAAAATCCACAGACGAGAAAATCCACAGACGAAAAAATCCACAGACGAAAAAATCCACAGACGGAAAAATCCACAGACGGAAAAAATCCACAGACGAAAAAATCCAAAGACAAAAAATCCACAGACGGAAAATCCACAGATGAAAAAATCCACAGACGGAAAAAATCCACAGACGGCAAAATACACAGACGGAAAGAATCCACAGACGGCAAAATCCACAGACGAAAAAAATCCACACACGGAAAAAATCCACAGACGGCAAAATCCACAGACGAGAAAATCCACAGACGGAAAATCCACAGACGAGAAAATCCACAGACGAAAAAATCCACAGACGAGAAAATCCACAGACGACAATATCCACAGACGGAAAAATCCACAGACGGAAAAAATCCACAGACGACAAAATCCACAGACGAAAAAAAACACAGATGAAAAAATCCACAGACGGAAAAAACCCACAGACGAGAAAATCCACAGACGAGAAAATCCACAGACGGAAAAAATCCACAGACGAGAAAATCCACAGACGAGAAAATCCACAGACGGAAAAATCCACAGACGGAAAAATCCACAGACGAAAAAATCCACAGACGGAAAAAATCCACAGACGAAAAAATCCACAGTCGAAAAAAAACACAGATGAAAAAATCCACAGACGGAAAAAACCCACAGACGAGAAAATTCACAGACGAAAAAATCCACAGACGAGAAAATCCACAGACGGAAAAAATCCACAGACGGAAAAATCCACAGACGGAAAAAATCCACAGACGGAAAAAATCCACAGACGACAAAATCCACAGACGAAAAAAAACACAGATGAAAAAATCCACAGACGGAAAAAACCCACAGACGAGAAAATCCACAGACGAGAAAATCCACAGACGGAAAAAATCCACAGACGAGAAAATCCACAGACGAGAAAATCCACAGACGGAAAAATCCACAGACGGAAAAATCCACAGACGAAAAAATCCACAGACGGAAAAAATCCACAGACGAAAAAATCCACAGTCGAAAAAAAACACAGATGAAAAAATCCACAGACGGAAAAAACCCACAGACGAGAAAATTCACAGACGAAAAAATCCACAGACGAGAAAATCCACAGACGGAAAAAATCCACAGACGGAAAAATCCACAGACGGAAAAAATCCACAGACGGAAAAAATCCACAGACGAAAAAATCCAAAGACAAAAAATCCACAGACGGAAAATCCACAGACGAAAAAATCCAGAGGGAAAAAATCCACACACGAGAAAATCCACAGACGGGAAAAACCCTCAGACGGAAAAAATCCACAGACGGAAAAAAAACACAGACGGAAAAACCCACAGACGGAAAAAATCCACAGACGAAAAAATCCACAGACGGAAAAAATCCACAGACGGAAAAATCCACAGACGAAAAAATCCACAGACGAGAAAATCCACAGACCTAAAAAATCCACAGAAGAGAAAATCCACAGACGAGAAAATCCACAGACGGAAAAAATCCACAGACGAGAAAATCCACAGACGAGAAAATCCACAGACGGAAAAATCCACAGACGGAAAAATCCACAGACGAAAAAATCCACAGACGGAAAAAATCCACAGACGAAAAAATCCACAGACGGAAAAAATCCACAGACGAGAAAATCCACAGACGGAAAAATCCACAGACGACAAAATCCACAGACGGAAAAAATCCACAGACAGAAAAATCCACAGACGGAAAAAATCCACAGACGGAAAAAATCCACAGACGAAAAAATCCAAAGACAAAAAATCCACAGACGGAAAATCCACAGACGAAAAAATCCAGAGGGAAAAAATCCACACACGAGAAAATCCACAGACGGGAAAAACCCTCAGACGGAAAAAATCCACAGACGAAAAAATCCACAGACGGCAAAATCCACAGACAGAAAAAATCCACAGACGAGAAAATCCACAGACGAGAAAATCCACAGACGAAAAAATCCACAGACGAAAAAATCCACAGACGAAAAAATCCACAGACGAGAAAATCCACAGACGGAAAAAATCCACAGACGAGAAAATCCACAGACGAGAAAATCCACAGACGAAAAAATCCACAGACGAGAAAATCCACAGACGACAATATCCACAGACGGAAAAATCCACAGACGGAAAAAATCCACAGACGAGAAAATCCAAAGACGGAAAAATCCACAGACGGAAAAATCCACAAACGGAAAAAATCCACAGACGAAAAAATCCACAGACGAAAAAATCCACAGACAAAAAAATCCACAGACGGAAAAATCCACAGACGACAAAAATCAACAGACGGAAAAATCCACAGACGGAAAAAATCCACAGACGAAAAAATCCACAGACGGAAAAATCCACAGACGCAAAAATCCACAGACGAAAAAATCCACAGACGAGAAAATCCACAGACGAAAAAATCCACAGACGAAAAAATCCACAGACGAAAAAATCCACAGACGAAAAAATCCACAGACGGCAAAATCCACAGACGAGAAAGTCCACAGACGGAAAAATGTACAGACGGAAAAATCTACAGACGGAAAAATCCACAGACGGCAAAATCCACAGACGGAAAAAATCCACAGAAGAGAAAATCCACAGACGAGAAAATCCACAGAGGAAAAAACCCACAGACGAAAAAATCCACAGACGAGAAAATCCAAAGACGGAAAAAAAATCCACAGATGAAAAAATCCACAGACGAGAAAATCCACAGACGCGAAATCCACAGACGTTAAAATCTACACACGACAAAAATACACAGGCGGCAAAATCCACAGACGGAAAAAATCCACAGACGAAAAAATCCACAGACGAAAAAATCCACAGACGGAAAAAATCCACAGACGGGAAAAATCCACAGACGGAAAAAATCCACAGACGAAAAAATCCACAGACGAGAAAATCCACAGACGAAAAAATCCACAGACGAGAAAATCCACAGACGAAAAAATCCACAGACGAGAAAATCCACAGACGAAAAAATCCACAGACGAGAAAATCCACAGATGGAAAAAATCCACAGACGAGAAAATCCACAGACGAGAAAATCTACAAACGAAAAAATCCACAGACGGAAAAAATCCACAGACGGAAGAATCCACAGACGGCAGAATCCACAGACGGAAAAAATCCACAGACGGAAAATCCACAGACGGAAAAAATCCACAGACGGAAGAAATCCACAGACGAGAAAATCCACAGACGGAAAATCCACAGACGAGAAAATCCACAGACGAAAAAATCCACAGACGGAAAAAATCCACAGAGGAGAAAATCCACAGACGAGAAAATCCACAGACGGAAAAAAGCCACAGACGAAAAAATCCACAGACGAGAAAAAATCCACAGACGAGAAAATCCACAGAAGAAAAAATCCACAAACGAAAAAATCCACAGACGAGAAAATCCACAGACGGAAAAAATCCACAGACGAAAAAATCCAGAGACGAGAAAATCCACAGACGAGAAAATCCACAGACGGAAAAAAAACACAGACGGAAAAACCCACAGACGGAAAAAATCCACAGACGAAAAAATCCACAGACGGAAAAAATCCACAGACGGAAAAAAACACAGATGAAAAAATCCACAGACGGGAAAAACCCACAGACGAGAAAATCCACAGACGAAAAAATCCACAGACGGAAAAAATCCACAGACGAGAAAATCCACAGACGAGAAAATACACAGACGGAAAAAACCCACAGACGAAAAAACCCACAGACGAAAAAATCCACAGACGAGAAAATCCACAGACGAGAAAATCCACAGACGAAAAAATCCACAGACGAAAAAATCCACAGACGGAAAAATCCACAGACGGAAAAAATCCACAGACGAAAAAATCCAAAGACAAAAAATCCACAGACGGAAAATCCACAGACGAAAAAATCCACAGACGGAAAAAATCCACAGACGGCAAAATACACAGACGGAAAGAATCCACAGACGGCAAAATCCACAGACGAAAAAATCCACAGACGGAAAAAATCCACAGACGGCAAAATCCACAGACGGAAAAAATCCACAGACTGAAAAAATCCACAGACGGAAAAAATCCACAGACGAAAAAATCCACAGACGAGAAAATCCACAGACGACAATATCCACAGACGGAAAAATCCACAGACGGAAAAAATCCACAGACGACAAAATCCACAGACGAAAAAAAACACAGATGAAAAAATCCACAGACGGAAAAAACCCACAGACGAGAAAATCCACAGACGAGAAAATCCACAGACGGAAAAATCCACAGACGGAAAAAATCCACAGACGAAAAAATCCACAGACAAAAAAATCCACAGACGGTAAAATCCACAGACGGAAAAATCCACAGACGGAAAAATCCACAAACGGAAAAAATCCACAGATGAAAAAATCCACAGACGAAAAAATCCACAGACGGAAAAAATCCACAGACGAAAAAATCCACAGACGGAAAAATCCACAGACGCTAAATCCACAGACGTTAAAATCCACAGACGACAAAAATCCACAGACGAAAAAATCCAGAGACGAGAAAATCCACAGACGGAAAAAACCCACAGACGGCAAAATCCACAGACGGAAAAAATCCACAGACGGAAAAATCCACAGACAAAAAAATCCACAGACGAGAAAATCCACAGACGGAAAAATCCACAGACGAAAAAATCCACAGACGGCAAAATCCACAGATGGAAAAAATCCACAGACGGAAAAAATCCACAGACGAAAAAATCCACAGACGAGAAAATCCACAGACGACAAAATCCACAGACGGAAAAAATTCACAGACGAGAAAATCCACAGACGAAAAAATCCACAGACGGAAAAAATCCACAGACGAAAAAATTTAGAGACGAGAAAATCCACAGACGGAAAAACCCCAAAGACGGCAAAATCCACAGACGGAAAAAATCCACAGACGGAAAAATCCACAGACAAAAAAATCCACAGACGAGAAAATCCACAGACGGAAAAAATCCACAGAAGAGAAAATCCACAGACGGAAAAAATCCACAGACGAGAAAATCCACAGACGAGAAAATCCACAGACGGGAAAATCCAGAGACGGAAAAATCCACAGACGAAAAAATCCACAGACGGAAAAAATCCACAGACGAGAAAATCCACAGACGGAAAAAATCCACAGACGAGAAAATCCACAGACGACAAAATCCACAGACGGAAAAATCCACAAACGGAAAAAATCCACAGACGAGAAAATCCACAGACGGAAAAAATCTACAGACGAGAAAATCCACAGAGGAGAAAATCCACAGACGGAAAAAATCCACAGACGAGAAAATCCACAGACGAGAAAATCCACAGACGGAAAAATCCACAGACGAAAAAATCCACTGACGGAAAAAATCCACAGACGAGAAAATCCACAGACGGAAAAAATCCACAGACGAGAAAAATCCACAGACGGAAAAAATCCACAGACGGAAAAAATCCACAGACGAAAAAATCCAAAGACAAAAAATCCACAGACGGAAAATCCACAGACGGAAAAATCCACAGACGGAAAAATCCACAGACGAAAAAATCCACAGACGAAAAAATCCACAGACGGAAAAAATCCACAGACGAGAAAATCCAAAGACGGAAAAATCCACAGACGGAAAAATCCACAAACGGAAAAAATCCACAGACGAAAAAATCCACAGACGAAAAAATCCACAGACAAAAAAATCCACAGACGGAAAAATCCACAGACGACAAAAATCAACAGACGGAAAAATCCACAGACGGAAAAAATCCACAGACGAAAAAATCCACAGACGGAAAAATCCACAGACGCAAAAATCAACAGACGAAAAAATCCACAGACGAGAAAATCCACAGACGAAAAAATCCACAGACGAAAAAATCCACAGACGGCAAAATCCACAGACGGAAAAAATCCACAGACGAAAAAATCCACAAACGGCAAAATCCACAGACGAAAAAATCCACAGACGAAAAAATCCACAGACGAAAAAATCCACAGACGGCAAAATCCACAGACGAGAAAGTCCACAGACGGAAAAATGTACAGACGGAAAAATCTACAGACGGAAAAATCCACAGACGGCAAAATCCACAGACGGAAAAAATCCACAGAAGAGAAAATCCACAGACGAGAAAATCCACAGAGGAAAAAACCCACAGACGAAAAAATCCACAGACGAGAAAATCCAAAGACGGAAAAAAAATCAACAGATGAAAAAATCCACAGACAGAAAAAATCCACAGACGAAAAAATCCACAGACGGCAAAATCCACAGACGGAAAAAATCCACAGACGAAAAAATCCACAGACGAAAAAATCCACAGACGGAAAAAATCCACAGACGGGAAAAATCCACAGACGGAAAAAATCCACAGACGAAAAAATCCACAGACGAGAAAATCCACAGACGAAAAAATCCACAGACGAGAAAATCCACAGACGAAAAAATCCACAGACGAGAAAATCCACAGACGAAAAAATCCACAGACGAGAAAATCCACAGATGGAAAAAATCCACAGACGAGAAAATCCACAGACGAGAAAATCTACAAACGAAAAAATCCACAGACGGAAAAAATCCACAGACGGAAGAATCCACAGACGGCAGAATCCACAGACGGAAAAAATCCACAGACGGAAAATCCACAGACGGAAAAAATCCACAGACGGAAGAAATCCACAGACGAGAAAATCCACAGACGGAAAATCCACAGACGAGAAAATCCACAGACGAAAAAATCCACAGACGTAAAAAATCCACAGAGGAGAAAATCCACAGACGAGAAAATCCACAGACGGAAAAAAGCCACAGACGAAAAAATCCACAGACGAGAAAAAATCCACAGACGAGAAAATCCACAGACGAAAAAATCCACAGACGAAAAAATCCACAGACGAGAAAATCCACAGACGGAAAAAATCCACAGACGAAAAAATCCAGAGACGAGAAAATCCACAGACGAGAAAATCCACAGACGGAAAAAAAACACAGACGGAAAAACCCACAGACGGAAAAAATCCACAGACGAAAAAATCCACAGACGGAAAAAATCCACAGACGGAAAAAAACACAGATGAAAAAATCCACAGACGGGAAAAACCCACAGACGAGAAAATCCACAGACGAAAAAATCCACAGACGGAAAAAATCCACAGACGAGAAAATCCACAGACGAGAAAATCCACAGACGGAAAAAACCCACAGACGAAAAAACCCACAGACGAAAAAATCCACAGACGAGAAAATCCACAGACGAGAAAATCCACAGACGAAAAAATCCACAGACGAAAAAATCCACAGACGGAAAAATCCACAGACGGAAAAAATCCACAGACGAAAAAATCCAAAGACAAAAAATCCACAGACGGAAAATCCACAGACGAAAAAATCCACAGACGGAAAAAATCCACAGACGGCAAAATACACAGACGGAAAGAATCCACAGACGGCAAAATCCACAGACGAAAAAAATCCACACACGGAAAAAATCCACAGACGGCAAAATCCACAGACGAGAAAATCCACAGACGGAAAAAAACACAGATGAAAAAATCCACAGACGGAAAAAAACCACAGACGAGAAAATCCACAGACGAGAAAATCCACAGACGGAAAAATCCACAGACGAGAAAATCCACAGACGAGAAAATCCACAGACGGAAAAATCCACAGACGGAAAAATCCACAGACGAAAAAATCCACAGACGAAAAAATCCACAGTCGAAAAAAAACACAGATGAAAAAATCCACAGACGGAAAAAACCCACAGACGAGAAAATTCACAGACGAAAAAATCCACAGACGAGAAAATCCACAGACGGAAAAAATCCACAGACGGAAAAATCCACAGACGGAAAAAATCCACAGACAGAAAAAATCCACAGACGAAAAAATCCAAAGACAAAAAATCCACAGACGGAAAATCCACAGATGAAAAAATCCAGAGGGAAAAAATCCACACACGAGAAAATCCACAGACGGGAAAAACCCTCAGACGGAAAAAATCCACAGACGGAAAAAAAACACAGACGGAAAAACCCACAGACGGAAAAAATCCACAGACGAAAAAATCCACAGACGGAAAAAATCCACAGACGGAAAAATCCACAGACGAAAAAATCCACAGACGAGAAAATCCACAGACCTAAAAAATCCACAGAAGAGAAAATCCACAGACGAGAAAATCCACAGACGGAAAAAATCCACAGACGAGAAAATCCACAGACGAGAAAATCCACAGACGGAAAAATCCACAGACGGAAAAATCCACAGACGAAAAAATCCACAGACGGAAAAAATCCACAGACGAAAAAATCCACAGACGAGAAAATCCACAGACGGAAAAATCCACAGACGACAAAATCCACAGACGGAAAAAATCCACAGACAGAAAAATCCACAGACGGAAAAAATCCACAGACGGAAAAAATCCACAGACGAAAAAATCCAAAGACAAAAAATCCACAGACGGAAAATCCACAGACGAAAAAATCCAGAGGGAAAAAATCCACACACGAGAAAATCCACAGACGGGAAAAACCCTCAGACGGAAAAAATCCACAGACGAAAAAATCCACAGACGGCAAAATCCACAGACGAAAAAATCCACAGACGAGAAAATCCACAGACGAAAAAAAACACAGATGAAAAAATCCACAGACGGAAAAAATCCACAGACGAGAAAATCCACAGACGAAAAAATCCACAGACGGAAAAAATCCACAGACGAAAAAATCCACAGACGAGAAAATCCACAGACGGAAAAAACCCACAGACGGCAAAATCCACAGACGGAAAAAATCCACAGACGGAAAAATCCACAGACAAAAAAACCCACAGACGAGAAAATCCACAGACGAAAAAATCCACAGACGGAAAAAATCCACAGACGGAAAATCCACAGACGGAAAAAATCCACAGACGGAAGAAATCCACAGACGAGAAAATCCACAGACGGAAAATCCACAGACGAGAAAATCCACAGACGAAAAAATCCAGAGACGGAAAAAATCCACAGAGGAGAAAATCCACAGACGAGAAAATCCACAGACGGAAAAAATCCACAGACGGAAGAATCCACAGACGGCAGAATCCACAGACGGAAAAAATCCACAGACGGAAAATCCACAGACGGAAGAAATCCACAGACGAGAAAATCCACAGACGGAAAATCCACAGACGAGAAAATCCACAGACGAAAAAATCCACAGACGGAAAAAATCCACAGAGGAGAAAATCCACAGACGAGAAAATCCAAAGACGGAAAAAAGCCACAGACGAAAAAATCCACAGAGAAAAAATCCACAGACGAGAAAATCCACAGACGAAAAAATCCACAGACGAGAAAATCCACAGACGAAAAAATCCACAGACGGAAAAAATCCACAGACGAAAAAATCCAAAGACGGAAAAATCCACAGACGGAAAAATCCACAAACGGAAAAAATCCACAGATGAAAAAATCCACAGACGGAAAAAATCCACAGACGAAAAAATCCACAGACGGAAAAATCCACAGACGCTAAATCCACAGACGTTAAAATCCACAGACGACAAAAATACACAGGCGGCAAAATCTACAGACGGAAAAATCCACAGACAGAAAAAATCCACAGACGACAAAATCCACAGACGAAAAAAAACACAGATGAAAAAATCCACAGACAAGAAAAACCCACAGACGAGAAAATCCACAGACGAAAAAATCCACAGACGAAAAAATCCACAGACGGCAAAATCCACAGATGGAAAAAATCCACAGACGGAAAAAATCCACAGACGAAAAAATCCACAGACGAGAAAATCCACAGACGACAAAATCCACAGACGGAAAAATCCACAGACGGAAAAAATCCACAGACGACAAAATCCACAGACGAAAAAAAACACAGATGAAAAAATCCACAGACGGAAAAAATCCACAGACGAGAAAATCCACAGACGAAAAAATCCACAGACGGAAAAAATCCACAGACGAAAAAATCCACAGACGAGAAAATCCACAGACGGAAAAAACCCACAGACGGCAAAATCCACAGACGGAAAAAATCCACAGACGGAAAAATCCACAGACAAAAAAATCCACAGACGAGAAAATCCACAGACGGAAAAAATCCACAGAAGAGAAAATCCACAGACGAGAAAATCCACAGACGGAAAAAATCCACAGACGAGAAAATCCACAGACGAGAAAATCCACAGACGGGAAAATCCAGAGACGGAAAAATCCACAGACGAAAAAATCCACAGACGGAAAAAATCCACAGACGAGAAAATCCACAGACGGAAAAAATCCACAGACGAAAAAATCCACAGACGGAAAAATCCACAGACGGAAAAATCCACAAACGGAAAAAATCCACAGACGAGAAAATCCACAGACGGAAAAAATCTACAGACGAGAAAATCCACAGAGGAGAAAATCCACAGACGGAAAAAATCCACAGACGAGAAAATCCACAGACGAGAAAATCCACAGACGGAAAAATCCACAGACGAAAAAATCCACTGACGGAAAAAATCCACAGACGAGAAAATCCACAGACGGAAAAAATCCACAGACGAAAAAATCCACAGACGGAAAAATCCACAGACGCGAAATCAACAGACGTTAAAATCCACAGACGGAAAAAATCCACAGACGAAAAAATCCACAGACGGAAAAAATCCACAGACGAAAAAATCCAGAGACGGAAAAAATCCACAGAAGAAAAAATACACAGACGGAAAAATCCACAGACTAAAAAATCCACAGAGAAAAAATCTAGAGAAGAGAAAATCCACAGACGAAAAAATCCACAGACGAAAAAATCCACAGACGAGAAAATCCACAGACGGAAAAAAACCACAGACGGAAGAAATCCACAGACGAGAAAATCCACAGACGGAAAATCCACAGACGAGAAAATCCACAGACGAAAAAATCCAGAGACGGAAAAAATCCACAGAGGAGAAAATCCACAGACGGAAAAAATCCACAGACGAAAAAATCCACAGACGAAAAAATCCACAGACGGCAAAATCCACAGATGGAAAAAATCCACAGACGGAAAAAATCCACAGACGAAAAAATCCACAGACGAGAAAATCCACAGACGACAAAATCCACAGACGGAAAAATCCACAGACGGAAAAAATCCACAGACGACAAAATCCACAGACGAAAAAAAACACAGATGAAAAAATCCACAGACGGAAAAAATCCACAGACGAGAAAATCCACAGACGAAAAAATCCACAGACGGAAAAAATCCACAGACGAAAAAATCCACAGACGAGAAAATCCACAGACGGAAAAAACCCACAGACGGCAAAATCCACAGACGGAAAAAATCCACAGACGGAAAAATCCACAGACAAAAAAACCCACAGACGAGAAAATCCACAGACGAAAAAATCCACAGACGGAAAAAATCCACAGACGGAAAATCCACAGACGGAAAAAATCCACAGACGGAAGAAATCCACAGACGAGAAAATCCACAGACGGAAAATCCACAGACGAGAAAATCCACAGACGAAAAAATCCAGAGACGGAAAAAATCCACAGAGGAGAAAATCCACAGACGAGAAAATCCACAGACGGAAAAAATCCACAGACGGAAGAATCCACAGACGGCAGAATCCACAGACGGAAAAAATCCACAGACGGAAAATCCACAGACGGAAGAAATCCACAGACGAGAAAATCCACAGACGGAAAATCCACAGACGAGAAAATCCACAGACGAAAAAATCGACAGACGGAAAAAATCCACAGAGGAGAAAATCCACAGACGAGAAAATCCAAAGACGGAAAAAAGCCACAGACGAAAAAATCCACAGAGAAAAAATCCACAGACGAGAAAATCCACAGACGAAAAAATCCACAGACGAGAAAATCCACAGACGAAAAAATCCACAGACGGAAAAAATCCACAGACGAAAAAATCCAAAGACGGAAAAATCCACAGACGGAAAAATCCACAAACGGAAAAAATCCACAGATGAAAAAATCCACAGACGGAAAAAATCCACAGACGAAAAAATCCACAGACGGAAAAATCCACAGACGCTAAATCCACAGACGTTAAAATCCACAGACGACAAAAATACACAGGCGGCAAAATCTACAGACGGAAAAATCCACAGACAGAAAAAATCCACAGACGACAAAATCCACAGACGAAAAAAAACACAGATGAAAAAATCCACAGACAAGAAAAACCCACAGACGAGAAAATCCACAGACGAAAAAATCCACAGACGAAAAAATCCACAGACGGCAAAATCCACAGATGGAAAAAATCCACAGACGGAAAAAATCCACAGACGAAAAAATCCACAGACGAGAAAATCCACAGACGACAAAATCCACAAACGGAAAAATCCACAGACGGAAAAAATCCACAGACGACAAAATCCACAGACGAAAAAAAACACAGATGAAAAAATCCACAGACGGAAAAAATCCACAGACGAGAAAATCCACAGACGAAAAAATCCACAGACGGAAAAAATCCACAGACGAAAAAATCCACAGACGAGAAAATCCACAGACCTAAAAAATCCACAGAAGAGAAAATCCACAGACGAGAAAATCCACAGACGGAAAAAATCCACAGACGAGAAAATCCACAGACGAGAAAATCCACAGACGGAAAAATCCACAGACGGAAAAATCCACAGACGAAAAAATCCACAGACGGAAAAAATCCACAGACGAAAAAATCCACAGACGGAAAAAATCCACAGACGAGAAAATCCACAGACGGAAAAATCCACAGACGACAAAATCCACAGACGGAAAAAATCCACAGACAGAAAAATCCACAGACGGAAAAAATCCACAGACGAGAAAATCCACAGACGGAAAAAATCCACAGACGAAAAAATCCACAGACGGAAAAATCCACAGACGGAAAAATCCACAAACGGAAAAAATCCACAGACGAGAAAATCCACAGACGGAAAAAATCTACAGACGAGAAAATCCACAGAGGAGAAAATCCACAGACGGAAAAAATCCACAGACGAGAAAATCCACAGACGAGAAAATCCACAGACGGAAAAATCCACAGACGAAAAAATCCACTGACGGAAAAAATCCACAGACGAGAAAATCCACAGACGGAAAAAATCCACAGACGAAAAAATCCACAGACGGAAAAATCCACAGACGCGAAATCAACAGACGTTAAAATCCACAGACGGAAAAAAACCACAGACGGAAGAAATCCACAGACGAGAAAATCCACAGACGGAAAATCCACAGACGAGAAAATCCACAGACGAAAAAATCCAGAGACGGAAAAAATCCACAGAGGAGAAAATCCACAGACGGAAAAAATCCACAGACGGAAGAATCCACAGACGGCAGAATCCACAGACGGAAAAAATCCACAGACGGAAAATCCACAGACGGAAAAAATCCACAGAGGAGAAAATCCACAGACGAGAAAATCCAAAGACGGAAAAAAGCCACAGACGAAAAAATCCACAGAGAAAAAATCCACAGACGAGAAAATCCACAGACGAGAAAATCCAAAGACGGAAAAAAGCCACAGACGAAAAAATCCACAGAGAAAAAATCCACAGACGACAAAATCCACAGACGAAAAAAAACACAGACGAGAAAATCCAGACGGAAAAAATCCACAGACGACAAAATCCACAGACGAGAAAATCCACAGACGAGAAAATCCACAGACGGAAAAAAACCACAGACGGAAAAACCCACAGACGGAAAAAATCCACAGACGGAAAAATCCACAGACGAAAAAATCCACAGACGAGAAAATCCACAGACGGAAAAAATCCGCAGACGAAAAAATCCACAGACGAAAAAATCCACAGACGGTAAAACCCACAGACGGAAAAAATCCACAGACGACAAAATCCACAGACGAGAAAATCCACAGACGAGAAAATCCACAGACGAGAAAATCCACAGACGAGACAATCCACAGACGGAAAAAATACACAGAAGAGAAAATCCACAGACGGAAAAATCCACAGACGAAAAAATCCACAGACGAAAAAATCCACAGACGAGAAAATCCACAGACGGAAAAAATCCACAGACGGCAAAGTCCACAGACGGAAAAAATCCACAGACGAGAAAATCCACAGACGAGAAAATCCACAGACGGAAAAAATACACAGAAGAGAAAATCCACAGACGGAAAAATCCACAGACGGAAAAAATCCGCAGACGAAAAAATCCACAGACGAAAAAATCCACAGACGGTAAAACCCACAGACGGAAAAAATCCACAGACGACAAAATCCACAGACGAGAAAATCCACAGACGAGAAAATCCACAGACGAGAAAATCCACAGACGAGAAAATCCACAGACGGAAAAAATACACAGAAGAGAAAATCCACAGACGGAAAAATCCACAGACGAAAAAATCCACAGACGAAAAAATCCACAGACGAGAAAATCCACAGACGGAAAAAATCCACAGACGGCAAAATCCACAGACGGAAAAAATCCACAGACGAGAAAATCCACAGACGGAAAAAACCCACAGACGAAAAAATCCACAGAGAAAAAATCCACAGACGAGAAAATCCAGAGACGAAAAAATCCACAGACGAAAAAATCCACAGACGAGAAAATCCACAGACGGAAAAAATCCACAGACGGCAAAATCCACAGACGAAAAAAATCCACAGACGAGAAAATCCACAGACGAAAAAATCCAAAGACAAAAAATCCACAGACGGAAAATCCACAGACGAAAAAATCCACAGAGGGAAAAAATCCACACACGGGAAAATCCACAGACGGGAAAAATCCACAGACGGAAAAAATCCACAAACGGAAAAAATCCACAGAGGGAAAAATCCACAGACGGAAAAATCCACGGACGAAAAAATCCACAGACGGAAAAAATGCACAGAAGAGAAAATCCTCAGACGGAAAAAATCCACAGACGAGAAAATCCACAGACGAGAAAATCCACAGACGGAAAAATCCACAAACGGAAAAAATCCGCAGACGAGAAAATCCACAGACGAGAAAATCCACAGACGAGAAAATCCACAGACGGAAAAAATACACAGAAGAGAAAATCCACAGACGGAAAAATCCACAGACGGAAAAAATCCGCAGACGAAAAAATCCACAGACGAAAAAATCCACAGACGGTAAAACCCACAGACGGAAAAAATCCACAGACGACAAAATCCACAGACGAGAAAATCCACAGACGAGAAAATCCACAGACGGAAAAAAACCACAGACGGAAAAACCCACAGACGGAAAAAATCCACAGACGGAAAAATCCACAGACGAGAAAATCCAGAGACGAAAAAATCCACAGACGAAAAAATCCACAGACGAGAAAATCCACAGACGGAAAAAATCCACAGACGGCAAAATCCACAGACGAAAAAAATCCACAGACGAGAAAATCCACAGACGAAAAAATCCAAAGACAAAAAATCCACAGACGGAAAATCCACAGACGAAAAAATCCACAGAGGGAAAAAATCCACACACGGGAAAATCCACAGACGGGAAAAATCCACAGACGGAAAAAATCCACAAACGGAAAAAATCCACAGAGGGAAAAATCCACAGACGGAAAAATCCACGGACGAAAAAATCCACAGACGGAAAAAATGCACAGAAGAGAAAATCCTCAGACGGAAAAAATCCACAGACGAGAAAATCCACAGACGAGAAAATCCACAGACGGAAAAATCCACAAACGGAAAAAATCCGCAGACGAGAAAATCCACAGACGAGAAAATCCACAGACGAGAAAATCCACAGACGGAAAAAATACACAGAAGAGAAAATCCACAGACGGAAAAATCCACAGACGGAAAAAATCCGCAGACGAAAAAATCCACAGACGAAAAAATCCACAGACGGTAAAACCCACAGACGGAAAAAATCCACAGACGACAAAATCCACAGACGAGAAAATCCACAGACGAGAAAATCCACAGACGGAAAAAAACCACAGACGGAAAAACCCACAGACGGAAAAAATCCACAGACGGAAAAATCCACAGACGAGAAAATCCAGAGACGAAAAAATCCACAGACGAAAAAATCCACAGACGAGAAAATCCACAGACGGAAAAAATCCACAGACGGCAAAATCCACAGACGAAAAAAATCCACAGACGAGAAAATCCACAGACGAAAAAATCCAAAGACAAAAAATCCACAGACGGAAAATCCACAGACGAAAAAATCCACAGAGGGAAAAAATCCACACACGGGAAAATCCACAGACGGGAAAAATCCACAGACGGAAAAAATCCACAAACGGAAAAAATCCACAGAGGGAAAAATCCACAGACGGAAAAATCCACGGACGAAAAAATCCACAGACGGAAAAAATGCACAGAAGAGAAAATCCTCAGACGGAAAAAATCCACAGACGAGAAAATCCACAGACGAGAAAATCCACAGACGGAAAAATCCACAAACGGAAAAAATCCGCAGACGGAAAAAATCCACAGACGAAAAAATCCAAAGACAAAAAATCCACAGACGGAAAATCCACAGACGAAAAAATCCAGAGGGAAAAAATCCACACACGAGAAAATCCACAGACGGGAAAAACCCTCAGACGGAAAAAATCCACAGACGAAAAAATCCACAAACGAAAAAATCCACAGACGAAAAAAATCCACAGACGAAAAAATCCACAGACGAAAAAATCCACAGACGGAAAAAATCCACAGACGGCAAAATCCACAGACGGAAAAAATCCACAGACGAGAATATCCACAGACGAGAAAATTCACAGACGGCAAAATCCACAGACGGAAAAAATCTACAGACGAGAAAATCCACAGACGAAAAAATCCAAAGACAAAAAATCCACACACGAGAAAATCCACAGACGGCAAAATCCACAGACGGAAAAAATCCACAGACGGAAAAAATCCACAGACGAGAAAATCCACAGACGAAAAAATCCACAGACGACAAAATCCACAGACGAAAAAAAACACAGATGAAAAAATCCACAGACGGAGAAAATCCACAGACGGAAAAATCCATAGACGGGAAAATCCACAGACGAAAAAATCCACAGACGGAAAAAATCCAGAGACGAGAAAATCCACAGACGAAAAAATCCACAGACGGAAAAAACCAACAGACGAGAAAATCCACAGACGAGAAAATCCACAGACGGAAAAAACCCACAGATGAAAAAATCCACAGAGAAAAAATCCACAGACGAGAAAATCCAACGACGAAAAAATCCACAGACGAAAAAATCCACAGACGAGAAAATCCACAGACGGAAAAAATCCACAGACGGCAAAATCCACAGACGGAAAAAATCCACAGACGAGAAAATCCACAGACGAAAAAATCCAAAGACAAAAAATCCACAGACGGAAAATCCACAGACGAAAAAATCCACACACGAGAAAATCCACAGACGGAAAATCCACAGACGAAAAAATCCACAGAGGGAAAAAATCCACACACGAGAAAATCCACAGACGGGAAAAATCCACAGACGGAAAAAATCCACAAACGGCAAAATCCACAGACGAAAAAATCCACAGACGGAAAAATCCACAGACGAAAAAATCCACAGACGAAAAAATCCACAGACGAGAAAATCCACAGACGGAAAAAACCCACAGACGAAAAAATCCACAGAGAAAAAATCCACAGACGAGAAAATCCACAGACGAGAAAATCCACAGACGGAAAAAATCCACAGACGGCAAAATCCACAGACGGAAAAAATCCACAGACGAGAAAATCCACAGACGAAAAAATCCAAAGACAAAAAATCCACAGACGGAAAATCCACAGACGAAAAAATCCACAGAGGGAAAAAATCCACACACGAGAAAATCCACAGACGGGAAAAATCCACAGACGGAAAAAATCCACAAACGGAAAAATCCACAGACGAAAAAATCCACAGACGGAAAAATCCACAGACGAAAAAATCCACAGACGGAAAAAATCCACAGACGAGAAAATCCACAGACGAAAATATCCACAGACGGAAAAAATCCACAGACGAGAAAATCCACAGACGGAAAAAACCCACAGACGAAAAAATCCACAGAGAAAAAATCCACAGACGAGAAAATCCACAGACGAAAAAATCCACAGACGAAAAAATCCACAGACGGAAAAAATCCACAGACGGAAAAAATCCACAGACGGAAAAAATCCACAAACGAAAAAATCCACAGACGGAAAAAATCAACAGACGAGAAAATCCACAGACGGAAAAAACCCACAGACGAAAAAACCCACAGAGAAAAAATCCACAGACGAGAAAATCCACAGACGAAAAAATCCACAGACGAAAAAATCCACAGACGAGAAAATCCACAGACGGAAAAAATCCACAGACGGAAAAAACCCACAGACGAAAAAATCCACAGACAAAAAAATCCACAAACGAAAAAATCCACAGACGAAAAAATCCACAGACGAAAAAATCCACAGACGAGAAAATCCACAGACGGAAAAAATCCACAGACGGCAAAATCCACAGACGGAAAAAATCTACAGACGAGAAAATCCACAGACGAAAAAATCCAAAGACAAAAAATCCACAGACGGAAAATCCACAGACGAAAAAATCCACAGAGGGAAAAAATCCACACACGAGAAAATCCACAGACGAGAAAATCCACAGACGGAAAAAAGCCACAGACGAAAAAATCCACAGACGGAAAAAATCCACAGACGAGAAAATCCACAGACGAGAAAATCCACAGACGGAAAAAAGCCACAGACGAAAAAATCCACAGACAGAAAAAATCCACAGACGAGAAAATCCACAGACGGGAAAAACCCAGAGACGGAAAAAATCCACAGACGAAAAAATCCACAGACGAAAAAATCCTCAGACGAAAAAATCCACAGACGGAAAAAATCCACAGACGGCAAAATCCACAGACGGGAAAAATCCACAGACGAGAAAATCCACAGACGAAAAAATCCACAGACGGAAAAAACCAACAGACGAGAAAATCCACAGACGAGAAAATCCACAGACGGAAAAAACCCACAGATGAAAAAATCCACAGAGAAAAAATCCACAGACGAGAAAATCCAACGACGAAAAAATCCACAGACGAAAAAATCCACAGACGAGAAAATCCACAGACGGAAAAAATCCACAGACGGCAAAATCCACAGACGGAAAAAATCCACAGACGAGAAAATCCACAGACGAAAAAATCCAAAGACAAAAAATCCACAGACGGAAAAAATCCACAGACGAAAAAATCCACAGACGGAAAAAATCCACACACGAGAAAATCCACAGACGGAAAATCCACAGACGAAAAAATCCACAGAGGGAAAAAATCCACACACGAGAAAATCCACAGACGGGAAAAATCCACAGACGGAAAAAATCCACAAACGGCAAAATCCACAGACGAAAAAATCCACAGACGGAAAAATCCACAGACGAAAAAATCCACAGACGAAAAAATCCACAGACGAGAAAATCCACAGACGGAAAAAACCCACAGACGAAAAAATCCACAGAGAAAAAATCCACAGACGAGAAAATCCACAGACGAAAAAATCCACAGACGAAAAAATCCACAGACGAGAAAATCCACAGACGGAAAAAATCCACAGACGGAAAAAATCCACAAACGAAAAAATCCACAGACGGAAAAAATCAACAGACGAGAAAATCCACAGACGGAAAAAACCCAGAGACGAAAAAACCCACAGAGAAAAAATCCACAGACGAGAAAATCCACAGACGAAAAAATCCACAGACGAAAAAATCCACAGACGAAAAAATCCACAGACGAGAAAATCCACAGACGGAAAAAATCCACAGACGGCAAAATCCACAGACGGAAAAAATCTACAGACGAGAAAATCCACAGACGAAAAAATCCAAAGACAAAAAATCCACACACGAGAAAATCCACAGACGGCAAAATCCACAGACGGAAAAAATCCACAGACGGAAAAAATCCACAGACGAGAAAATCCACAGACGAAAAAATCCACAGACGACAAAATCCACAGACGAAAAAAAACACAGATGAAAAAATCCACAGACGGAGAAAATCCACAGACGGAAAAATCCATAGACGGGAAAATCCACAGACGAAAAAATCCACAGACGGAAAAAATCCAGAGACGAGAAAATCCACAGACGAAAAAATCCACAGACGGAAAAAACCAACAGACGAGAAAATCCACAGACGAGAAAATCCACAGACGGAAAAAACCCACAGATGAAAAAATCCACAGAGAAAAAATCCACAGACGAGAAAATCCAACGACGAAAAAATCCACAGATGAAAAAATCCACAGACGAGAAAATCCACAGACGGAAAAAATCCACAGACGGCAAAATCCACAGACGGAAAAAATCCACAGACGAGAAAATCCACAGACGAAAAAATCCAAAGACAAAAAATCCACAGACGGAAAATCCACAGACGAAAAAATCCACAGACGGAAAAAATCCACACACGAGAAAATCCACAGACGGAAAATCCACAGACGAAAAAATCCACAGAGGGAAAAAATCCACACACGAGAAAATCCACAGACGGGAAAAATCCACAGACGGAAAAAATCCACAAACGGCAAAATCCACAGACGAAAAAATCCACAGACGGAAAAATCCACAGACGAAAAAATCCACAGACGAAAAAATCCACAGACGAGAAAATCCACAGACGGAAAAAACCCACAGACGAAAAAATCCACAGAGAAAAAATCCACAGACGAGAAAATCCACAGACGAAAAAATCCACAGACGAAAAAATCCACAGACGAGAAAATCCACAGACGGAAAAAATCCACAGACGGAAAAAATCCACAGACGGAAAAAATCCACAAACGAAAAAATCCACAGACGGAAAAAATCAACAGACGAGAAAATCCACAGACGGAAAAAACCCAGAGACGAAAAAACCCACAGAGAAAAAATCCACAGACGAGAAAATCCACAGACGAAAAAATCCACAGACGAAAAAATCCACAGACGAGAAAATCCACAGACGGAAAAAATCCACAGACGGAAAAAACCCACAGACGAAAAAATCCACAGAGAAAAAATCCACAGACGAAAAAATCCACAGACGAAAAAATCCAAAGACAAAAAATCCACAGACGGAAAATCCACAGACGAAAAAATCCACAGAGGGAAAAAATCCACACACGAGAAAATCCACAGACGGGAAAAATCCACAGACGGAAAAAATCCACAAACGGCAAAATCCACAGACGAAAAAATCCACAGACGGAAAAATCCACAGACGAAAAAATCCACAGACGGAAAAAATCCACAGACGAGAAAATCCACAGACGAAAAAATCCACAGACGGAAAAAATCCACAGACGAGAACATCCACAGACGAGAAAATCCACAGACGGAAAAAACCCACAGACGAAAAAATCCACAGAGAAAAAATCCACAGACGAGAAAATCCACAGACGAAAAAATCCACAGACGAAAAAATCCACAGACGAGAAAATCCACAGACGGAAAAAATCCACAGACGGAAAAAATCCACAGACGGAAAAAATCCACAGACGGAAAAATCCACAGACGGAAAAAATCCACAGACGGAAAAATCCACAGACGAAAAAATCCACAAACGAAAAAATCCACAGACGGAAAAAATCCACAGAAGAGAAAATCCACAGACGGAAAAAATCCACAGACGGAAAAAATCCACAGACGAGAAAATCCACAGACGAGAAAATCCACAGACGGTAAAAATCCACAGAGAAAAAATCCACAGACGAAAAAATCCACAGACGAAAAAATCCACAGACGAAAAAATCCACAGACGAGAAAATCCACAGACGGAAAAAATCCACAGACGGCAAAATCCACAGACGGAAAAAATCTACAGACGAGAAAATCCACAGACGAAAAAATCCAAAGACAAAAAATCCACAGACGGGAAAATCCACAGACGAAAAAATCCACAGAGGGAAAAAATCCACACACGAGAAAATCCACAGACGGGAAAAATCCACAGACGGAAAAAATCCACAAACGGCAAAATCCACAGACGAAATATCCACAGACGGAAAAAATCCACAGACGGAAGAATCCACAGACGGAAAAAATCCACAGACGGAAAATCCACAGACGGAAAAAATCCACAGACGGAAGAAATCCACAGACGAGAAAATCCACAGACGGAAAATCCACAGACGAGAAAATCCACAGACGAAAAAATCCACAGAGGGAAAAAATCCACAGACGAGAAAATCCACAGACGAGAAAATCCACAGACGGAAAACAGCCACAGACGAAAAAATCCACAGACGGAAAAAATCCACAGACGAGAAAATCCACAGACGAGAAAATCCACAGACGGAAAAAAGCCACAGACGAAAAAATCCACAGACGGAAAAAATCCACAGACGAGAAAATCCACAGACGGGAAAAACCCACAGACGGAAAAAATCCACAGACGAAAAAATCCACAGACGAAAAAATCCTCAGACGAAAAAATCCACAGACGGAAAAAATCCACAGACGGCAAAATCCACAGACGGAAAAAATCCACAGACGAAAAAATCCACAGACGGCAAAATCCACAGACGACAAAATCCACAGACGAAAAAAAACACATATGAAAAAATCCACAGACGGAAAAAATCCACAGACGAGAAAATCCACAGACGAGAAAATCCACAGACGGAAAAAATCCACAGACGAGAAAATCCACAGACGAGAAAATCCACAGACGGAAAAATCCACAGACGGGAAAATCCACAGACGAAAAAATCCACAGACGGAAAAAATCCACAGACGAGAAAATCCACAGACGAAAAAATCCACAGACGGAAAAAACCCACAGACGAGAAAATCCACAGACGAGAAAATCCACAGACGGCAAAATCCACAGACGGAAAAAATCCACAGACGAGAAAATCCACAGACGAAAAAATCCAAAGACAAAAAATCCACAGACGGAAAATCCACAGACGAAAAAATCCACACACGAGAAAATCCACAGACGGAAAATCCACAGACGAAAAAATCCACAGAGGGAAAAAATCCACACACGAGAAAATCCACAGACGGGAAAAATCCACAGACGGAAAAAATCCACAAACGGCAAAATCCACAGACGAAAAAATCCACAGACGGAAAAATCCACAGACGAAAAAATCCACAGACGAAAAAATCCACAGACGAGAAAATCCACAGACGGAAAAAACCCACAGACGAAAAAATCCACAGAGAAAAAATCCACAGACGAGAAAATCCACAGACGAGAAAATCCACAGACGGAAAAAATCCACAGACGGCAAAATCCACAGACGGAAAAAATCCACAGACGAGAAAATCCACAGACGAAAAAATCCAAAGACAAAAAATCCACAGACGGAAAATCCACAGACGAAAAAATCCACAGAGGGAAAAAATCCACACACGAGAAAATCCACAGACGGGAAAAATCCACAGACGGAAAAAATCCACAAACGGCAAAATCCACAGACGAAAAAATCCACAGACGGAAAAATCCACAGACGAAAAAATCCACAGACGGAAAAAATCCACAGACGAGAAAATCCACAGACGAAAATATCCACAGACGGAAAAAATCCACAGACGAGAAAATCCACAGACGAGAAAATCCACAGACGGAAAAAACCCACAGACGAAAAAATCCACAGAGAAAAAATCCACAGACGAGAAAATCCACAGACGAAAAAATCCACAGACGAAAAAATCCACAGACGGAAAAAATCCACAGACGGAAAAAATCCACAGACGGAAAAAATCCACAAACGAAAAAATCCACAGACGGAAAAAATCAACAGACGAGAAAATCCACAGACGGAAAAAACCCACAGACGAAAAAACCCACAGAGAAAAAATCCACAGACGAGAAAATCCACAGACGAAAAAATCCACAGACGAAAAAATCCACAGACGAGAAAATCCACAGACGGAAAAAATCCACAGACGGAAAAAACCCACAGACGAAAAAATCCACAGACAAAAAAATCCACAAACGAAAAAATCCACAGACGAAAAAATCCACAGACGAAAAAATCCACAGACGAGAAAATCCACAGACGGAAAAAATCCACAGACGGCAAAATCCACAGACGGAAAAAATCTACAGACGAGAAAATCCACAGACGAAAAAATCCAAAGACAAAAAATCCACAGACGGAAAATCCACAGACGAAAAAATCCACAGAGGGAAAAAATCCACACACGAGAAAATCCACAGACGAGAAAATCCACAGACGGAAAAAAGCCACAGACGAAAAAATCCACAGACGGAAAAAATCCACAGACGAGAAAATCCACAGACGAGAAAATCCACAGACGGAAAAAAGCCACAGACGAAAAAATCCACAGACAGAAAAAATCCACAGACGAGAAAATCCACAGACGGGAAAAACCCAGAGACGGAAAAAATCCACAGACGAAAAAATCCACAGACGAAAAAATCCTCAGACGAAAAAATCCACAGACGGAAAAAATCCACAGACGGCAAAATCCACAGACGGGAAAAATCCACAGACGAGAAAATCCACAGACGAAAAAATCCACAGACGGAAAAAACCAACAGACGAGAAAATCCACAGACGAGAAAATCCACAGACGGAAAAAACCCACAGATGAAAAAATCCACAGAGAAAAAATCCACAGACGAGAAAATCCAACGACGAAAAAATCCACAGACGAAAAAATCCACAGACGAGAAAATCCACAGACGGAAAAAATCCACAGACGGAAAAAATCCACAAACGAAAAAATCCACAGACGGAAAAAATCAACAGACGAGAAAATCCACAGACGGAAAAAACCCAGAGACGAAAAAACCCACAGAGAAAAAATCCACAGACGAGAAAATCCACAGACGAAAAAATCCACAGACGAAAAAATCCACAGACGAAAAAATCCACAGACGAGAAAATCCACAGACGGAAAAAATCCACAGACGGCAAAATCCACAGACGGAAAAAATCTACAGACGAGAAAATCCACAGACGAAAAAATCCAAAGACAAAAAATCCACACACGAGAAAATCCACAGACGGCAAAATCCACAGACGGAAAAAATCCACAGACGGAAAAAATCCACAGACGAGAAAATCCACAGACGAAAAAATCCACAGACGACAAAATCCACAGACGAAAAAAAACACAGATGAAAAAATCCACAGACGGAGAAAATCCACAGACGGAAAAATCCATAGACGGGAAAATCCACAGACGAAAAAATCCACAGACGGAAAAAATCCAGAGACGAGAAAATCCACAGACGAAAAAATCCACAGACGGAAAAAACCAACAGACGAGAAAATCCACAGACGAGAAAATCCACAGACGGAAAAAACCCACAGATGAAAAAATCCACAGAGAAAAAATCCACAGACGAGAAAATCCAACGACGAAAAAATCCACAGACGAAAAAATCCACAGACGAGAAAATCCACAGACGGAAAAAATCCACAGACGGCAAAATCCACAGACGGAAAAAATCCACAGACGAGAAAATCCACAGACGAAAAAATCCAAAGACAAAAAATCCACAGACGGAAAATCCACAGACGAAAAAATCCACAGACGGAAAAAATCCACACACGAGAAAATCCACAGACGGAAAATCCACAGACGAAAAAATCCACAGAGGGAAAAAATCCACACACGAGAAAATCCACAGACGGGAAAAATCCACAGACGGAAAAAATCCACAAACGGCAAAATCCACAGACGAAAAAATCCACAGACGGAAAAATCCACAGACGAAAAAATCCACAGACGAAAAAATCCACAGACGAGAAAATCCACAGACGGAAAAAACCCACAGACGAAAAAATCCACAGAGAAAAAATCCACAGACGAGAAAATCCACAGACGAAAAAATCCACAGACGAAAAAATCCACAGACGAGAAAATCCACAGACGGAAAAAATCCACAGACGGAAAAAATCCACAGACGGAAAAAATCCACAAACGAAAAAATCCACAGACGGAAAAAATCAACAGACGAGAAAATCCACAGACGGAAAAAACCCAGAGACGAAAAAACCCACAGAGAAAAAATCCACAGACGAGAAAATCCACAGACGAAAAAATCCACAGACGAAAAAATCCACAGACGAGAAAATCCACAGACGGAAAAAATCCACAGACGGAAAAAACCCACAGACGAAAAAATCCACAGAGAAAAAATCCACAGACGAAAAAATCCACAGACGAAAAAATCCAAAGACAAAAAATCCACAGACGGAAAATCCACAGACGAAAAAATCCACAGAGGGAAAAAATCCACACACGAGAAAATCCACAGACGGGAAAAATCCACAGACGGAAAAAATCCACAAACGGCAAAATCCACAGACGAAAAAATCCACAGACGGAAAAATCCACAGACGAAAAAATCCACAGACGGAAAAAATCCACAGACGAGAAAATCCACAGACGAAAAAATCCACAGACGGAAAAAATCCACAGACGAGAACATCCACAGACGAGAAAATCCACAGACGGAAAAAACCCACAGACGAAAAAATCCACAGAGAAAAAATCCACAGACGAGAAAATCCACAGACGAAAAAATCCACAGACGAAAAAATCCACAGACGAGAAAATCCACAGACGGAAAAAATCCACAGACGGAAAAAATCCACAGACGGAAAAAATCCACAGACGGAAAAATCCACAGACGAAAAAAATCCACAGACGGAAAAATCCACAGACGAAAAAATCCACAAACGAAAAAATCCACAGACGGAAAAAATCCACAGAAGAGAAAATCCACAGACGGAAAAAATCCACAGACGGAAAAAATCCACAGACGAGAAAATCCACAGACGAGAAAATCCACAGACGGTAAAAATCCACAGAGAAAAAATCCACAGACGAAAAAATCCACAGACGAAAAAATCCACAGACGAAAAAATCCACAGACGAGAAAATCCACAGACGGAAAAAATCCACAGACGGCAAAATCCACAGACGGAAAAAATCTACAGACGAGAAAATCCACAGACGAAAAAATCCAAAGACAAAAAATCCACAGACGGGAAAATCCACAGACGAAAAAATCCACAGAGGGAAAAAATCCACACACGAGAAAATCCACAGACGGGAAAAATCCACAGACGGAAAAAATCCACAAACGGCAAAATCCACAGACGAAATATCCACAGACGGAAAAAATCCACAGACGGAAGAATCCACAGACGGAAAAAATCCACAGACGGAAAATCCACAGACGGAAAAAATCCACAGACGGAAGAAATCCACAGACGAGAAAATCCACAGACGGAAAATCCACAGACGAGAAAATCCACAGACGAAAAAATCCACAGAGGGAAAAAATCCACAGACGAGAAAATCCACAGACGAGAAAATCCACAGACGGAAAACAGCCACAGACGAAAAAATCCACAGACGGAAAAAATCCACAGACGAGAAAATCCACAGACGAGAAAATCCACAGACGGAAAAAAGCCACAGACGAAAAAATCCACAGACGGAAAAAATCCACAGACGAGAAAATCCACAGACGGGAAAAACCCACAGACGGAAAAAATCCACAGACGAAAAAATCCACAGACGAAAAAATCCTCAGACGAAAAAATCCACAGACGGAAAAAATCCACAGACGGCAAAATCCACAGACGGTAAAAATCCACAGACGAAAAAATCCACAGACGGCAAAATCCACAGACGACAAAATCCACAGACGAAAAAAAACACATATGAAAAAATCCACAGACGGAAAAAATCCACAGACGAGAAAATCCACAGACGAGAAAATCCACAGACGGAAAAAATCCACAGACGAGAAAATCCACAGACGAGAAAATCCACAGACGGAAAAATCCACAGACGGGAAAATCCACAGACGAAAAAATCCACAGACGGAAAAAATCCACAGACGAGAAAATCCACAGACGAAAAAATCCACAGACGGAAAAAACCCACAGACGAGAAAATCCACAGACGAGAAAATCCACAGACGGAAAAAACCCACAGACGAAAAAATCCACAGAGAAAAAATCCACAGACGAGAAAATCCACAGACGAAAAAATCCACAGACGAAAAAATCCACAGACGAGAAAATCCACAGACGGAAAAATCCACAGACGGCAAAATCCACAGACGGAAAAAATCCACAGACGAGAAAATCCACAGACGAAAAAATCCAAAGACAAAAAATCCACAGACGGAAAATCCACAGACGAAAAAATCCACAGAGGGAAAAAATCCACACACGAGAAAATCCACAGACGGGAAAAATCCACAGACGGAAAAAATCCACAAACGGCAAAATCCACAGATGAAAAAATCCACAGACGGAAAAATCCACAGACGGAAGAATCCACAGACGGAAAAAATCCACAGACGGAAAATCCACAGACGGAAAAAATCCACAGACGGAAGAAATCCACAGACGAGAAAATCCACAGACGGAAAATCCACAGACGAGAAAATCCACAGACGAAAAAATCCACAGAGGGAAAAAATCCACAGACGAGAAAATCCACAGACGAGAAAATCCACAGACGGAAAAAAGCCACAGACGAAAAAATCCACAGACGGAAAAAATCCACAGACGAGAAAATCCACAGACGAGAAAATCCACAGACGGAAAAAAGCCACAGACGAAAAAATCCACAGACGGAAAAAATCCACAGACGAGAAAATCCGCAGACGGGAAAAACCCACAGACGGAAAAAATCCACAGACGAAAAAATCCAAAGACGAAAAAATCCACAGACGAGAAAATCCACAGACGAAAAAACCCACAGACGAAAAAATCCACAGAGAAAAAATCCACAGACGAGAAAATCCACAGACGAAAAAACCCACAGACGAAAAAATCCACAGACGAGAAAATCCACAGACGGAAAAAATCCACAGACAGAAAAAATCCACAGACGGAAAAAATCCACAGACGGAAAAAATCCACAAACGAAAAAATCCACAGACGGAAAAAATCCACAGACGGAAAAAATCCACAGACGGAAAAAATCCACAAACGAAAAAATCCACAGACGGAAAAAATCAACAGACGAGAAAATCCACAGACGAAAAAACCCACAGACGAAAAAATCCACAGAGAAAAAATCCACAGACGAGAAAATCCACAGACGAAAAAACCCACAGACGAAAAAATCCACAGACGAGAAAATCCACAGACGGAAAAAATCCACAGACAGAAAAAATCCACAGACGGAAAAAATCCACAGACGGAAAAAATCCACAAACGAAAAAATCCACAGACGGAAAAAATCCACAGACGGAAAAAATCCACAGACGGAAAAAATCCACAAACGAAAAAATCCACAGACGGAAAAAATCAACAGACGAGAAAATCCACAGACGGAAAAAACCCACAGACGAAAAAACCCACAGAGAAAAAATCCACAGACGAGAAAATCCACAGACGAAAAAATCCACAGACGAAAAAATCCACAGACGAGAAAATCCACAGACGGAAAAAATCCACAGATGGAAAAAACCCACAGACGAAAAAATCCACAGACAAAAAAATCCACAAACGAAAAAATCCACAGACGAAAAAATCCACAGACGAAAAAATCCACAGACGAGAAAATCCACAGACGGAAAAAATCCACAGACGGCAAAATCCACAGACGGAAAAAATCTACAGACGAGAAAATCCACAGACGAAAAAATCCAAAGACAAAAAATCCACACACGAGAAAATCCACAGACGGCAAAATCCACAGACGGAAAAAATCCACAGACGGAAAAAATCCACAGACGAAAAAATCCACAGACGGCAAAATCCACAGACGACAAAATCCACAGACGAAAAAAAACACAGATGAAAAAATCCACAGACGGAAAAAATCCACAGACGAGAAAATCCACAGACGGAAAAAATCCACAGACGAGAAAATCCACAGACGAGAAAATCCACAGACGGAAAAATCCATAGACGGGAAAATCCACAGACGAAAAAATCCACAGACGGAAAAAATCCACAGACGAAAAAATCCACAGACGGCAAAATCCACAGACGACAAAATCCACAGACGAAAAAAAACACAGACGAAAAAATCCACAGACGGAAAAAATCCACAGACGAGAAAATCCACAGACGAGAAAATCCACAGACGGAAAAATCCACAGACGGGAAAATCCACAGACGAAAAAATCCACAGACGGAAAAAATCCACAGACGAGAAAATCCACAGACGAAAAAATCCACAGACGGAAAAAACCCACAGACGAGAAAATCCACAGACGAGAAAATCCACAGACGGAAAAAACCCACAGACGAAAAAATCCACAGAGAAAAAATCCACAGACGAGAAAATCCACAGACGAAAAAATCCACAGACGAAAAAATCCACAGACGAGAAAATCCACAGACGGAAAAATCCACAGACGGCAAAATCCACAGACGGAAAAAATCCACAGACGAGAAAATCCACAGACGAAAAAATCCAAAGACAAAAAATCCACAGACGGAAAATCCACAGACGAAAAAATCCACAGAGGGAAAAAATCCACACACGAGAAAATCCACAGACGGGAAAAATCCACAGACGGAAAAAATCCACAAACGGCAAAATCCACAGATGAAAAAATCCACAGACGGAAAAATCCACAGACGAAAAAATCCACAGACGGAAAAAATCCACAGACGAGAAAATCCACAGACGAAAAAATCCACAGACGAAAAAATCCACAGACGAGAAAATCCACAGACGGAAAAAATCCACAGACGAGAAAATCCACAGACGGAAAAAATCCACAGACGGAAAAATCCACAGACGAAAAAATCCACAGACGAAAAAATCCACAGACGGAAAAATCCACAGACGAAAAAATCCACAAACGAAAAAATCCACAGACGGAAAAAATCCACAGAAGAGAAAATCCACAGACGGAAAAAATCCACAGACAAGAAAATCCACAGACGAAAAAATCCACAGACGGAAAAAATCCACAGACGAGAAAATCCACAGACGAGAAAATCCACAGACGGAAAAAACCCACAGACGAAAAAATCCACAGACGGAAAAAATCCACAGACGAGAAAATCCACAGACGAGAAAATCCACAGACGAAAAAATCCATAGACGAGAAAATCCACAGACGGAAAAAATCCACAGACGGCAAAATCCACAGACGGAAAAAATCTACAGACGAGAAAATCCACAGACGAAAAAATCCAAAGACAAAAAATCCACAGACGGAAAATCCACAGACGAAAAAATCCACAGAGGGAAAAAATCCACACACGAGAAAATCCACAGACGGGAAAAATCCACAGACGGAAAAAATCCACAAACGGCAAAATCCACAGACGAAAAAATCCACAGACGGAAAAATCCACAGACGAAAAAATCCACAGACGAAAAAATCCACAGATGAGAAAATCCACAGACGGAAAAAATCCACAGACGAGAAAATCCACAGACGAGAAAATCTACAGACGAAAAAATCCACAGACGGAAAAAATCCACAGACGGAAGAATCCACAGACGGAAAAAATCCACAGACGGAAAATCCACAGACGGAAAAAATCCACAGACGGAAGAAATCCACAGACGAGAAAATCCACAGACGGAAAATCCACAGACGAGAAAATCCACAGACGAAAAAATCCACAGACGGAAAAAATCCACAGACGATAAAATCCACAGACGAGAAAATCCACAGACGGAAAAAAGCCACAGACGAAAAAATCCACAGACGGAAAAAATCCACAGACGAGAAAATCCACAGACGAGAAAATCCACAGACGGAAAAAAGCCACAGACGAAAAAATCCACAGAGGGAAAAAATCCACAGACGAGAAAATCCACAGACGGGAAAAACCCACAGACGGAAAAAATCCACAGACGAAAAAATCCACAGACGAAAAAATCCTCAGACGAAAAAATCCACAGACGGAAAAAATCCACAGACGGCAAAATCCACAGACGGAAAAAATCCACAGACGGAAAAAATCCACAGACGAAAAAATCCACAGACGGCAAAATCCACAGACGATAAAATCCACAGACGAAAAAAAACACAGATGAAAAAATCCACAGACGGAAAAAATCCACAGACGAGAAAATCCACAGACGAGAAAATCCACAGACGGAAAAAATCCACAGACGAGAAAATCCACAGACGAGAAAATCCACAGACGGAAAAATCCACAGACGGGAAAATCCACAGACGAAAAAATCCACAGACGAGAAAATCCACAGACGAAAAAATCCACAGACGGAAAAAACCCACAGACGAGAAAATCCACAGACGAGAAAATCCACAGACGGAAAAAACCCACAGACGAAAAAATCCACAGAGAAAAAATCCACAGACGAGAAAATCCACAGACGAAAAAATCCACAGACGAAAAAATCCACAGACGAGAAAATCCACAGACGGAAAAAATCCACAGACGGCAAAATCCACAGACGGCAAAATCCACAGACGAGAAAATCCACAGACGAAAAAATCCAAAGACAAAAAATCCACAGACGGAAAATCCACAGACGAAAAAATCCACAGAGGGAAAAAATCCACACACGAGAAAATCCACAGACGGGAAAAATCCACAGACGGAAAAAATCCACAAACGGCAAAATCCACAGACGAAAAAATCCACAGACGGAAAAATCCACAGACGAAAAAATCCACAGACGGAAAAAATCCACAGACGAGAAAATCCACAGACGAAAATATCCACAGACGGAAAAAATCCACAGACGAGAAAATCCACAGACGAGAAAATCCACAGACGGAAAAAATCCACAGACGGAAAAAACCCACAGACGAAAAAATCCACAGAGAAAAAATCCACAGACGAAAAAATCCACAGACGAAAAAATCCACAGACGAAAAAATCCACAGACGAGAAAATCCACAGACGGAAAAAATCCACAGACGGCAAAATCCACAGACGGAAAAAATCTACAGACGAGAAAATCCACAGACGAGAAAATCCACAGACGGAAAAAACCCACAGACGAAAAAATCCACAGAGAAAAAATCCACAGACGAGAAAATCCACAGACGAAAAAATCCACAGACGAGAAAATCCACAGACGGAAAAAATCCACAGACGGCAAAATCCACAGACGGAAAAAATCCACAGACGAGAAAATCCACAGACGGAAAAAATCCACAGACGGCAAAATCCACAGACGGAAAAAATCCACAGACGAGAAAATCCACAGACGAAAAAATCCAAAGACAAAAAATCCACAGACGGAAAATCCACAGACGAAAAAATCCACAGACGGAAAAAATCCACACACGAGAAAATCCACAGACGGGAAAAATCCACAGACGGGAAAAATCCACAAACGGCAAAATCCACAGACGAAAAAATCCACAGACGGAAAAAACCCACAGACGAGAAAATCCACAGACGAGAAAATCCACAGACGGAAAAAACCCACAGACGAAAAAATCCACAGAGAAAAAATCCACAGACGAGAAAATCCACAGACGAAAAAATCCACAGACGAAAAAATCCACAGACGAGAAAATCCACAGACGGAAAAATCCACAGACGGCAAAATCCACAGACGGAAAAAATCCACAGACGAGAAAATCCACAGACGAAAAAATCCAAAGACAAAAAATCCACAGACGGAAAATCCACAGACGAAAAAATCCACAGAGGGAAAAAATCCACACACGAGAAAATCCACAGACGGGAAAAATCCACAGACGGAAAAAATCCACAAACGGCAAAATCCACAGATGAAAAAATCCACAGACGGAAAAATCCACAGACGGAAGAATCCACAGACGGAAAAAATCCACAGACGGAAAATCCACAGACGGAAAAAATCCACAGACGGAAGAAATCCACAGACGAGAAAATCCACAGACGGAAAATCCACAGACGAGAAAATCCACAGACGAAAAAATCCACAGAGGGAAAAAATCCACAGACGAGAAAATCCACAGACGAGAAAATCCACAGACGGAAAAAAGCCACAGACGAAAAAATCCACAGACGGAAAAAATCCACAGACGAGAAGATCCACAGACGAGAAAATCCACAGACGGAAAAAAGCCACAGACGAAAAAATCCACAGACGGAAAAAATCCACAGACGAGAAAATCCACAGACGGGAAAAACCCACAGACGGAAAAAATCCACAGACGAAAAAATCCAAAGACGAAAAAATCCACAGACGAGAAAATCCACAGACGAAAAAACCCACAGACGAAAAAATCCACAGACGAGAAAATCCACAGACGAAAAAATCCACAGACGAAAAAACCCACAGACGAAAAAATCCACAGACGAGAAAATCCACCGACAGAAAAAATCCACAGACGAGAAAATCCACAGACGGAAAAAATCCACAGACGGAAAAATCCACAGACGAAAAAATCCACAGACGAAAAAATCCACAGACGGAAAAATCCACAGACGAAAAAATCCACAAACGAAAAAATCCACAGACGGAAAAAATCCACAGAAGAGAAAATCCACAGACGGAAAAAATCCACAGACGAAAAAATCCACAGAGAAAAAATCCACAGACGAGAAAATCCACAGACGAAAAAATCCACAGACGAAAAAATCCACAGACGAGAAAATCCACAGACGGAAAAATCCACAGACGGCAAAATCCACAGACGGAAAAAATCCACAGACGAGAAAATCCACAGACGAAAAAATCCAAAGACAAAAAATCCACAGACGGAAAATCCACAGACGAAAAAATCCACAGAGGGAAAAAATCCACACACGAGAAAATCCACAGACGGGAAAAATCCACAGACGGAAAAAATCCACAAACGGCAAAATCCACAGATGAAAAAATCCACAGACGGAAAAATCCACAGACGAAAAAATCCACAGACGGAAAAAATCCACAGACGAGAAAATCCACAGACGAAAAAATCCACAGACGAAAAAATCCACAGACGAGAAAATCCACAGACGGAAAAAATCCACAGACGAGAAAATCCACAGACGGAAAAAATCCACAGACGGAAAAATCCACAGACGAAAAAATCCACAGACGAAAAAATCCACAGACGGAAAAATCCACAGACGAAAAAATCCACAAACGAAAAAATCCACAGACGGAAAAAATCCACAGAAGAGAAAATCCACAGACGGAAAAAATCCACAGACAAGAAAATCCACAGACGAAAAAATCCACAGACGGAAAAAATCCACAGACGAGAAAATCCACAGACGAGAAAATCCACAGACGGAAAAAACCCACAGACGAAAAAATCCACAGACGGAAAAAATCCACAGACGAGAAAATCCACAGACGAGAAAATCCACAGACGAAAAAATCCATAGACGAGAAAATCCACAGACGGAAAAAATCCACAGACGGCAAAATCCACAGACGGAAAAAATCTACAGACGAGAAAATCCACAGACGAAAAAATCCAAAGACAAAAAATCCACAGACGGAAAATCCACAGACGAAAAAATCCACAGAGGGAAAAAATCCACACACGAGAAAATCCACAGACGGGAAAAATCCACAGACGGAAAAAATCCACAAACGGCAAAATCCACAGACGAAAAAATCCACAGACGGAAAAATCCACAGACGAAAAAATCCACAGACGAAAAAATCCACAGATGAGAAAATCCACAGACGGAAAAAATCCACAGACGAGAAAATCCACAGACGAGAAAATCTACAGACGAAAAAATCCACAGACGGAAAAAATCCACAGACGGAAGAATCCACAGACGGAAAAAATCCACAGACGGAAAATCCACAGACGGAAAAAATCCACAGACGGAAGAAATCCACAGACGAGAAAATCCACAGACGGAAAATCCACAGACGAGAAAATCCACAGACGAAAAAATCCACAGACGGAAAAAATCCACAGACGAGAAAATCCACAGACGAGAAAATCCACAGACGGAAAAAAGCCACAGACGAAAAAATCCACAGACGGAAAAAATCCACAGACGAGAAAATCCACAGACGAGAAAATCCACAGACGGAAAAAAGCCACAGACGAAAAAATCCACAGACGGAAAAAATCCACAGACGAGAAAATCCACAGACGGGAAAAACCCACAGACGGAAAAAATCCACAGACGAAAAAATCCACAGACGAAAAAATCCTCAGACGAAAAAATCCACAAACGGAAAAAATCCACAGACGGCAAAATCCACAGACGGAAAAAATCCACAGACGGAAAAAATCCACAGACGAAAAAATCCACAGACGGCAAAATCCACAGACGATAAAATCCACAGACGAAAAAAAACACAGATGAAAAAATCCACAGACGGAAAAAATCCACAGACGAGAAAATCCACAGACGAGAAAATCCACAGACGGAAAAAATCCACAGACGAGAAAATCCACAGACGAGAAAATCCACAGACGGAAAAATCCACAGACGGGAAAATCCACAGACGAAAAAATCCACAGACGAGAAAATCCACAGACGAGAAAATCCACAGACGAAAAAATCCACAGACGGAAAAAACCCACAGACGAGAAAATCCACAGACGAGAAAATCCACAGACGGAAAAAACCCACAGACGAAAAAATCCACAGAGAAAAAATCCACAGACGAGAAAATCCACAGACGAAAAAATCCACAGACGAAAAAATCCACAGACGAGAAAATCCACAGACGGAAAAAATCCACAGACGGCAAAATCCACAGACGGAAAAATCCACAGACGAGAAAATCCACAGACGAAAAAATCCAAAGACAAAAAATCCACAGACGGAAAATCCACAGACGAAAAAATCCACAGAGGGAAAAAATCCACACACGAGAAAATCCACAGACGGGAAAAATCCACAGACGGAAAAAATCCACAAACGGCAAAATCCACAGACGAAAAAATCCACAGACGGAAAAATCCACAGACGAAAAAATCCACAGACGGAAAAAATCCACAGACGAGAAAATCCACAGACGAAAATATCCACAGACGGAAAAAATCCACAGACGAGAAAATCCACAGACGAGAAAATCCACAGACGGAAAAAATCCACAGACGGAAAAAACCCACAGACGAAAAAATCCACAGAGAAAAAATCCACAGACGAAAAAATCCACAGACGAAAAAATCCACAGACGAAAAAATCCACAGACGAGAAAATCCACAGACGGAAAAAATCCACAGACGGCAAAATCCACAGACGGAAAAAATCTACAGACGAGAAAATCCACAGACGAGAAAATCCACAGACGGAAAAAACCCACAGACGAAAAAATCCACAGAGAAAAAATCCACAGACGAGAAAATCCACAGACGAAAAAATCCACAGACGAGAAAATCCACAGACGGAAAAAATCCACAGACGGCAAAATCCACAGACGGAAAAAATCCACAGACGAGAAAATCCACAGACGGAAAAAATCCACAGACGGCAAAATCCACAGACGGAAAAAATCCACAGACGAGAAAATCCACAGACGAAAAAATCCAAAGACAAAAAATCCACAGACGGAAAATCCACAGACGAAAAAATCCACAGACGGAAAAAATCCACACACGAGAAAATCCACAGACGGGAAAAATCCACAGACGGGAAAAATCCACAAACGGCAAAATCCACAGACGAAAAAATCCACAGACGGAAAAAACCCACAGACGAGAAAATCCACAGACGAGAAAATCCACAGACGGAAAAAACCCACAGACGAAAAAATCCACAGAGAAAAAATCCACAGACGAGAAAATCCACAGACGAAAAAATCCACAGACGAAAAAATCCACAGACGAGAAAATCCACAGACGGAAAAATCCACAGACGGCAAAATCCACAGACGGAAAAAATCCACAGACGAGAAAATCCACAGACGAAAAAATCCAAAGACAAAAAATCCACAGACGGAAAATCCACAGACGAAAAAATCCACAGAGGGAAAAAATCCACACACGAGAAAATCCACAGACGGGAAAAATCCACAGACGGAAAAAATCCACAAACGGCAAAATCCACAGATGAAAAAATCCACAGACGGAAAAATCCACAGACGGAAGAATCCACAGACGGAAAAAATCCACAGACGGAAAATCCACAGACGGAAAAAATCCACAGACGGAAGAAATCCACAGACGAGAAAATCCACAGACGGAAAATCCACAGACGAGAAAATCCACAGACGAAAAAATCCACAGAGGGAAAAAATCCACAGACGAGAAAATCCACAGACGAGAAAATCCACAGACGGAAAAATCCAAAGACGAAAAAATCCACAGACGAGAAAATCCACAGACGAAAAAACCCACAGACGAAAAAATCCACAGACGAGAAAATCCACAGACGAAAAAATCCACAGACGAAAAAACCCACAGACGAAAAAATCCACAGACGAGAAAATCCACCGACAGAAAAAATCCACAGACGAGAAAATCCACAGACGGAAAAAATCCACAGACGGAAAAATCCACAGACGAAAAAATCCACAGACGAAAAAATCCACAGACGGAAAAATCCACAGACGAAAAAATCCACAAACGAAAAAATCCACAGACGGAAAAAATCCACAGAAGAGAAAATCCACAGACGGAAAAAATCCACAGACAAGAAAATCCACAGACGAAAAAATCCACAGACGGAAAAAATCCACAGACGAGAAAATCCACAGACGAGAAAATCCACAGACGGAAAAAACCCACAGACGAAAAAATCCACAGACGGAAAAAATCCACAGACGAGAAAATCCACAGACGAGAAAATCCACAGACGAAAAAATCCATAGACGAGAAAATCCACAGACGGAAAAAATCCACAGACGGCAAAATCCACAGACGGAAAAAATCTACAGACGAGAAAATCCACAGACGAAAAAATCCAAAGACAAAAAATCCACAGACGGAAAATCCACAGACGAAAAAATCCACAGAGGGAAAAAATCCACACACGAGAAAATCCACAGACGGGAAAAATCCACAGACGGAAAAAATCCACAAACGGCAAAATCCACAGACGAAAAAATCCACAGACGGAAAAATCCACAGACGAAAAAATCCACAGACGAAAAAATCCACAGATGAGAAAATCCACAGACGGAAAAAATCCACAGACGAGAAAATCCACAGACGAGAAAATCTACAGACGAAAAAATCCACAGACGGAAAAAATCCACAGACGGAAGAATCCACAGACGGAAAAAATCCACAGACGGAAAATCCACAGACGGAAAAAATCCACAGACGGAAGAAATCCACAGACGAGAAAATCCACAGACGGAAAATCCACAGACGAGAAAATCCACAGACGAAAAAATCCACAGACGGAAAAAATCCACAGACGAGAAAATCCACAGACGAGAAAATCCACAGACGGAAAAAAGCCACAGACGAAAAAATCCACAGACGGAAAAAATCCACAGACGAGAAAATCCACAGACGAGAAAATCCACAGACGGAAAAAAGCCACAGACGAAAAAATCCACAGACGGAAAAAATCCACAGACGAGAAAATCCACAGACGGGAAAAACCCACAGACGGAAAAAATCCACAGACGAAAAAATCCACAGACGAAAAAATCCTCAGACGAAAAAATCCACAGACGGAAAAAATCCACAGACGGCAAAATCCACAGACGGAAAAAATCCACAGACGGAAAAAATCCACAGACGAAAAAATCCACAGACGGCAAAATCCACAGACGACAAAATCCACAGACGAAAAAAAACACAGATGAAAAAATCCACAGACGGAAAAAATCCACAGACGAGAAAATCCACAGACGAGAAAATCCACAGACGGAAAAAATCCACAGACGAGAAAATCCACAGACGAGAAAATCCACAGACGGAAAAATCCACAGACGGGAAAATCCACAGACGAAAAAATCCACAGACGGAAAAAATCCACACACGAGAAAATCCACAGACGGAAAATCCACAGACGAAAAAATCCACAGAGGGAAAAAATCCACACACGAGAAAATCCACAGACGGGAAAAATCCACAGACGGGAAAAATCCACAAACGGCAAAATCCACAGACGAAAAAATCCACAGACGGAAAAATCCACAGACGAAAAAATCCACAGACGAAAAAATCCACAGACGAGAAAATCCACAGACGGAAAAAACCCACAGACGAAAAAATCCACAGAGAAAAAATCCACAGACGGAAAAAATCCACAGACGGAAAAAATCCACAAACGAAAAAATCCACAGACGGAAAAAATCAACAGACGAGAAAATCCACAGACGGAAAAAACCCACAGACGAAAAAACCCACAGAGAAAAAATCCACAGACGAGAAAATCCACAGACGAAAAAATCCACAGACGAAAAAATCCACAGACGAGAAAATCCACAGACGGAAAAAATCCACAGACGGCAAAATCCACAGACGGAAAAAATCTACAGACGAGAAAATCCACAGACGAAAAAATCCAAAGACAAAAAATCCACAGACGGAAAATCCACAGACGAAAAAATCCACAGAGGGAAAAAATCCACACACGAGAAAATCCACAGACGGGAAAAATCCACAGACGGAAAAAATCCACAAACGGCAAAATCCACAGACGAAAAAATCCACAGACGGAAAAATCCACAGACGAAAAAATCCACAGACGGAAAAAATCCACAGACGAGAAAATCCACAGACGAAAAAGTCCACAGACGGAAAAAATCCACAGACGAGAAAATCCACAGACGAGAAAATCCACAGACGGAAAAAACCCACAGACGAAAAAATCCACAGAGAAAAAATCCACAGACGAGAAAATCCACAGACGAAAAAATCCACAGACGAAAAAATCCACAGACGAGAAAATCCACAGACGGAAAAAATCCACAGACGGAAAAAATCCACAGACGGAAAAATCCACAGACGAAAAAAATCCACAGACGGAAAAAATCCACAGACGAGAAAATCCACAGACGAGAAAATCCACAGACGGAAAAAACCCACAGACGAAAAAATCCACAGAGAAAAAATCCACAGACGAGAAAATCCACAGACGAAAAAATCCACAGACGAAAAAATCCACAGACGAGAAAATCCACAGACGGAAAAAATCCACAGACGGAAAAAATCCACAGACGGAAAAATCCACAGACGAAAAAATCCACAAACGAAAAAATCCACAGACGGAAAAAATCCACAGAGGAGAAAATCCACAGACGGAAAAAATCCACAGACGGAAAAAATCCACAGACGAGAAAATCCACAGACGAGAAAATCCACAGGCGGTAAAAATCCAAAGAGAAAAAATCCACAGACGAAAAAATCCACAGACGAAAAAATCCACAGACGAGAAAATCCACAGACGGAAAAAATCCACAGACGGCAAAATCCACAGACGGAAAAAATCTACAGACGAGAAAATCCACAGACGAAAAAATCCAAAGACAAAAAATCCACAGACGGAAAATCCACAGACGAAAAAATCCACAGAGGGAAAAAATCCACACACGAGAAAATCCACAGACGGGAAAAATCCACAGACGGAAAAAATCCACAAACGGCAAAATCCACAGACGAAAAAATCCACAGACGGAAAAATCCACAGACGAAAAAATCCACAGACGGAAAAAATCCACAGACGAGAAAATCCACAGACGAAAAAATCCACAGACGGAAAAAATCCACAGACGAGAAAATCCACAGACGAGAAAATCCACAGACGGAAAAAACCCACAGACGAAAAAATCCACAGAGAAAAAATCCACAGACGAGAAAATCCACAGACGAAAAAATCCACAGACGAAAAAATCCACAGACGAGAAAATCCACAGACGGAAAAAATCCACAGACGGAAAAAATCCACAGACGGAAAAATCCACAGACGAAAAAAATCCACAGACGGAAAAAATCCACAGACGAGAAAATCCACAGACGAGAAAATCCACAGACGGAAAAAACCCACAGACGAAAAAATCCACAGAGAAAAAATCCACAGACGAGAAAATCCACAGACGAAAAAATCCACAGACGAAAAAATCCACAGACGAGAAAATCCACAGACGGAAAAAATCCACAGACGGAAAAAATCCACAGACGGAAAAATCCACAGACGAAAAAATCCACAAACGAAAAAATCCACAGACGGAAAAAATCCACAGAGGAGAAAATCCACAGACGGAAAAAATCCACAGACGGAAAAAATCCACAGACGAGAAAATCCACAGACGAGAAAATCCACAGGCGGTAAAAATCCAAAGAGAAAAAATCCACAGACGAAAAAATCCACAGACGAAAAAATCCACAGACGAGAAAATCCACAGACGGAAAAAATCCACAGACGGCAAAATCCACAGACGGAAAAAATCTACAGACGAGAAAATCCACAGACGAAAAAATCCAAAGACAAAAAATCCACAGACGGAAAATCCACAGACGAAAAAATCCACAGAGGGAAAAAATCCACACACGAGAAAATCCACAGACGGGAAAAATCCACAGACGGAAAAAATCCACAAACGGCAAAATCCACAGACGAAAAAATCCACAGAGGGAAAAAATCCACAGACGGAAGAATCCACAGACGGAAAAAATCCACAGACGGAAAATCCACAGACGGAAAAAATCCACAGACGGAAGAAATCCACAGACGAGAAAATCCACAGACGGAAAATCCACAGACGAGAAAATCCACAGACGAAAAAATCCACAGAGGGAAAAAATCCACAGACGAGAAAATCCACAGACGAGAAAATCCACAGACGGAAAAAAGCCACAGACGAAAAAATCCACAAACGGAAAAAATCCACAGACGAGAAAATCCACAGACGAGAAAATCCACAGACGGAAAAAAGCCACAGACGAAAAAATCCACAAACGGAAAAAATCCACAGACGAGAAAATCCACAGACGAGAAAATCCACAGACGGAAAAAAGCCACAGACGAAAAAATCCACAGACGGAAAAAATCCACAGACGAGAAAATCCACAGACGGGAAAAACCCACAGACGGAAAAAATCCACAGACGAAAAAATCCACAGACGAAAAAATCCTCAGACGAAAAAATCCACAGACGGAAAAAATCCACAGACGGCAAAATCCACAGACGGAAAAAATCCACAGACGGAAAAAATCCACAGACGAAAAAATCCACAGACGGCAAAATCCACAGACGACAAAATCCACAGACGAAAAAAAACACAGATGAAAAAATCCACAGACGGAAAAAATCCACAGACGAGAAAATCCACAGACGAGAAAATCCACAGACGGAAAAAATCCACAAACGAGAAAATCCACAGACGAGAAAATCCACAGACGGAAAAATCCACAGACGGGAAAATCCACAGACGAAAAAATCCACAGACGGAAAAAATCCACAGACGAGAAAATCCACAGACGAAAAAATCCACAGACGGAAAAAACCCACAGACGAGAAAATCCACAGACGAGAAAATCCACAGACGGAAAAAACCCACAGACGAAAAAATCCACAGAGAAAAAATCCACAGACGAGAAAATCCACAGACGAAAAAATCCACAGACGAAAAAATCCACAGACGTAAAAAATCCACAGACGGCAAAATCCACAGACGGAAAAAATCCACAGACGAGAAAATCCACAGACGAAAAAATCCAATGACAAAAAATCCACAGACGGAAAATCCACAGACGAAAAAATCCACAGACGAGAAAATCCACAGAGAAAAAATCCACAGACGAGAAAATCCACAGACGAAAAAATCCACAGACGAAAAAATCCACAGACGAGAAAATCCACAGACGGAAAAAATCCACAGACGGAAAAAATCCACAGACGGAAAAAATCCACAGACGGAAAAATCCACAGACGAAAAAATCCACAGACGAAAAAATCCACAGACGGAAAAATCCACAGACGAAAAAATCCACAAACGAAAAAATCCACAGACGGAAAAAACCCACAGACGAGAAAATCCACAGACGAAAAAATCCATAGACGAGAAAATCCACAGACGGAAAAAATCCACAGACGGCAAAATCCACAGACGGAAAAAATCTACAGACGAGAAAATCCACAGACGAAAAAATCCAAAGACAAAAAATCCACAGACTAAAAAATCCACAGAGGGAAAAAATCCACACACGAGAAAATCCACAGACGGAAAAAATCCACAGACGAGAAAATCCACAGACGAGAAAATCCACAGACGGAAAAATCCACAGACGAAAAAATCCACAGACGAAAAAATCCACAGATGAGAAAATCCACAGACGGAAAAAATCCACAGACGAGAAAATCCACAGACGAGAAAATCTACAGATGAGAAAATCCACAGACGGAAAAAATCCACAGACGAGAAAATCCACAGACGAGAAAATCTACAGACGAAAAAATCCACAGACGGAAAAAATCCACAGACGGAAGAATCCACAGACGGAAAAAATCCACAGACGGAAAATCCACAGACGGAAAAAATCCACAGACGGAAGAAATCCACAGACGAGAAAATCCACAGACGGAAAATCCACAGACGGGAAAATCCACAGACGAAAAAATCCACAGACGGAAAAAATCCACAGACGAGAAAATCCACAGACGAGAAAATCCACAGACGGAAAAAATCCACAGACGAGAAAATCCACAGACGAGAAAATCCACAGACGGAAAAATCCACAGACGGGAAAATCCACAGACGAAAAAATCCACAGACGGAAAAAATCCACAGACGAGAAAATCCACAGACGAAAAAATCCACAGACGGAAAAAACCCACAGACGAGAAAATCCACAGACGAGAAAATCCACAGACGGAAAAAACCCACAGACGAAAAAATCCACAGACGAAAAAATCCACAGACGAGAAAATCCACAGACGAAAAAATCCAAAGACAAAAAATCCACAGACGGAAAATCCACAGACGAAAAAATCCAAAGACAAAAAATCCACACACGAGAAAATCCACAGACGGGAAAAATCCACAGACGGAAAAAATCCACAAACGGCAAAATCCACAGATGAAAAAATCCACAGACGGAAAAATCCACAGACGAAAAAATCCACAGACGGAAAAAATCCACAGACGAGAAAATCCACAGACGAAAAAATCCACAGACGAGAAAATCCACAGACGAGAAAATCCACAGACGGAAAAAACCCACAGACGAGAAAATCCACAGAGAAAAAATCCACAGACGAGAAAATCCACAGACGAAAAAATCCACAGACGAGAAAATCCACAGACGAGAAAATCCACAGACGAAAAAATCCACAGACGGAAAAAATCCACAGACGGAAAATCCACAGACGGAAAAAATCCACAGACGGAAAATCCACAGACGGAAAAAATCCACAGACGGAAGAAATCCACAGACGAGAAAATCCACAGACGAGAAAATCCACAGACGGAAAAAAGCCACAGACGAAAAAATCCACAGACGGAAAAATCCACAGACGGAAAAATCCACAGACGGAAAAAACCAACAGACGAGAAAATCCACAGACGAGAAAATCCACAGACGGAAAAAACCCACAGACGAAAAAATCCACAGAGAAAAAATCCACAGACGAGAAAATCCACAGACGAGAAAATCCACAGACGGAAAAAATCCACAAACGGAAAAAATCCACAGACGGAAAAAATCCACAAACGAAAAAATCCACAGACGGAAAAAATCAACAGACGAGAAAATCCACAGACGGAAAAAACCCACAGACGAGAAAATCCACAGACGAAAAAATCCACAGACGAAAAAATCCACAGACGAGAAAATCCACAGACGGAAAAAATCCACAGACGGAAAAAACCCACAGACGAAAAAATCCACAGAGAAAAAATCCAGAGACGAAAAAATCCACAGACGAAAAAATCCACAGACGAAAAAATCCACAGACGAGAAAATCCACAGACGGAAAAAATCCACAGACGGCAAAATCCACAGACGGAAAAAATCTACAGACGAGAAAATCCACAGACGAAAAAATCCAAAGACAAAAATTCCACAGACGGAAAATCCACAGATGAAAAAATCCACAGAGGGAAAAAATCCACACACGAGAAAATCCACAGACGAGAAAATCCACAGACGGAAAAAAGCCACAGACGAAAAAATCCACAGACGGAAAAAATCCACAGACGAGAAAATCCACAGACGAGAAAATCCACAGACGGAAAAAAGCCACAGACGAAAAAATCCACAGACGGAAAAAATCCACAGACGAGAAAATCCACAGACGGGAAAAACCCAGAGACGGAAAAAATCCACAGACGAAAAAATCCACAGACGAAAAAATCCTCAGACGAAAAAATCCACAGACGGAAAAAATCCACAGACGGCAAAATCCACAGACGGAAAAAATCCACAGACGAAAAAATCCACAGACGAGAAAATCCACAGACGAAAAAATCCACAGACGAAAAAAAACACAGATGAAAAAATCCACAGACGGAAAAAATCCACAGACGAGAAAATCCACAGACGAGAAAATCCACAGACGGAAAAAATCCACAGACGAGAAAATCCACAGACGAGAAAATCCACAGACGGAAAAATCCACAGACGGGAAAATCCACAGACGAAAAAATCCACAGACGGAAAAAATCCACAGACGAGAAAATCCACAGACGGAAAAAAGCCACAGACGAAAAAATCTACAGACGAGAAAATCCACAGACGAAAAAATCCAAAGACAAAAAATCCACAGACGGAAAATCCACAGACGAAAAAATCCACAGACGGAAAAAATCCACACACGAGAAAATCCACAGACGGGAAAAATCCACAGACGTAAAAAATCCACAAACGGCAAAATCCACAGACGAAAAAATCCACAGACGGAAAAATCCACAGACGAAAAAATCCACAGACGAGAAAATCCACAGACGAGAAAATCCACAGACGGAAAAATCCACAGACGGGAAAATCCACAGACGAAAAAATCCACAGACGGAAAAAATCCACAGACGAGAAAATCCACAGACGAAAAAATCCACAGACGGAAAAAATCTACAGACGAGAAAATCCACAGACGAAAAAATCCAAAGACAAAAAATCCACAGACGGAAAATCCACAGACGAAAAAATCCACAGAGGGAAAAAATCCACACACGAGAAAATCCACAGACGGGAAAAATCCACAGACGGAAAAAATCCACAAACGGCAAAATCCACAGACGAAAAAATCCACAGACGGAAAAATCCACAGACGAAAAAATCCACAGACGAAAAAATCCACAGACGAGAAAATCCACAGACGGAAAAAATCCACAGACGAGAAAATCCACAGACGAGAAAATCTACAGACGAAAAAATCCACAGACGGAAAAAATCCACAGACGGAAGAATCCACAGACGAAAAAAATCCACAGACGGAAAATCCACAGACGAGAAAATCCACAGACGAAAAAATCCACAGACGGAAAAAAGCCACAGACGAAAAATCCACAGACGAGAAAATCCACAGACGAGAAAATCCACAGACGGAAAAAAGCCACAGACGAAAAAATCCACAGACGGAAAAAATCCACAGACGAGAAAATCCACAGACGAGAAAATCCACAGACGGAAAAAAGCCACAGACGAAAAAATCGACAGACGGAAAAAATCCACAGACGAGAAAATCCACAGACGGGAAAAACCCACAGACGGAAAAAATCCACAGACGAAAAAATCCACAGACGAAAAAATCCTCAGACGAAAAAATCCACAGACGGAAAAAATCCACAGACGGCAAAATCCACAGACGGAAAAAATCCACAGACGGAAAAAATCCACAGACGAAAAAATCCACAGACGGCAAAATCCACAGACGACAAAATACACAGACGAAAAAAAACACAGATGAAAAAATCCACAGACGGAAAAAATCCACAGACGAGAAAATCCACAGACGAGAAAATCCACAGACGGAAAAAATCCACAGACGAGAAAATCCACAGACGAGAAAATCCACAGACGGAAAAAATCCACAGACGAGAAAATCCACAGACGAAAAAATCCACAGACGGAAAAAATCCACAGACGAGAAAATCCACAGACGAAAAAATCCACAGACGGAAAAAACCCACAGACGAGAAAATCCACAGACGAGAAAATCCACAGACGGAAAAAACCCACAGACGAAAAAATCCACAGAGAAAAAATCCACAGACGGAAAAATCCACAGACGGAAAAATCCACAGACGAAAAAATCCACAGACGGAAAAAATCCACAGACGAAAGAATCCACAGACGGAAAAATCCACAGACGGAAAAATCCACAGACGGAAAAATCCACAGACAAAAAATCCACAGAAAAAAAATCCACAGACGGAAAAATCCACAGACGGAAAAAATCCACAGACGGCAAAATCCTCAGACGGAAAAATCCACAGGCGGAAAAATCCACAGACGTAAAAATCCACAGACGAAAAAAAACACAGATGAAAAAATCCACAGACGGAAAAAATCCACAGACGAGAAAATCCACAGACGAGAAAATCCACAGACGGAAAAAACCCACAGACGAAAAAATCCACAGAGAAAAAATCCACAGACGAGAAAATCCACAGACGAAAAAATCCACAGACGAAAAAATCCACAGACGAGAAAATCCACAGACGGAAAAAATCCACAGACGGAAAAAATCCACAGACGGAAAAAATCCACAAACGAAAAAATCCACAGACGGAAAAAATCAACAGACGAGAAAATCCACAGACGGAAAAAACCCACAGACGAAAAAACCCACAGAGAAAAAATCCACAGACGAGAAAATCCACAGACGAAAAAATCCACAGACGAAAAAATCCACAGACGAGAAAATCCACAGACGGAAAAAATCCACAGACGGAAAAAACCCACAGACGAAAAAATCCACAGAGAAAAAATCCACAGACGAAAAAATCCACAGACGAAAAAATCCACAGACGAGAAAATCCACAGACGGAAAAAATCCACAGACGGCAAAATCCACAGACGGAAAAAATCTACAGACGAGAAAATCCACAGACGAAAAAATCCAAAGACAAAAAATCCACAGACGGAAAATCCACAGACGAAAAAATCCACAGAAGGAAAAAATCCACACACGAGAAAATCCACAGACGAGAAAATCCACAGACGGAAAAAATCCACAGACGAAAAAATCCACAGACGGAAAAAATCCACAGACGAGAAAATCCACAGACGAGAAAATCCACAGACGGAAAAAAGCCACAGACGAAAAAATCCACAGACGAAAAAATCCACAGACGGCAAAATCCACAGACGACAAAATACACAGACGAAAAAAAACACAGATGAAAAAATCCACAGATGGAAAAAATCCACAGACGAGAAAATCCACAGACGAGAAAATCCACAGACGGAAAAAATCCACAGACGAGAAAATCCACAGACGAGAAAATCCACAGACGGAAAAATCCACAGACGGGAAAATCCACAGACGAAAAAATCCACAGACGGAAAAAATCCACAGACGAGAAAATCCACAGACGAAAAAATCCACAGACGGAAAAAACCCACAGACGAGAAAATCCACAGACGGGAAAATCCACAGACGGAAAAAACCCACAGACGAAAAAATCCAAAGAGAAAAAATCCACAGACGAGAAAATCCACAGACGAAAAAATCCACAGACGAAAAAATCCACAGACGAGAAAATCCACAGACGGAAAAAATCCACAGACGGCAAAATCCACAGACGGAAAAAATCCACAGACGAGAAAATCCACAGACGAAAAAATCCAAAGACAAAAAATCCACAGACGGAAAATCCACAGACGAAAAAATCCACAGAGGGAAAAAATCCACACACGAGAAAATCCACAGACGGGAAAAATCCACAGACGGAAAAAATCCACAAACGGCAAAATCCACAGACGAAAAAATCCACAGACGGAAAAATCCACAGACGAAAAAATCCACAGACGGAAAAAATCCACAGACGAGAAAATCCACAGACGAAAAAATCCACAGACGGAAAAAATCCACAGACGAGAAAATCCACAGACGAGAAAATCCACAGACGGAAAAAACCCACAGACGAAAAAATCCACAGAGAAAAAATCCACAGACGAGAAAATCCACAGACGAAAAAATCCACAGACGAAAAAATCCACAGACGAGAAAATCCACAGACGGAAAAAATCCACAGACGGAAAAAATCCACAGACGGAAAAAATCCACAAACGAAAAAATCCACAGACGGAAAAAATCAACAGACGAGAAAATCCACAGACGGAAAAAACCCACAGACGAAAAAGCCACAGAGAAAAAATCCACAGACGAGAAAATCCACAGACGAAAAAATCCACAGACGAAAAAATCCACAGACGAGAAAATCCACAGACGGAAAAAATCCACAGACGGAAAAAACCCACAGACGAAAAAATCCACAGAGAAAAAATCCACAGACGAAAAAATCCACAGACGAAAAAATCCACAGACGAAAAAATCCACAGACGGCAAAATCCACAGACGGAAAAAATCCACAGACGGCAAAATCCACAGACGGAAAAAATCTACAGACGAGAAAATCCACAGACGAAAAAATCCAAAGACAAAAAATCCACAGACGGAAAATCCACAGACGAAAAAACCCACAGAGGGAAAAAATCCACACACGAGAAAATCCACAGACGAGAAAATCCACAGACGGAAAAAAGCCACAGACGAAAAAATCCACAGACGGAAAAAATCCACAGACGAGAAAATCCACAGACGAGAAAATCCACAGACGGAAAAAAGCCACAGACGAAAAAATCCACAGACGGAAAAAATCCACAGACGAGAAAATCCACAGACGGGAAAAACCCAGAGACGGAAAAAATCCACAGACGAAAAAATCCACAGACGAAAAAATCCTCAGACGAAAAAATCCACAGACGGAAAAAATCCACAGACGAGAAAATCCACAGACGGAAAAAATCCACAGACGGAAAAAATCCACAGACGAAAAAATCCACAGACGGCAAAATCCACAGACGACAAAATCCACAGACGAAAAAAAACACAGATGAAAAAATCCACAGACGGAAAAAATCCACAGACGAGAAAATCCACAGACGGAAAAAATCCACAGACAAGAAAATCCACAGACGAAAAAATCCACAGACGGAAAAAATCCACAGACGAGAAAATCCACAGACGAGAAAATCCACAGACGGAAAAAACCCACAGACGAAAAAATCCACAGACGGAAAAAATCCACAGACGAGAAAATCCACAGACGAGAAAATCCACAGACGAAAAAATCCATAGACGAGAAAATCCACAGACGGCAAAATCCACAGACGGAAAAAATCTACAGACGAGAAAATCCACAGACGAAAAAATCCAAAGACAAAAAATCCACAGACGGAAAATCCACAGACGAAAAAATCCACAGAGGGAAAAAATCCACACACGAGAAAATCCACAGACGGGAAAAATCCACAGACGGAAAAATCCACAGACGGAAAAAACCAACAGACGAGAAAATCCACAGACGAGAAAATCCACAGACGGAAAAAACCCACAGACGAAAAAATCCACAGAGAAAAAATCCACAGACGAGAAAATCCACAGACGAGAAAATCCACAGACGGAAAAAATCCACAGACGGAAAAAATCCACAGACGGAAAAAATCCACAAACGAAAAAATCCACAGACGGAAAAAATCAACAGACGAGAAAATCCACAGACGGAAAAAACCCACAGACGAGAAAATCCACAGACGAAAAAATCCACAGACGAAAAAATCCACAGACGAGAAAATCCACAGACGGAAAATATCCACAGACGGAAAAAACCCACAGACGAAAAAATCCACAGAGAAAAAATCCAGAGACGAAAAAATCCACAGACGAAAAAATCCACAGACGAAAAAATCCACAGACGAGAAAATCCACAGACGGAAAAAATCCACAGACGGCAAAATCCACAGACGGAAAAAATCTACAGACGAGAAAATCCACAGACGAAAAAATCCAAAGACAAAAATTCCACAGACGGAAAATCCACAGACGAAAAAATCCACAGAGGGAAAAAATCCACACACGAGAAAATCCACAGACGAGAAAATCCACAGACGGAAAAAAGCCACAGACGAAAAAATCCACAGACGGAAAAAATCCACAGACGAGAAAATCCACAGACGAGAAAATCCACAGACGGAAAAAAGCCACAGACGAAAAAATCCACAGACGGAAAAAATCCACAGACGAGAAAATCCACAGACGGGAAAAACTCAGAGACGGAAAAAATCCACAGACGAAAAAATCCACAGACGAAAAAATCCTCAGACGAAAAAATCCACAGACGGAAAAAATCCACAGACGGCAAAATCCACAGACGGAAAAAATCCACAGACGAAAAAATCCACAGACGGCAAAATCCACAGACGACAAAATCCACAGACGAAAAAAAACACAGATGAAAAAATCCACAGACGGAAAAAATCCACAGACGAGAAAATCCACAGACGAGAAAATCCACAGACGGAAAAAATCCACAGACGAGAAAATCCACAGACGAGAAAATCCACAGACGGAAAAATCCACAGACGGGAAAATCCACAGACGAAAAAATCCACAGACGGAAAAAATCCACAGACGAGAAAATCCACAGACGGAAAAAAGCCACAGACGAAAAAATCTACAGACGAGAAAATCCACAGACGAAAAAATCCAAAGACAAAAAATCCACAGACGGAAAATCCACAGACGAAAAAATCCACAGACGGAAAAAATCCACACACGAGAAAATCCACAGACGGGAAAAATCCACAGACGGAAAAAATCCACAAACGGCAAAATCCACAGACGAAAAAATCCACAGACGGAAAAATCCACAGACGAAAAAATCCACAGACGAGAAAATCCACAGACGAGAAAATCCACAGACGGAAAAATCCACAGACGGGAAAATCCACAGACGAAAAAATCCACAGACGGAAAAAATCCACAGACGAGAAAATCCACAGACGAAAAAATCCACAGACGGAAAAAATCTACAGACGAGAAAATCCACAGACGAAAAAATCCAAAGACAAAAAATCCACAGACGGAAAATCCACAGACGAAAAAATCCACAGAGGGAAAAAATCCACACACGAGAAAATCCACAGACGGGAAAAATCCACAGACGGAAAAAATCCACAAACGGCAAAATCCACAGACGAAAAAATCCACAGACGGAAAAATCCACAGACGAAAAAATCCACAGACGAAAAAATCCACAGACGAGAAAATCCACAGACGGAAAAAATCCACAGACGAGAAAATCCACAGACGAGAAAATCTACAGACGAAAAAATCCACAGACGGAAAAAATCCACAGACGGAAGAATCCACAGACGAAAAAAATCCACAGACGGAAAATCCACAGACGAGAAAATCCACAGACGAAAAAATCCACAGACGGAAAAAAGCCACAGACGAAAAATCCACAGACGAGAAAATCCACAGACGAGAAAATCCACAGACGGAAAAAAGCCACAGACGAAAAAATCCACAGACGGAAAAAATCCACAGACGAGAAAATCCACAGACGAGAAAATCCACAGACGGAAAAAAGCCACAGACGAAAAAATCGACAGACGGAAAAAATCCACAGACGAGAAAATCCACAGACGGGAAAAACCCACAGACGGAAAAAATCCACAGACGAAAAAATCCACAGACGAAAAAATCCTCAGACGAAAAAATCCACAGACGGAAAAAATCCACAGACGGCAAAATCCACAGACGGAAAAAATCCACAGACGGAAAAAATCCACAGACGAAAAAATCCACAGACGGCAAAATCCACAGACGACAAAATACACAGACGAAAAAAAACACAGATGAAAAAATCCACAGACGGAAAAAATCCACAGACGAGAAAATCCACAGACGAGAAAATCCACAGACGGAAAAAATCCACAGACGAGAAAATCCACAGACGAGAAAATCCACAGACGGAAAAAATCCACAGACGAGAAAATCCACAGACGAAAAAATCCACAGACGGAAAAAATCCACAGACGAGAAAATCCACAGACGAAAAAATCCACAGACGGAAAAAACCCACAGACGAGAAAATCCACAGACGAGAAAATCCACAGACGGAAAAAACCCACAGACGAAAAAATCCACAGAGAAAAAATCCACAGACGGAAAAATCCACAGACGGAAAAATCCACAGACGAAAAAATCCACAGACGGAAAAAATCCACAGACGAAAGAATCCACAGACGGAAAAATCCACAGACGGAAAAATCCACAGACGGAAAAATCCACAGACAAAAAATCCACAGAAAAAAAATCCACAGACGGAAAAATCCACAGACGGAAAAAATCCACAGACGGCAAAATCCTCAGACGGAAAAATCCACAGGCGGAAAAATCCACAGACGTAAAAATCCACAGATGAAAAAAAACACAGATGAAAAAATCCACAGACGGAAAAAATCCACAGACGAGAAAATCCACAGACGAGAAAATCCACAGACGGAAAAAACCCACAGACGAAAAAATCCACAGAGAAAAAATCCACAGACGAGAAAATCCACAGACGAAAAAATCCACAGACGAAAAAATCCACAGACGAGAAAATCCACAGACGGAAAAAATCCACAGACGGAAAAAATCCACAGACGGAAAAAATCCACAAACGAAAAAATCCACAGACGGAAAAAATCAACAGACGAGAAAATCCACAGACGGAAAAAACCCACAGACGAAAAAACCCACAGAGAAAAAATCCACAGACGAGAAAATCCACAGACGAAAAAATCCACAGACGAAAAAATCCACAGACGAGAAAATCCACAGACGGAAAAAATCCACAGACGGAAAAAACCCACAGACGAAAAAATCCACAGAGAAAAAATCCACAGACGAAAAAATCCACAGACGAAAAAATCCACAGACGAAAAAATCCACAGACGAGAAAATCCACAGACGGAAAAAATCCACAGACGGCAAAATCCACAGACGGAAAAAATCTACAGACGAGAAAATCCACAGACGAAAAAATCCAAAGACAAAAAATCCACAGACGGAAAATCCACAGACGAAAAAATCCACAGAAGGAAAAAATCCACACACGAGAAAATCCACAGACGAGAAAATCCACAGACGGAAAAAATCCACAGACGAAAAAATCCACAGACGGAAAAAATCCACAGACGAGAAAATCCACAGACGAGAAAATCCACAGACGGAAAAAAGCCACAGACGAAAAAATCCACAGACGAAAAAATCCACAGACGGCAAAATCCACAGACGACAAAATACACAGACGAAAAAAAACACAGATGAAAAAATCCACAGATGGAAAAAATCCACAGACGAGAAAATCCACAGACGAGAAAATCCACAGACGGAAAAAATCCACAGACGAGAAAATCCACAGACGAGAAAATCCACAGACGGAAAAATCCACAGACGGGAAAATCCACAGACGAAAAAATCCACAGACGGAAAAAATCCACAGACGAGAAAATCCACAGACGAAAAAATCCACAGACGGAAAAAACCCACAGACGAGAAAATCCACAGACGGGAAAATCCACAGACGGAAAAAACCCACAGACGAAAAAATCCAAAGAGAAAAAATCCACAGACGAGAAAATCCACAGACGAAAAAATCCACAGACGAAAAAATCCACAGACGAGAAAATCCACAGACGGAAAAAATCCACAGACGGCAAAATCCACAGACGGAAAAAATCCACAGACGAGAAAATCCACAGACGAAAAAATCCAAAGACAAAAAATCCACAGACGGAAAATCCACAGACGAAAAAATCCACAGAGGGAAAAAATCCACACACGAGAAAATCCACAGACGGGAAAAATCCACAGACGGAAAAAATCCACAAACGGCAAAATCCACAGACGAAAAAATCCACAGACGGAAAAATCCACAGACGAAAAAATCCACAGACGGAAAAAATCCACAGACGAGAAAATCCACAGACGAAAAAATCCACAGACGGAAAAAATCCACAGACGAGAAAATCCACAGACGAGAAAATCCACAGACGGAAAAAACCCACAGACGAAAAAATCCACAGAGAAAAAATCCACAGACGAGAAAATCCACAGACGAAAAAATCCACAGACGAAAAAATCCACAGACGAGAAAATCCACAGACGGAAAAAATCCACAGACGGAAAAAATCCACAGACGGAAAAAATCCACAAACGAAAAAATCCACAGACGGAAAAAATCAACAGACGAGAAAATCCACAGACGGAAAAAACCCACAGACGAAAAAGCCACAGAGAAAAAATCCACAGACGAGAAAATCCACAGACGAAAAAATCCACAGACGAAAAAATCCACAGACGAGAAAATCCACAGACGGAAAAAATCCACAGACGGAAAAAACCCACAGACGAAAAAATCCACAGAGAAAAAATCCACAGACGAAAAAATCCACAGACGAAAAAATCCACAGACGAAAAAATCCACAGACGGCAAAATCCACAGACGGAAAAAATCCACAGACGGCAAAATCCACAGACGGAAAAAATCTACAGACGAGAAAATCCACAGACGAAAAAATCCAAAGACAAAAAATCCACAGACGGAAAATCCACAGACGAAAAAACCCACAGAGGGAAAAAATCCACACACGAGAAAATCCACAGACGAGAAAATCCACAGACGGAAAAAAGCCACAGACGAAAAAATCCACAGACGGAAAAAATCCACAGACGAGAAAATCCACAGACGAGAAAATCCACAGACGGAAAAAAGCCACAGACGAAAAAATCCACAGACGGAAAAAATCCACAGACGAGAAAATCCACAGACGGGAAAAACCCAGAGACGGAAAAAATCCACAGACGAAAAAATCCACAGACGAAAAAATCCTCAGACGAAAAAATCCACAGACGGAAAAAATCCACAGACGAGAAAATCCACAGACGGAAAAAATCCACAGACGGAAAAAATCCACAGACGAAAAAATCCACAGACGGCAAAATCCACAGACGACAAAATCCACAGACGAAAAAAAACACAGATGAAAAAATCCACAGACGGAAAAAATCCACAGACGAGAAAATCCACAGACGGAAAAAATCCACAGACAAGAAAATCCACAGACGAAAAAATCCACAGACGGAAAAAATCCACAGACGAGAAAATCCACAGACGAGAAAATCCACAGACGGAAAAAACCCACAGACGAAAAAATCCACAGACGGAAAAAATCCACAGACGAGAAAATCCACAGACGAGAAAATCCACAGACGAAAAAATCCATAGACGAGAAAATCCACAGACGGCAAAATCCACAGACGGAAAAAATCTACAGACGAGAAAATCCACAGACGAAAAAATCCAAAGACAAAAAATCCACAGACGGAAAATCCACAGACGAAAAAATCCACAGAGGGAAAAAATCCACACACGAGAAAATCCACAGACGGGAAAAATCCACAGACGGAAAAAATCCACAAACGGCAAAATCCACAGACGAAAAAATCCACAGACGGAAAAATCCACAGACGAAAAAATCCACAGACAAAAAAATCCACAGATGAGAAAATCCACAGACGGAAAAAATCCACAGACGAGAAAATCCACAGACGAGAAAATCTACAGACGAAAAAATCCACAGACGGAAAAAATCCACAGACGGAAGAATCCACAGACGGAAAAAATCCACAGACGGAAAATCCACAGACGGAAAAAATCCACAGACGGAAGAAATCCACAGAGGAGAAAATCCACAGACGGAAAATCCACAGACGAGAAAATCAACTGACGAAAAAATCCACAGACGGAAAAAATCCACAGACGAGAAAATCCACAGACGAGAAAATCCACAGACGGAAAAATCCACAGACGAAAAAATCCACAGACGGAAAAAATCCACAGACGAGAAAATCCACAGACGAGAAAATCCACAGACGGAAAAAAGCCACAGACGAAAAAATCCACAGACGGAAAAAATCCACAGACGAGAAAATCCACAGACGGGAAAAACCCACAGACGGAAAAAATCCACAGACGAAAAAATCCACAGACGAAAAAATTCTCAGACGAAAAAATCCACAGACGGAAAAAATCCACAGACGGCAAAATCCACAGACGGAAAAAATCCACAGACGGAAAAAATCCACAGACGAAAAAATCCACAGACGGCAAAATCCACAGACGACAAAATCCACAGACGAAAAAAAACACAGATGAAAAAATCCACAGACGGAAAAAATCCACAGACGAGAAAATCCACAGACGAGAAAATCCACAGACGGAAAAAATCCACAGACGAGAAAATCCACAGACGAGAAAATCCACAGACGGAAAAATCCACAGACGGGAAAATCCACAGACGAAAAAATCCACAGACGGAAAAAATCCACAGACGAGAAAATCCACAGACGAAAAAATCCACAGACGGAAAAAACCCACAGACGAGAAAATCCACAGACGAGAAAATCCACAGACGGAAAAAACCCACAGACGAAAAAATCCACAGAGAAAAAATCCACAGACGAGAAAATCCACAGACGAAAAAATCCACAGACGAGAAAATCCACAGACGAAAAAATCCAAAGACAAAAAATCCACAGACGGAAAATCCACAGACGGAAAAAATCCACAGACGGAAAATCCACAGACGGAAAAAATCCACAGACGGAAGAAATACACAGACGAGAAAATCCACAGACGAGAAAATCCACAGACGGAAAAAAGCCACAGACGAAAAAATCCACAGACGGAAAAATCCACAGACGGAAAAATCCACAGACGGAAAAAACCAACAGACGAGAAAATCCACAGACGAGAAAATCCACAGACGGAAAAAACCCACAGACGAAAAAATCCACAGAGAAAAAATCCACAGACGAAAAAATCCACAGACGAAAAAATCCACAGACGAAAAAATCCACAGACGAGAAAATCCACAGACGGAAAAAATCCACAGACGGCAAAATCCACAGACGGAAAAAATCTACAGACGAGAAAATCCACAGACGAGAAAATCCACAGACGGAAAAAACCCACAGACGAAAAAATCCACAGAGAAAAAATCCACAGACGAGAAAATCCACAGACGAAAAAATCCACAGACGAGAAAATCCACAGACGGAAAAAATCCACAGACGGCAAAATCCACAGACGGAAAAAATCCACAGACGAGAAAATCCACAGACGAAAAAATCCAAAGACAAAAAATCCACAGACGGAAAATCCACAGACGAAAAAATCCACAGACGGAAAAAATCCACACACGAGAAAATCCACAGACGAAAAAATCCACAGAGGGAAAAAATCCACACACGAGAAAATCCACAGACGGGAAAAATCCACAGACGGGAAAAATCCACAAACGGCAAAATCCACAGACGAAAAAATCCACAGACGGAAAAATCCACAGACGAAAAAATCCACAGACGAAAAAATCCACAGACGAGAAAATCCACAGACGGAAAAAACCCACAGGCGAAAAAATCCACAGAGAAAAAATCCACAGACGGAAAAAATCCACAGACGGAAAAAATCCACAAACGAAAAAATCCACAGACGGAAAAAATCAACAGACGAGAAAATCCACAGACGGAAAAAACCCACAGACGAAAAAACCCACAGAGAAAAAATCCACAGACGAGAAAATCCACAGACGAAAAAATCCACAGACGAAAAAATCCACAGACGAGAAAATCCACAGACGGAAAAAATCCACAGACGGCAAAATCCACAGACGGAAAAAATCTACAGACGAGAAAATCCACAGACGAAAAAATCCAAAGACAAAAAATCCACAGACGGAAAATCCACAGACGAGAAAATCCACAGAGGGAAAAAATCCACACACGAGAAAATCCACAGACGGGAAAAATCCACAGACGGAAAAAATCCACAAACGGCAAAATCCACAGACGAAAAAATCCACAGACGGAAAAATCCACAGACGGAAAAAATCCACAGACGAGAAAATCCACAGACGAAAAAATCCACAGACGGAAAAAATCCACAGACGAGAAAATCCACAGACGAGAAAATCCACAGACGGAAAAAACCCACAGACGAAAAAATCCACAGAGAAAAAATCCACAGACGAGAAAATCCACAGACGAAAAAATCCACAGACGAAAAAATCCACAGACGAGAAAATCCACAGACGGAAAAAATCCACAGACGGAAAAAATCCACAGACGGAAAAATCCACAGACGAAAAAAATCCACAGACGGAAAAAATCCACAGACGAGAAAATCCACAGACGAGAAAATCCACAGACGGAAAAAACCCACAGACGAAAAAATCCACAGAGAAAAAATCCACAGACGAGAAAATCCACAGACGAAAAAATCCACAGACGAAAAAATCCACAGACGAGAAAATCCACAGACGGAAAAAATCCACAGACGGAAAAAATCCACAGACGGAAAAATCCACAGACGAAAAAATCCACAAACGAAAAAATCCACAGACGGAAAAAATCCACAGAGGAGAAAATCCACAGACGGAAAAAATCCACAGACGGAAAAAATCCACAGACGAGAAAATCCACAGACGAGAAAATCCACAGGCGGTAAAAATCCAAAGAGAAAAAATCCACAGACGAAAAAATCCACAGACGAAAAAATCCACAGACGAAAAAATCCACAGACGAGAAAATCCACAGACGGAAAAAATCCACAGACGGCAAAATCCACAGACGGAAAAAATCTACAGACGAGAAAATCCACAGACGAAAAAATCCAAAGACAAAAAATCCACAGACGGAAAATCCACAGACGAAAAAATCCACAGAGGGAAAAAATCCACACACGAGAAAATCCACAGACGGGAAAAATCCACAGACGGAAAAAATCCACAAACGGCAAAATCCACAGACGAAAAAATCCACAGAGGGAAAAAATCCACAGACGGAAGAATCCACAGACGGAAAAAATCCACAGACGGAAAATCCACAGACGGAAAAAATCCACAGACGGAAGAAATCCACAGACGAGAAAATCCACAGACGGAAAATCCACAGACGAGAAAATCCACAGACGAAAAAATCCACAGAGGGAAAAAATCCACAGACGAGAAAATCCACAGACGAGAAAATCCACAGACGGAAAAAAGCCACAGACGAAAAAATCCACAAACGGAAAAAATCCACAGACGAGAAAATCCACAGACGAGAAAATCCACAGACGGAAAAAAGCCACAGACGAAAAAATCCACAAACGGAAAAAATCCACAGACGAGAAAATCCACAGACGAGAAAATCCACAGACGGAAAAAAGCCACAGACGAAAAAATCCACAGACGGAAAAAATCGACAGACGAGAAAATCCACAGACGGGAAAAACCCACAGACGGAAAAAATCCACAGACGAAAAAATCCACAGACGAAAAAATCCTCAGACGAAAAAATCCACAGACGGAAAAAATCCACAGACGGCAAAATCCACAGACGGAAAAAATCCACAGACGGAAAAAATCCACAGACGAAAAAATCCACAGACGGCAAAATCCACAGACGACAAAATCCACAGACGAAAAAAAACACAGATGAAAAAATCCACAGACGGAAAAAATCCACAGACGAGAAAATCCACAGACGAGAAAATCCACAGACGGAAAAAATCCACAAACGAGAAAATCCACAGACGAGAAAATCCACAGACGGGAAAATCCACAGACGAAAAAATCCACAGACGGAAAAAACCCACAGACGAGAAAATCCACAGACGAGAAAATCCACAGACGGAAAAAACCCACAGACGAAAAAATCCACAGAGAAAAAATCCACAGACGAGAAAATCCACAGACGAAAAAATCCACAGACGAAAAAATCCACAGACGAGAAAATCCACAGACGTAAAAAATCCACAGACGGCAAAATCCACAGACGGAAAAAATCCACAGACGAGAAAATCCACAGACGAAAAAATCCAATGACAAAAAATCCACAGACGGAAAATCCACAGACGAAAAAATCCACAGACGAGAAAATCCACAGAGAAAAAATCCACAGACGAGAAAATCCACAGACGAAAAAATCCACAGACGAAAAAATCCACAGACGAGAAAATCCACAGACGGAAAAAATCCACAGACGGAAAAAATCCACAGACGGAAAAAATCCACAGACGGAAAAATCCACAGACGAAAAAATCCACAGACGAAAAAATCCACAGACGGAAAAATCCACAGACGAAAAAATCCACAAACGAAAAAATCCACAGACGGAAAAAACCCACAGACGAGAAAATCCACAGACGAAAAAATCCATAGACGAGAAAATCCACAGACGGAAAAAATCCACAGACGGCAAAATCCACAGACGGAAAAAATCTACAGACGAGAAAATCCACAGACGAAAAAATCCAAAGACAAAAAATCCACAGACTAAAAAATCCACAGAGGGAAAAAATCCACACACGAGAAAATCCACAGACGGAAAAAATCCACAGACGAGAAAATCCACAGACGAGAAAATCCACAGACGGAAAAATCCACAGACGAAAAAATCCACAGACGAAAAAATCCACAGATGAGAAAATCCACAGACGGAAAAAATCCACAGACGAGAAAATCCACAGACGAGAAAATCTACAGACGAAAAAATCCACAGACGGAAAAAATCCACAGACGGAAGAATCCACAGACGGAAAAAATCCACAGACGGAAAATCCACAGACGGAAAAAATCCACAGACGGAAGAAATCCACAGACGAGAAAATCCACAGACGGAAAATCCACAGACGGGAAAATCCACAGACGAAAAAATCCACAGACGGAAAAAATCCACAGACGAGAAAATCCACAGACGAGAAAATCCACAGACGGAAAAAATCCACAGACGAGAAAATCCACAGACGAGAAAATCCACAGACGGAAAAATCCACAGACGGGAAAATCCACAGACGAAAAAATCCACAGACGGAAAAAATCCACAGACGAGAAAATCCACAGACGAAAAAATCCACAGACGGAAAAAACCCACAGACGAGAAAATCCACAGACGAGAAAATCCACAGACGGAAAAAACCCACAGACGAAAAAATCCACAGACGAAAAAATCCACAGACGAGAAAATCCACAGACGAAAAAATCCACAGACGGAAAAAATCCACAGACGAGAAAATCCACAGACGAGAAAATCCACAGACGAAAAAATCCACAGACGAAAAAATCCACAGACGAGAAAATCCACAGACGGAAAAAATCCACAGACGGCAAAATCCACAGACGGAAAAAATCCACAGACGAGAAAATCCACAGACGAAAAAATCCAAAGACAAAAAATCCACAGACGGAAAATCCACAGACGAAAAAATCCAAAGACAAAAAATCCACACACGAGAAAATCCACAGACGGGAAAAATCCACAGACGGAAAAAATCCACAAACGGCAAAATCCACAGATGAAAAAATCCACAGACGGAAAAATCCACAGACGAAAAAATCCACAGACGGAAAAAATCCACAGACGAGAAAATCCACAGACGAAAAAATCCACAGACGAGAAAATCCACAGACGAGAAAATCCACAGACGGAAAAAACCCACAGACGAGAAAATCCACAGAGAAAAAATCCAGAGACGAGAAAATCCACAGACGAAAAAATCCACAGACGAGAAAATCCACAGACGAGAAAATCCACAGACGAAAAAATCCACAGACGGAAAAAATCCACAGACGGAAAATCCACAGACGGAAAAAATCCACAGACGGAAAATCCACAGACGGAAAAAATCCACAGACGGAAGAAATCCACAGACGAGAAAATCCACAGACGAGAAAATCCACAGACGGAAAAAAGCCACAGACGAAAAAATCCACAGACGGAAAAATCCACAGACGGAAAAATCCACAGACGGAAAAAACCAACAGACGAGAAAATCCACAGACGAGAAAATCCACAGACGGAAAAAACCCACAGACGAAAAAATCCACAGAGAAAAAATCCACAGACGAGAAAATCCACAGACGAGAAAATCCACAGACGGAAAAAATCCACAGACGGAAAAAATCCACAGACGGAAAAAATCCACAAACGAAAAAATCCACAGACGGAAAAAATCAACAGACGAGAAAATCCACAGACGGAAAAAACCCACAGACGAAAAAACCCACAGAGAAAAAATCCACAGACGAAAAAATCCACAGACGGCAAAATCCACAGACGACAAAATCCACAGACGAAAAAAAACACAGATGAAAAAATCCACAGACGGAAAAAACCCACAGACGAAAAAATCCACAGAGAAAAAATCCACAGACGAAAAAATCCACAGACGAAAAAATCCACAGACGAAAAAATCCACAGACGAGAAAATCCACAGACGGAAAAAATCCACAGACGGCAAAATCCACAGACGGAAAAAATCTACAGACGAGAAAATCCACAGACGAAAAAATCCAAAGACAAAAATTCCACAGACGGAAAATCCACAGACGAAAAAATCCACAGAGGGAAAAAATCCACACACGAGAAAATCCACAGACGAGAAAATCCACAGACGGAAAAAAGCCACAGACGAAAAAATCCACAGACGGAAAAAATCCACAGACGAGAAAATCCACAGACGAGAAAATCCACAGACGGAAAAAAGCCACAGACGAAAAAATCCACAGACGGAAAAAATCCACAGACGAGAAAATCCACAGACGGGAAAAACCCAGAGACGGAAAAAATCCACAGACGAAAAAATCCACAGACGAAAAAATCCTCAGACGAAAAAATCCACAGACGGAAAAAATCCACAGACGGCAAAATCCACAGACGGAAAAAATCCACAGACGAAAAAATCCACAGACGGCAAAATCCACAGACGACAAAATCCACAGACGAAAAAAAACACAGATGAAAAAATCTACAGACGGAAAAAATCCACAGACGAGAAAATCCACAGACGAGAAAATCCACAGACGGAAAAAATCCACAGACGAGAAAATCCACAGACGAGAAAATCCACAGACGGAAAAATCCACAGACGGGAAAATCCACAGACGAAAAAATCCACAGACGGAAAAAATCCACAGACGAGAAAATCCACAGACGGAAAAAAGCCACAGACGAAAAAATCTACAGACGAGAAAATCCACAGACGAAAAAATCCAAAGACAAAAAATCCACAGACGGAAAATCCACAGACGAAAAAATCCACAGACGGAAAAAATCCACACACGAGAAAATCCACAGACGGGAAAAATCCACAGACGGAAAAAATCCACAAACGGCAAAATCCACAGACGAAAAAATCCACAGACGGAAAAATCCACAGACGAAAAAATCCACAGACGAGAAAATCCACAGACGAGAAAATCCACAGACGGAAAAATCCACAGACGGGAAAATCCACAGACGAAAAAATCCACAGACGGAAAAAATCCACAAACGGCAAAATCCACAGACGAAAAAATCCACAGACGGAAAAATCCACAGACGAAAAAATCCACAGACGAGAAAATCCACAGACGAGAAAATCCACAGACGGAAAAATCCACAGACGGGAAAATCCACACACGAAAAAATCCACAGACGGAAAAAATCCACAGACGAGAAAATCCACAGACGAAAAAATCCACAGACGGAAAAAATCTACAGACGAGAAAATCCACAGACGAAAAAATCCAAAGACAAAAAATCCACAGACGGAAAATCCACAGACGAAAAAATCCACAGAGGGAAAAAATCCACACACGAGAAAATCCACAGACGGGAAAAATCCACAGACGGAAAAAATCCACAAACGGCAAAATCCACAGACGAAAAAATCCACAGACGGAAAAATCCACAGACGAAAAAATCCACAGACGAAAAAATCCACAGACGAGAAAATCCACAGACGGAAAAAATCCACAGACGAGAAAATCCACAGACGAGAAAATCTACAGACGAAAAAATCCACAGACGGAAAAAATCCACAGACGGAAGAATCCACAGACGAAAAAAATCCACAGAAAGAAAATCCACAGACGGAAAAAATCCACAGACGGAAGAAATCCACAGACGAGAAAATCCACAGACGGAAAATCCACAGACGAGAAAATCCACAGACGAAAAAATCCACAGACGGAAAAAAGCCACAGACGAAAAAATCCACAGACGGAAAAAATCCACAGACGAGAAAATCCACAGACGAGAAAATCCACAGACGGAAAAAAGCCACAGACGAAAAAATCGACAGACGGAAAAAATCCACAGACGAGAAAATCCACAGACGGGAAAAACCCACAGACGGAAAAAATCCACAGACGAAAAAATCCACAGACGAAAAAATCCTCAGACGAAAAAATCCACAGACGGAAAAAATCCACAGACGGCAAAATCCACAGACGGAAAAAATCCACAGACGGAAAAAATCCACAGACGAAAAAATCCACAGACGGCAAAATCCACAGACGACAAAATACACAGACGAAAAAAAACACAGATGAAAAAATCCACAGACGGAAAAAATCCACAGACGAGAAAATCCACAGACGAGAAAATCCACAGACGGAAAAAATCCACAGACGAGAAAATCCACAGACGAGAAAATCCACAGACGGAAAAAATCCACAGACGAGAAAATCCACAGACGAAAAAATCCACAGACGGAAAAAATCCACAGACGAGAAAATCCACAGACGAAAAAATCCACAGACGGAAAAAACCCACAGACGAGAAAATCCACAGACGAGAAAATCCACAGACGGAAAAAACCCACAGACGAAAAAATCCACAGAGAAAAAATCCACAGACGGAAAAATCCACAGACGGAAAAATCCACAGACGAAAAAATCCACAGACGGAAAAAATCCACAGACGAAAGAATCCACAGACGGAAAAATCCACAGACGGAAAAATCCACAGACGGAAAAATCCACAGACAAAAAATCCACAGAAAAAAAATCCACAGACGGAAAAATCCACAGACGGAAAAAATCCACAGACGGCAAAATCCTCAGACGGAAAAATCCACAGGCGGAAAAATCCACAGACGTAAAAATCCACAGACGGAAAAATCCACAGACGGAAAAAATCCACAGACGAAAAAAAACACAGATGAAAAAATCCACAGACGGAAAAAATCCACAGACGAGAAAATCCACAGACGAGAAAATCCACAGACGGAAAAAACCCACAGACGAAAAAATCCACAGAGAAAAAATCCACAGACGAGAAAATCCACAGACGAAAAAATCCACAGACGAAAAAATCCACAGACGAGAAAATCCACAGACGGAAAAAATCCACAGACGGAAAAAATCCACAGACGGAAAAAATCCACAAACGAAAAAATCCACAGACGGAAAAAATCAACAGACGAGAAAATCCACAGACGGAAAAAACCCACAGACGAAAAAACCCACAGAGAAAAAATCCACAGACGAGAAAATCCACAGACGAAAAAATCCACAGACGAAAAAATCCACAGACGAGAAAATCCACAGACGGAAAAAATCCACAGACGGAAAAAACCCACAGACGAAAAAATCCACAGAGAAAAAATCCACAGACGAAAAAATCCACAGACGAAAAAATCCACAGACGAAAAAATCCACAGACGAGAAAATCCACAGACGGAAAAAATCCACAGACGGCAAAATCCACAGACGGAAAAAATCTACAGACGAGAAAATCCACAGACGAAAAAATCCAAAGACAAAAAATCCACAGACGGAAAATCCACAGACGAAAAAATCCACAGAAGGAAAAAATCCACACACGAGAAAATCCACAGACGAGAAAATCCACAGACGGAAAAAATCCACAGACGAAAAAATCCACAGACGGAAAAAATCCACAGACGAGAAAATCCACAGACGAGAAAATCCACAGACGGAAAAAAGCCACAGACGAAAAAATCCACAGACGAAAAAATCCACAGACGGCAAAATCCACAGACGACAAAATCCACAGACGAAAAAAAACACAGATGAAAAAATCCACAGATGGAAAAAATCCACAGACGAGAAAATCCACAGACGAGAAAATCCACAGACGGAAAAAATCCACAGACGAGAAAATCCACAGACGAGAAAATCCACAGACGGAAAAATCCACAGACGGGAAAATCCACAGACGAAAAAATCCACAGACGGAAAAAATCCACAGACGAGAAAATCCACAGACAAAAAAATCCACAGACGGAAAAAACCCACAGACGAGAAAATCCACAGACGGGAAAATCCACAGACGGAAAAAACCCACAGACGAAAAAATCCAAAAAGAAAAAATCCACAGACGAGAAAATCCACAGACGAAAAAATCCACAGACGAAAAAATCCACAGACGAGAAAATCCACAGACGAAAAAATCCAAAGACAAAAAATCCACAGACGGAAAATCCACAGACGAAAAAATCCACAGAGGGAAAAAATCCACACACGAGAAAATCCACAGACGGGAAAAATCCACAGACGGAAAAAATCCACAAACGGCAAAATCCACAGACGAAAAAATCCACAGACGAAAAAATCCACAGACGAAAAAATCCACAGACGGAAAAAATCCACAGACGAGAAAATCCACAGACGAGAAAATCCACAGACGGAAAAAAGCCACAGACGAAAAAATCGACAGACGGAAAAAATCCACAGACGAGAAAATCCACAGACGGGAAAAACCCACAGACGGAAAAAATCCACAGACGAAAAAATCCACAGACGAAAAAATCCTCAGACGAAAAAATCCACAGACGGAAAAAATCCACAGACGGCAAAATCCACAGACGGAAAAAATCCACAGACGGAAAAAATCCACAGACGAAAAAATCCACAGACGGCAAAATCCACAGACGACAAAATACACAGACGAAAAAAAACACAGATGAAAAAATCCACAGACGGAAAAAATCCACAGACGAGAAAATCCACAGACGAGAAAATCCACAGACGGAAAAAATCCACAGACGAGAAAATCCACAGACGAGAAAATCCACAGACGGAAAAAATCCACAGACGAGAAAATCCACAGACGAAAAAATCCACAGACGGAAAAAATCCACAGACGAGAAAATCCACAGACGAAAAAATCCACAGACGGAAAAAACCCACAGACGAGAAAATCCACAGACGAGAAAATCCACAGACGGAAAAAACCCACAGACGAAAAAATCCACAGAGAAAAAATCCACAGACGGAAAAATCCACAGACGGAAAAATCCACAGACGAAAAAATCCACAGACGGAAAAAATCCACAGACGGAAAAATCCACAGACAAAAAATCCACAGAAAAAAAATCCACAGACGGAAAAATCCACAGACGGAAAAAATCCACAGACGGCAAAATCCTCAGACGGAAAAATCCACAGGCGGAAAAATCCACAGACGTAAAAATCCACAGACGGAAAAATCCACAGACGGAAAAAATCCACAGACGAAAAAAAACACAGATGAAAAAATCCACAGACGGAAAAAATCCACAGACGAGAAAATCCACAGACGAGAAAATCCACAGACGGAAAAAACCCACAGACGAAAAAATCCACAGAGAAAAAATCCACAGACGAGAAAATCCACAGACGAAAAAATCCACAGACGAAAAAATCCACAGACGAGAAAATCCACAGACGGAAAAAATCCACAGACGGAAAAAATCCACAGACGGAAAAAATCCACAAACGAAAAAATCCACAGACGGAAAAAATCAACAGACGAGAAAATCCACAGACGGAAAAAACCCACAGACGAAAAAACCCACAGAGAAAAAATCCACAGACGAGAAAATCCACAGACGAAAAAATCCACAGACGAAAAAATCCACAGACGAGAAAATCCACAGACGGAAAAAATCCACAGACGGAAAAAACCCACAGACGAAAAAATCCACAGAGAAAAAATCCACAGACGAAAAAATCCACAGACGAAAAAATCCACAGACGAAAAAATCCACAGACGAGAAAATCCACAGACGGAAAAAATCCACAGACGGCAAAATCCACAGACGGAAAAAATCTACAGACGAGAAAATCCACAGACGAAAAAATCCAAAGACAAAAAATCCACAGACGGAAAATCCACAGACGAAAAAATCCACAGAAGGAAAAAATCCACACACGAGAAAATCCACAGACGAGAAAATCCACAGACGGAAAAAATCCACAGACGAAAAAATCCACAGACGGAAAAAATCCACAGACGAGAAAATCCACAGACGAGAAAAGCCACAGACGGAAAAAAGCCACAGACGAAAAAATCCACAGACGAAAAAATCCACAGACGGCAAAATCCACAGACGACAAAATCCACAGACGAAAAAAAACACAGATGAAAAAATCCACAGACGAGAAAATCCACAGACGAGAAAATCCACAGACGGAAAAAATCCACAGACGAGAAAATCCACAGACGAGAAAATCCACAGACGGAAAAATCCACAGACGGGAAAATCCACAGACGAAAAAATCCACAGACGGAAAAAATCCACAGACGAGAAAATCCACAGACAAAAAAATCCACAGACGGAAAAAACCCACAGACGAGAAAATCCACAGACGGGAAAATCCACAGACGGAAAAAACCCACAGACGAAAAAATCCAAAAAGAAAAAATCCACAGACGAGAAAATCCACAGACGAAAAAATCCACAGACGAAAAAATCCACAGACGAGAAAATCCACAGACGAAAAAATCCAAAGACAAAAAATCCACAGACGGAAAATCCACAGACGAAAAAATCCACAGAGGGAAAAAATCCACACACGAGAAAATCCACAGACGGGAAAAATCCACAGACGGAAAAAATCCACAAACGGCAAAATCCACAGACGAAAAAATCCACAGACGAAAAAATCCACAGACGAAAAAATCCACAGACGGAAAAAATCCACAGACGAGAAAATCCACAGACGAAAAAATCCACAGACGGAAAAAATCCACAGACGAGAAAATCCACAGACGAGAAAATCCACAGACGGAAAAAACCCACAGACGAAAAAATCCACAGAGAAAAAATCCACAGACGAGAAAATCCACAGACGAAAAAATCCACAGACGAGAAAATCCACAGACGGAAAAAATCCACAGACGGAAAAAATCCACAGACGGAAAAAATCCACAAACGAAAAAATCCACAGACGGAAAAAATCAACAGACGAGAAAATCCACAGACGGAAAAAACCCAGAGACGAAAAAATCCACAAAGAAAAAATCCACAGACGAGAAAATCCACAGACGAAAAAATCCACAGACGAAAAAATCCACAGACGAGAAAATCCACAGACGGAAAAAATCCACAGACGGAAAAAACCCACAGACGAAAAAATCCACAGAGAAAAAATCCACAGACGAAAAAATCCACAGACGAAAAAATCCACAGACGAAAAAATCCACAGACGGCAAAATCCACAGACGGAAAAAATCCACAGACGGCAAAATCCACAGACGGAAAAAATCTACAGACGAGAAAATCCACAGACGAAAAAATCCAAAGACAAAAAATCCACAGACGGAAAATCCACAGACGAAAAAATCCACAGAGGGAAAAAATCCACACACGAGAAAATCCACAGACGAGAAAATCCACAGACGGAAAAAAGCCACAGACGAAAAAATCCACAGACGGAAAAAATCCACAGACGAGAAAATCCACAGACGAGAAAATCCACAGACGGAAAAAAGCCACAGACGAAAAAATCCACAGACGGAAAAAATCCACAGACGAGAAAATCCACAGACGGGAAAAACCCAGAGACGGAAAAAATCCACAGACGAAAAAATCCACAGAGAAAAAATCCACAGACGAAAAAATCCACAGACGGAAAAAATCCACAGACGAGAAAATCCACAGACGGAAAAAATCCACAGACGGAAAAAATCCACAGACGAAAAAATCCACAGACGGAAAAATCCACAGACGACAAAATCCACAGACGAAAAAAAACACAGATGAAAAAATCCACAGACGGAAAAAATCCACAGACGAGAAAATCCACAGACGGAAAAAATCCACAGACGAGAAAATCCACAGACGAGAAAATCCACAGACGGAAAAATCCACAGACGGGAAAATCCACAGACGAAAAAATCCACAGACGGAAAAAATCCACAGACGAGAAAATCCACAGACGAAAAAATCCACAGACGGAAAAAACCAACAGACGAGAAAATCCACAGACGAGAAAATCCACAGACGGAAAAAACCCACAGACGAAAAAATCCACAGAGAAAAAATCCACAGACGAGAAAATCCACAGACGAAAAAATCCACAGACGAAAAAATCCACAGACGAGAAAATCCACAGACGGAAAAAATCCACAGACGGCAAAATCCACAGACGGAAAAAATCCACAGACGAGAAAATCCACAGACGAAAAAATCCAAAGACAAAAAATCCACAGACGGAAAATCCACAGACGAAAAAATCCACAGAGGGAAAAAATCCACACACGAGAAAGTCCACAGACGGGAAAAATCCACAGACGGAAAAAATCCACAAACGGCAAAATCCACAGACGAAAAAATCCACAGACGGAAAAATCCACAGACGAAAAAATCCACAGACGGAAAAAATCCACAGACGAGAAAATCCACAGACGAAAAAATCCACAGACGAGAAAATCCACAGACGGAAAAAATCCACAGACGGAAAAAATCCACAGACGGAAAAAATCCACAGACGGAAAAATCCACAAACGAAAAAATCCACAAACGAAAAAATCCACAGACGGAAAAAATCCACAGAAGAGAAAATCCACAGACGGAAAAAATCCACAGACAAGAAAATCCACAGACGAAAAAATCCACAGACGGAAAAAATCCACAGACGAGAAAATCCACAGACGAGAAAATCCACAGACGGAAAAAACCCAGAGACGAAAAAATCCACAGAGAAAAAATCCACAGACGAGAAAATCCACAGACGAAAAAATCCACAGAAAGAAAATCCACAGATGGAAAAAATCCACAGACGGAAGAAATCCACAGACGAGAAAATCCACAGACGGAAAATCCACAGACGAGAAAATCCACAGACGAAAAAATCCACAGACGGAAAAAAGCCACAGACGAAAAAATCCACAGACGGAAAAAATCCACAGACGAGAAAATCCACAGACGAGAAAATCCACAGACGGAAAAAAGCCACAGACGAAAAAATCCACAGACGGAAAAAATCCACAGACGAGAAAATCCACAGACGGGAAAAACCCACAGACGGAAAAAATCCACAGACGAAAAAATCCACAGATGAAAAAATCCACAGATGAAAAAATCCACAGACGGAAAATCCACAGACGGAAAAATCCACAGACGGAAAAATCCACAGACGAAAAAATCCACAGACGAAAAAATCCACAGACGGAAAAAATCCACAGACGAAAAAATCCACAGACGAAAAAATCCACAGATGAAAAAATCCACAGACAAAGAAATCCACAGACGGAAAAATCCACAGACGAAAAAAAACACAGATGAAAAAATCCACAGACGGGAAGAACCCACAGACGAGAAAATCCACAGACGAGAAAATCCACAGACGAAAAAAATCCACAGACGAGAAAATCCACAGACGAGAAAATCCACAGACGGAAAATCCACAGACGGAAAAAATCCACAGACGGAAAAAACCCACAGACGAAAAAATCCACAGAGAAAAAATCCACAGACGAAAAAATCCACAGACGAAAAAATCCACAGACGAAAAAATCCACAGACGAGAAAATCCACAGACGGAAAAAATCCACAGACGGCAAAATCCACAGACGGAAAAAATCTACAGACGAGAAAATCCACAGACGAAAAAATCCAAAGACAAAAAATCCACAGACGGAAAATCCACAGACGAAAAAATCCACAGAAGGAAAAAATCCACACACGAGAAAATCCACAGACGAGAAAATCCACAGACGGAAAAAATCCACAGACGAAAAAATCCACAGACGGAAAAAATCCACAGACGAGAAAATCCACAGACGAGAAAAGCCACAGACGGAAAAAAGCCACAGACGAAAAAATCCACAGACGAAAAAATCCACAGACGGCAAAATCCACAGACGACAAAATCCACAGACGAAAAAAAACACAGATGAAAAAATCCACAGACGAGAAAATCCACAGACGAGAAAATCCACAGACGGAAAAAATCCACAGACGAGAAAATCCACAGACGAGAAAATCCACAGACGGAAAAATCCACAGACGGGAAAATCCACAGACGAAAAAATCCACAGACGGAAAAAATCCACAGACGAGAAAATCCACAGACAAAAAAATCCACAGACGGAAAAAACCCACAGACGAGAAAATCCACAGACGGGAAAATCCACAGACGGAAAAAACCCACAGACGAAAAAATCCAAAAAGAAAAAATCCACAGACGAGAAAATCCACAGACGAAAAAATCCACAGACGAAAAAATCCACAGACGAGAAAATCCACAGACGAAAAAATCCAAAGACAAAAAATCCACAGACGGAAAATCCACAGACGAAAAAATCCACAGAGGGAAAAAATCCACACACGAGAAAATCCACAGACGGGAAAAATCCACAGACGGAAAAAATCCACAAACGGCAAAATCCACAGACGAAAAAATCCACAGACGAAAAAATCCACAGACGAAAAAATCCACAGACGGAAAAAATCCACAGACGAGAAAATCCACAGACGAAAAAATCCACAGACGGAAAAAATCCACAGACGAGAAAATCCACAGACGAGAAAATCCACAGACGGAAAAAACCCACAGACGAAAAAATCCACAGAGAAAAAATCCACAGACGAGAAAATCCACAGACGAAAAAATCCACAGACGAGAAAATCCACAGACGGAAAAAATCCACAGACGGAAAAAATCCACAGACGGAAAAAATCCACAAACGAAAAAATCCACAGACGGAAAAAATCAACAGACGAGAAAATCCACAGACGGAAAAAACCCAGAGACGAAAAAATCCACAAAGAAAAAATCCACAGACGAGAAAATCCACAGACGAAAAAATCCACAGACGAAAAAATCCACAGACGAGAAAATCCACAGACGGAAAAAATCCACAGACGGAAAAAACCCACAGACGAAAAAATCCACAGAGAAAAAATCCACAGACGAAAAAATCCACAGACGAAAAAATCCACAGACGAAAAAATCCACAGACGGCAAAATCCACAGACGGAAAAAATCCACAGACGGCAAAATCCACAGACGGAAAAAATCTACAGACGAGAAAATCCACAGACGAAAAAATCCAAAGACAAAAAATCCACAGACGGAAAATCCACAGACGAAAAAATCCACAGAGGGAAAAAATCCACACACGAGAAAATCCACAGACGAGAAAATCCACAGACGGAAAAAAGCCACAGACGAAAAAATCCACAGACGGAAAAAATCCACAGACGAGAAAATCCACAGACGAGAAAATCCACAGACGGAAAAAAGCCACAGACGAAAAAATCCACAGACGGAAAAAATCCACAGACGAGAAAATCCACAGACGGGAAAAACCCAGAGACGGAAAAAATCCACAGACGAAAAAATCCACAGAGAAAAAATCCACAGACGAAAAAATCCACAGACGGAAAAAATCCACAGACGAGAAAATCCACAGACGGAAAAAATCCACAGACGGAAAAAATCCACAGACGAAAAAATCCACAGACGGAAAAATCCACAGACGACAAAATCCACAGACGAAAAAAAACACAGATGAAAAAATCCACAGACGAAAAAAATCCACAGACGAGAAAATCCACAGACGGAAAAAATCCACAGACGAGAAAATCCACAGACGAGAAAATCCACAGACGGAAAAATCCACAGACGGGAAAATCCACAGACGAAAAAATCCACAGACGGAAAAAATCCACAGACGAGAAAATCCACAGACGAAAAAATCCACAGACGGAAAAAACCAACAGACGAGAAAATCCACAGACGAGAAAATCCACAGACGGAAAAAACCCACAGACGAAAAAATCCACAGAGAAAAAATCCACAGACGAGAAAATCCACAGACGAAAAAATCCACAGACGAAAAAATCCACAGACGAGAAAATCCACAGACGGAAAAAATCCACAGACGGCAAAATCCACAGACGGAAAAAATCCACAGACGAGAAAATCCACAGACGAAAAAATCCAAAGACAAAAAATCCACAGACGGAAAATCCACAGACGAAAAAATCCACAGAGGGAAAAAATCCACACACGAGAAAGTCCACAGACGGGAAAAATCCACAGACGGAAAAAATCCACAAACGGCAAAATCCACAGACGAAAAAATCCACAGACGGAAAAATCCACAGACGAAAAAATCCACAGACGGAAAAAATCCACAGACGAGAAAATCCACAGACGAAAAAATCCACAGACGAGAAAATCCACAGACGGAAAAAATCCACAGACGGAAAAAATCCACAGACGGAAAAAATCCACAGACGGAAAAATCCACAAACGAAAAAATCCACAAACGAAAAAATCCACAGACGGAAAAAATCCACAGAAGAGAAAATCCACAGACGGAAAAAATCCACAGACAAGAAAATCCACAGACGAAAAAATCCACAGACGGAAAAAATCCACAGACGAGAAAATCCACAGACGAGAAAATCCACAGACGGAAAAAACCCAGAGACGAAAAAATCCACAGAGAAAAAATCCACAGACGAGAAAATCCACAGACGAAAAAATCCACAGAAAGAAAATCCACAGACGGAAAAAATCCACAGACGGAAGAAATCCACAGACGAGAAAATCCACAGACGGAAAATCCACAGACGAGAAAATCCACAGACGAAAAAATCCACAGACGGAAAAAAGCCACAGACGAAAAAATCCACAGACGGAAAAAATCCACAGACGAGAAAATCCACAGACGAGAAAATCCACAGACGGAAAAAAGCCACAGACGAAAAAATCCACAGACGGAAAAAATCCACAGACGAGAAAATCCACAGACGGGAAAAACCCACAGACGGAAAAAATCCACAGACGAAAAAATCCACAGACGAAAAAATCCTCAGACGAAAAAATCCACAGACGGAAAAAATCCACAGACGGCAAAATCCACAGACGGAAAAAATCCACAGACGGAAAAAATCCACAGACGAAAAAATCCACACACGGCAAAATCCACAGACGACAAAATACACAGACGAAAAAAAACACAGATGAAAAAATCCACAGACGGAAAAAATCCACAGACGAGAAAATCCACAGACGAGAAAATCCACAGACGGAAAAAATCCACAGACGAGAAAATCCACAGACGAGAAAATCCACAGACGGAAAAAATCCACAGACGAGAAAATCCACAGACGAAAAAATCCACAGACGGAAAAAATCCACAGACGAGAAAATCCACAGATGAAAAAATCCACAGACAGAAAAAACCCACAGACGAGAAAATCCACAGACGAGAAAATCCACAGACGGAAAAAACCCACAGACGAAAAAATCCACAGAGAAAAAATCCACAGACGGAAAAATCCACAGACGGAAAAATCCACAGACGGAAAAAATCCACAGACGAAAAAATCCACAGACGGAAAAAATCCACAGACGAAAGAATCCACAGACGGAAAAATCCACAGACGGAAAAATCCACAGACGGAAAAATCCACAGACAAAAAATCCACAGAAAAAAAATCCACAGACGGAAAAATCCACAGACGGAAAAAATCCACAGACGGCAAAATCCTCAGACGGAAAAATCCACAGACGGAAAAATCCACAGACGTAAAAATCCACAGACGGAAAAATCCACAGACGGAAAAAATCCACAGACGAAAAAAAACACAGATGAAAAAATCCACAGACGGAAAAAATCCACAGACGAGAAAATCCACAGACGAGAAAATTCACAGACGGAAAAAATCCACAGACGAGAAAATCCACAGACGAGAAAATCCACAGACGGAAAAATCCACAGACGGGAAAATCCACAGACGAAAAAATCCACAGACGGAAAAAATCCACAGACGAGAAAATCCACAGACGAGAAAATCCACAGACGGAAAAAATCTACAGACGAGAAAATCCACAGACGAAAAAATCCAAAGACAAAAAATCCACAGACGGAAAATCCACAGACGAAAAAATCCACAGAGGGAAAAAATCCACAGACGGAAAAATCCACAGACGGGAAAAATCCACAGACGGAAAAAATCCACAAACGGCAAAATCCACAGACGGAAAAAATCCACAGACAGAAAAATCCACAGACGAAAAAATCCACAGACGAAAAAATCCACAGACGAGAAAATCCACAGACGGGAAAATCCACAGACGAAAAAATCCACAGACGGAAAAAATCCACAGACGAGAAAATCCACAGAGAAAAAATCCACAGACGAAAAAATCCACAGACGAAAAAATCCACAGACGAGAAAATCCACAGACGGAAAAAATCCACAGACGGCAAAATCCACAGACGGAAAAAACCCACAGACGAAAAAATCCACAGAGAAAAAATCCACAGACGAGAAAATCCACAGACGAAAAAATCCACAGACGAAAAAATCCACGGACGAGAAAATCCACAGACGGAAAAAATCCACAGACGGAAAAAATCCACAGACGGAAAAAATCCACAAACGAAAAAATCCACAGACGGAAAAAATCCACAGACGAGAAAATCCACAGACGGAAAAAATCCACAGACGGCAAAATCCACAGACGGAAAAAATCCACAGACGGAAAAAATCCACAGACGAAAAAATCCACACACGGCAAAATCCACAGACGACAAAATACACAGACGAAAAAAAACACAGATGAAAAAATCCACAGACGGAAAAAATCCACAGACGAGAAAATCCACAGACGAGAAAATCCACAGACGGAAAAAATCCACAGACGAGAAAATCCACAGACGAGAAAATCCACAGACGGAAAAAATCCACAGACGAGAAAATCCACAGACGAAAAAATCCACAGACGGAAAAAATCCACAGACGAGAAAATCCACAGATGAAAAAATCCACAGACAGAAAAAACCCACAGACGAGAAAATCCACAGAGAAAAAATCCACAGACGAAAAAATCCACAGACAGAAAAAACCCACAGACGAGAAAATCCACAGACGAGAAAATCCACAGACGGAAAAATCCACAGACGGAAAAAATCCACAGACGAAAAAATCCACAGACGGAAAAAATCCACAGACGAAAGAATCCACAGACGGAAAAATCCACAGACGGAAAAATCCACAGACGGAAAAATCCACAGACAAAAAATCCACAGAAAAAAAATCCACAGACGGAAAAATCCACAGACGGAAAAAATCCACAGACGGCAAAATCCTCAGACGGAAAAATCCACAGACGAAAAAATCCACAGACGGAAAAAATCCACAGACGAAAGAATCCACAGACGGAAAAATCCACAGACGGAAAAATCCACAGACGGAAAAATCCACAGACAAAAAATCCACAGAAAAAAAATCCACAGACGGAAAAATCCACAGACGGAAAAAATCCACAGACGGCAAAATCCTCAGACGGAAAAATCCACAGACGGAAAAATCCACAGACGTAAAAATCCACAGACGGAAAAATCCACAGACGGAAAAAATCCACAGACGAAAAAAAACACAGATGAAAAAATCCACAGACGGAAAAAATCCACAGACGAGAAAATCCACAGACGAGAAAATTCACAGACGGAAAAAATCCACAGACGAGAAAATCCACAGACGAGAAAATCCACAGACGGAAAAATCCACAGACGGGAAAATCCACAGACGAAAAAATCCACAGACGGAAAAAATCCACAGACGAGAAAATCCACAGACGAGAAAATCCACAGACGGAAAAAATCTACAGACGAGAAAATCCACAGACGAAAAAATCCAAAGACAAAAAATCCACAGACGGAAAATCCACAGACGAAAAAATCCACAGAGGGAAAAAATCCACAGACGGAAAAATCCACAGACGGGAAAAATCCACAGACGGAAAAAATCCACAAACGGCAAAATCCACAGACGGAAAAAATCCACAGACAGAAAAATCCACAGACGAAAAAATCCACAGACGAAAAAATCCACAGACGAGAAAATCCACAGACGGGAAAATCCACAGACGAAAAAATCCACAGACGGAAAAAATCCACAGACGAGAAAATCCACAGAGAAAAAATCCACAGACGAAAAAATCCACAGACGAAAAAATCCACAGACGAGAAAATCCACAGACGGAAAAAATCCACAGACGGCAAAATCCACAGACGGAAAAAACCCACAGACGAAAAAATCCACAGAGAAAAAATCCACAGACGAGAAAATCCACAGACGAAAAAATCCACAGACGAAAAAATCCACGGACGAGAAAATCCACAGACGGAAAAAATCCACAGACGGAAAAAATCCACAGACGGAAAAAATCCACAAACGAAAAAATCCACAGACGGAAAAAATCCACAGACGAGAAAATCCACAGACGGAAAAAATCCACAGACGGAAAAAACCCACAGACGAGAAAATCCACAGACGGGAAAATCCACAGACGGAAAAAACCCACAGACGAAAAAATCCAAAGAGAAAAAATCCACAGACGAGAAAATCCACAGACGAAAAAATCCACAGACGAAAAAATCCACAGACGGAAAAAATCCACAGACGGCAAAATCCACAGACGGAAAAAATCCACAGACGAGAAAATCCAGAGACGGAAAAAATCCAAAGACAAAAAATCCACAGACGGAAAATCCACAGACGAAAAAATCCACAGAGGGAAAAAATCCACACACGAGAAAATCCACAGACGGGAAAAATCCACAGACGGAAAAAATCCACAAACGGCAAAATCCACAGACGAAAAAATCCACAGACGGAAAAATCCACAGACGAAAAAATCCACAGACGGAAAAAATCCACAGACGAGAAAATCCACAGAGGAAAAAATCCACAGACGGAAAAAATCCACAGACGAGAAAATCCACAGACGAGAAAATCCACAGACGGAAAAAATCCACAGACGAGAAAATCCACAGACGAGAAAATCCACAGACGGAAAAATCCACAGACGGGAAAATCCACAGACGAAAAAATCCACAGACGGAAAAAATCCACAGACGAGAAAATCCACAGACGAGAAAATCCACAGACGGAAAAAATCTACAGACGAGAAAATCCACAGACGAAAAAATCCACAGATGAAAAAATCCACAGACGGAAAAATCCACAGACGAAAAAATCCACAGAGGGAAAAAATCCACAGACGAGAAAATCCACAGACGAAAAAATCCACAGACGAAAAAATCCACAGACGAGAAAATCCACAGACGGAAAAAATCCACAGACGAGAAAATCCACAGACGGAAAAAATCCACAGACGGAAAAATCCACAGACGAAAAAATCCACAGACGAAAAAATCCACAGACGGAAAAATCCACAGACGAAAAAATCCACAAACGAAAAAATCCACAGACGGAAAAAATCCACAGAAGAGAAAATCCACAGACGGAAAAAATCCACAGACAAGAAAATCCACAGACGAAAAAATCCACAGACGGAAAAAATCCACAGACGAGAAAATCCACAGACGAGAAAATCCACAGACGGAAAAAACCCACAGACGAAAAAATCCACAGACGGAAAAAATCCACAGACGAGAAAATCCACAGACGAGAAAATCCACAGACGAAAAAATCCATAGACGAGAAAATCCACAGACGGAAAAAATCCACAGACGGCAAAATCCACAGACGGAAAAAATCTACAGACGAGAAAATCCACAGACGAAAAAATCCAAAGACAAAAAATCCACAGACGGAAAATCCACAGACGAAAAAATCCACAGAGGGAAAAAATCCACACACGAGAAAATCCACAGACGGGAAAAATCCACAGACGGAAAAAATCCACAAACGGCAAAATCCACAGACGAAAAAATCCACAGACGGAAAAATCCACAGACGAAAAAATCCACAGACGAAAAAATCCACAGATGAGAAAATCCACAGACGGAAAAAATCCACAGACGAGAAAATCCACAGACGAGAAAATCTACAGACGAAAAAATCCACAGACGGAAAAAATCCACAGACGGAAGAATCCACAGACGGAAAAAATCCACAGACGGAAAATCCACAGACGGAAAAAATCCACAGACGGAAGAAATCCACAGACGAGAAAATCCACAGACGGAAAATCCACAGACGAGAAAATCCACAGACGAAAAAATCCACAGACGGAAAAAATCCACAGACGAGAAAATCCACAGACGAGAAAATCCACAGACGGAAAAAAGCCACAGACGAAAAAATCCACAGACGGAAAAAATCCACAGACGAGAAAATCCACAGACGAGAAAATCCACAGACGGAAAAAAGCCACAGACGAAAAAATCCACAGACGGAAAAAATCCACAGACGAGAAAATCCACAGACGGGAAAAACCCACAGACGGAAAAAATCCACAGACGAAAAAATCCACAGACGAAAAAATCCTCAGACGAAAAAATCCACAAACGGAAAAAATCCACAGACGGCAAAATCCACAGACGGAAAAAATCCACAGACGGAAAAAATCCACAGACGAAAAAATCCACAGACGGCAAAATCCACAGACGATAAAATCCACAGACGAAAAAAAACACAGATGAAAAAATCCACAGACGGAAAAAATCCACAGACGAGAAAATCCACAGACGAGAAAATCCACAGACGGAAAAAATCCACAGACGAGAAAATCCACAGACGAGAAAATCCACAGACGGAAAAATCCACAGACGGGAAAATCCACAGACGAAAAAATCCACAGACGAGAAAATCCACAGACGAGAAAATCCACAGACGAAAAAATCCACAGACGGAAAAAACCCACAGACGAGAAAATCCACAGACGAGAAAATCCACAGACGGAAAAAACCCACAGACGAAAAAATCCACAGAGAAAAAATCCACAGACGAGAAAATCCACAGACGAAAAAATCCACAGACGAAAAAATCCACAGACGAGAAAATCCACAGACGGAAAAAATCCACAGACGGCAAAATCCACAGACGGAAAAATCCACAGACGAGAAAATCCACAGACGAAAAAATCCAAAGACAAAAAATCCACAGACGGAAAATCCACAGACGAAAAAATCCACAGAGGGAAAAAATCCACACACGAGAAAATCCACAGACGGGAAAAATCCACAGACGGAAAAAATCCACAAACGGCAAAATCCACAGACGAAAAAATCCACAGACGGAAAAATCCACAGACGAAAAAATCCACAGACGGAAAAAATCCACAGACGAGAAAATCCACAGACGAGAAAATCCACAGACGGAAAAAATCCACAGACGAGAAAATCCACAGACGAGAAAATCCACAGACGGAAAAAATCCACAGACGGAAAAAACCCACAGACGAGAAAATCCACAGACGGGAAAATCCACAGACGGAAAAAACCCACAGACGAAAAAATCCAAAGAGAAAAAATCCACAGACGAGAAAATCCACAGACGAAAAAATCCACAGACGAAAAAATCCACAGACGGAAAAAATCCACAGACGGCAAAATCCACAGACGGAAAAAATCCACAGACGAGAAAATCCAGAGACGGAAAAAATCCAAAGACAAAAAATCCACAGACGGAAAATCCACAGACGAAAAAATCCACAGAGGGAAAAAATCCACACACGAGAAAATCCACAGACGGGAAAAATCCACAGACGGAAAAAATCCACAAACGGCAAAATCCACAGACGAAAAAATCCACAGACGGAAAAATCCACAGACGAAAAAATCCACAGACGGAAAAAATCCACAGACGAGAAAATCCACAGAGGAAAAAATCCACAGACGGAAAAAATCCACAGACGAGAAAATCCACAGACGAGAAAATCCACAGACGGAAAAAACCCACAGACGAATAAATCCACAGAGAAAAAATCCACAGACGAGAAAATCCACAGACGAAAAAATCCACAGACGAAAAAATCCACAGACGGAAAAAATCAACAGACGAGAAAATCCACAGACGGAAAAAACCCACAGACGAAAAAGCCACAGAGAAAAAATCCACAGACGAGAAAATCCACAGACGAAAAAATCCACAGACGAAAAAATCCACAGACGAGAAAATCCACAGACGGAAAAAATCCACAGACGGCAAAATCCACAGACGAAAAAAATCTACAGACGAGAAAATCCACAGACGAAAAAATCCAAAGACAAAAAATCCACAGACGGAAAATCCACAGACGAAAAAATCCACAGAGGGAAAAAATCCACACACGAGAAAATCCACAGACGGGAAAAATCCACAGACGGAAAAAATCCACAAACGGCAAAATCCACAGACGAAAAAATCCACAGACGGAAAAAATCCACAGACGGAAGAATCCACAGACGGAAAAAATCCACAGACGGAAAATCCACAGACGGAAAAAATCCACAGACGGAAGAAATCCACAGACGAGAAAATCCACAGACGGAAAATCCACAGACGAGAAAATCCACAGACGAAAAAATCCACAGACGGAGAAAATCCACAGACGAGAAAATCCACAGACGGAAAAAACCCACAGACGAAAAAATCCACAGACGGAAAAAATCCACAGACGAGAAAATCCACAGACGGGAAAAACCCACAGACGGAAAAAATCCACAGACGAAAAAATCCACAGACGAAAAAATCCACAAACGAAAAAATCCACAAACGAAAAAATCCACAGACGGAAAAAATCCACAGAAGAGAAAATCCACAGACGGAAAAAATCCACAGACAAGAAAATCCACAGACGAAAAAATCCACAGACGGAAAAAATCCACAGACGAGAAAATCCACAGACGAGAAAATCCACAGACGGAAAAAACCCACAGACGAAAAAATCCACAGAGAAAAAATCCACAGACGAGAAAATCCACAGACGAAAAACGACGAGAAAATCCACAGACGAAAAAATCCACAGACGAAAAAATCCACAGACGAGAAAATCCACAGACGGAAAAAATCCACAGACGGAAAAAATCCACAGACGGTAAATATCCACAGAGAAAAAATCCACAGAGAAAAAATCCACAGACGAAAAAATCCACAGACGAAAAAATCCACAGACGAGAAAATCCACAGACGGAAAAAATCCACAGACGGCAAAATCCACAGACGAAAAAAATCTACAGACGAGAAAATCCACAGACGAAAAAATCCAAAGACAAAAAATCCACAGACGGAAAATCCACAGACGAAAAAATCCACAGAGGGAAAAAATCCACACACGAGAAAATCCACAGACGGGAAAAATCCACAGACGGAAAAAATCCACAAACGGCAAAATCCACAGACGAAAAAATCCACAGACGGAAAAAATCCACAGACGGAAGAATCCACAGACGGAAAAAATCCACAGACGGAAAATCCACAGACGGAAAAAATCCACAGACGGAAGAAATTCACAGACGAGAAAATCCACAGACGGAAAATCCACAGACGAGAAAATCCACAGACGAAAAAATCCACAGACGGAAAAAATCCACAGACGAGAAAATCCACAGACGAAAAAATCCACAGACGGAAAAAAGCCACAGACGAAAAAATCCACAGACGGAAAAAATCCACAGACGAGAAAATCCACAGACGGGAAAAACCCACAGACGGAAAAAATCCACAGACGAAAAAATCCACAGACGAAAAAATCCTCAGACGAAAAAATCCACAGACGGAAAAAATCCACAGACGGCAAAATCCACAGACGGAAAAAATCCACAGACGGAAAAAATCCACAGACGAAAAAATCCACAGACGGCAAAATCCACAGACGACAAAATCCACAGACGAAAAAAAACACAGATGAAAAAATCCACAGACGGAAAAAATCCACAGACGAGAAAATCCACAGACGAGAAAATCCACAGACGGAAAAAATCCACAGACGAGAAAATCCACAGACGAGAAAATCCACAGACGGAAAAATCCACAGACGGGAAAATCCACAGACGAAAAAATCCACAGACGGAAAAAATCCACAGACGAGAAAATCCACAGACGAGAAAATCCACAGACGGAAAAAACCCACAGACGAAAAAATCCACAGAGAAAAAATCCACAGACGAGAAAATCCACAGACGAGAAAATCCACAGACGAAAAAATCCACAGACGAGAAAATCCACAGACGGAAAAAATCCACAGACGGCAAAATCCACAGACGGAAAAAATCCACAGACGAGAAAATCCACAGACGAAAAAATCCAAAAACAAAAAATCCACAGACGGAAAATCCACAGACGAAAAAATCCACAGAGGGAAAAAATCCACACACGAGAAAATCCACAGACGGGAAAAATCCACAGACGGAAAAAATCCACAAACGGCAAAATCCACAGACGAAAAAATCCACAGACGGAAAAATCCACAGACAAAAAAATCCACAGACGGAAAAAATCCACAGACGAGAAAATCCACAGACGAAAAAATCCACAGACGGAAAAAATCCACAGACGAGAAAATCCACAGACGAAAAAATCCACAGACGGAAAAAACCCACAGACGAAAAAATCCACAGAGAAAAAATCCACAGACGAGAAAATCCACAGACGAAAAAATCCACAGACGAAAAAATCCACAGACGAGAAAATCCACAGACGGAAAAAATCCACAGACGGAAAAAATCCACAAACGAAAAAATCCACAGACGGAAAAAATCAACAGACGAGAAAATCCACAGACGGAAAAAACCCACAGACGAAAAAATCCACAGAGAAAAAATCCACAGACGAAAAAATCCACAGACGAGAAAATCCACAGACGGAAAAAATCCACAGACGAAAAAATCCACAGACGAAAAAATCCACAGACGAAAAAATCCACAGACGAGAAAATCCACAGACGGAAAAAATCCACAGACGGCAAAATCCACAGACGGAAAAAATCTACAGACGAGAAAATCCACAGACGAAAAAATCCAAAGACAAAAAATCCACAGACGGAAAATCCACAGACGAAAAAATCCACAGAGGGAAAAAATCCACACACGAGAAAATCCACAGACGGGAAAAATCCACAGACGGAAAAAATCCACAAACGGCAAAATCCACAGACGAAAAAATCCACAGACGGAAAAAATCCACAGACGAAAAAATCCACAGACGAAAAAATCCACAGACGAGAAAATCCACAGACGAGAAAATCTACAGACGAAAAAATCCACAAACGGAAAAAATCCACAGACGGAAGAATCCACAGACGGAAAAAATCCACAGACGGAAAATCCACAGACGGAAAAAATCCACAGACGGAAGAAATCCACAGACGAGAAAATCCACAGACGGAAAATCCACAGACGAGAAAATCCACAGACGAAAAAATCCACAGACGGAAAAAATCCACAGACGAGAAAATCCACAGACGAGAAAATCCACAGACGGAAAAAAGCCACAGACGAAAAAATCCACAGACGGAAAAAATCCACAGACGAGAAAATCCACAGACGAGAAAATCCACAGACGGAAAAAAGCCACAGACGAAAAAATCCACAGACGGAAAAAATCCACAGACGAGAAAATCCACAGACGGGAAAAACCCACAGACGGAAAAAATCCACAGACGAAAAAATCCACAGACGAAAAAATCCTCAGACGAAAAAATCCACAGACGGAAAAAATCCACAGACGGCAAAATCCACAGACGGAAAAAATCCACAGACGGAAAAAATCCACAGACGAAAAAATCCACAGACGGCAAAATCCACAGACGACAAAATCCACAGACGAAAAAAAACACAGATGAAAAAATCCACAGACGGAAAAAATCCACAGACGAGAAAATCCACAGACGAGAAAATCCACAGACGGAAAAAATCCACAGACGAGAAAATCCACAGACGAGAAAATCCACAGACGGAAAAATCCACAGACGGGAAAATCCACAGACGAGAAAATCCACAGACGGAAAAAACCCACAGACGAAAAAATCCACAGAGAAAAAATCCACAGACGAGAAAATCCACAGACGAAAAAATCCACAGACGAAAAAATCCACAGACGAGAAAATCCACAGACGGAAAAAATCCACAGACGGAAAAAATCCACAAACGAAAAAATCCACAGACGGAAAAAATCAACAGACGAGAAAATCCACAGACGGAAAAAACCCACAGACGAAAAAATCCACAGACGGGAAAATCCACAGACGAAAAAATCCACAGACGGAAAAAATCCACAGACGAGAAAATCCACAGACGAAAAAATCCACAGACGGAAAAAACCCACAGACGAGAAAATCCACAGACGGAAAAAATCCACAGACGAAAAAATCCACAGAGAAAAAATCCACAGACGAGAAAATCCACAGACGAAAAAATCCACAGACGAAAAAATCCACAGACGAGAAAATCCACAGACGGAAAAAATCCACAGACGGAAAAAATCCACAAACGAAAAAATCCACAGACGGAAAAAATCAACAGACGAGAAAATCCACAGACGGAAAAAACCCACAGACGAAAAAACCCACAGAGAAAAAATCCACAGATAAGAAAATCCACAGACGAAAAAATCCACAGACGAAAAAATCCACAGACGAGAAAATCCACAAACGGAAAAAACCCACAGACGAAAAAACCCACAGAGAAAAAATCCACAGATAAGAAAATCCACAGACGAAAAAATCCACAGACGAAAAAATCCACAGACGAGAAAATCCACAGACGGAAAAAATCCACAGACGGAAAAAACCCACAGACGAAAAAATCCACAGAGAAAAAATCCACAGACGAAAAAATCCACAGACGAAAAAATCCACAGACGAAAAAATCCACAGACGAGAAAATCCACAGACGGAAAAAATCCACAGACGGCAAAATCCACAGACGGAAAAAATCTACAGACGAGAAAATCCACAGACGAAATAATCCAAAGACAAAAAATCCACAGACGGAAAATCCACAGATGAAAAAATCCACAGAGGGAAAAAATCCACACACGAGAAAATCCACAGACGAGAAAATCCACAGACGGAAAAAAGCCACAGACGAAAAAATCCACATACGGAAAAAATCCACAGACGAGAAAATCCACAGACGAGAAAATCCACAGACGGAAAAAAGCCACAGACGAAAAAATCCACAGACGGAAAAAATCCACAGACGAGAAAATCCACAGACGAGAAAATCCACAGACGGAAAAAAGGCACAGACGAAAAAATCCACAGACGGAAAAAATCCACAGACGAGAAAATCCACAGAAGGGAAAAACCCACAGACGAGAAAATCCACAGACGGGAAAAACCCACAGACGGAAAAAATCCACAGACGAAAAAATCCACAGACGAAAAAATCCTCAGACGAAAAAATCCACAGACGGAAAAAATCCACAGACGGCAAAATCCACAGACGGAAAAACCCACAGACGAAAAAATCCACAGACGAAAAAAATCCACAGACGGCAAAATCCACAGACGGAAAAAATCCACAGACGAGAAAATCCACAGACGAAAAAATCCACAGACGGAAAAAATCCACAGACGAGAAAATCCACAGACGAGAAAATCCACAGACGGAAAAAACCCACAGACGAAAAAATCCACAGAGAAAAAATCCACAGACGAGAAAATCCACAGACGAAAAAATCCACAGACGAAAAAATCCACAGACGAGAAAATCCACAGACGGAAAAAATCCACAGACGGAAAAAATCCACAAACGAAAAAATCCACAGAGAAAAAATCCACAGACGAAAAAATCCACAGACGAAAAAATCCACAGACGAAAAAATCCACAGACGAGAAAATCCACAGACGGAAAAAATCCACAGACGGCAAAATCCACAGACGGAAAAAATCTACAGACGAGAAAATCCACAGACGAAAAAATCCAAAGACAAAAAATCCACAGACGGAAAATCCACAGACGAAAAAATCCACAGAGGGAAAAAATCCACACACGAGAAAATCCACAGACGGGAAAAATCCACAGACGGAAAAAATCCACAAATGGCAAAATCCACAGACGAAAAAATCCACAGACGGAAAAATCCACAGACGAAAAAATCCACAGACGGAAAAAATCCACAGACGAGAAAATCCACAGAAGAAAAAATCCACAGACGGAAAAAATCCACAGACGAGAAAATCCACAGACGAGAAAATCCACAGACGGAAAAAACCCACAGACGAAAAAATCCACAGAGAAAAAATCCACAGACGAGAAAATCCACAGACGAGAAAATCCACAGACGGAAAAAAGCCACAGACGAAAAAATCCACAGACGGAAAAAATCCACAAACGAGAAAATCCACAGACGGGAAAAACCCACAGACGGAAAAAATCCACAGACGAAAAAATCCACAGACGAAAAAATCCTCAGACGAAAAAATCCACAGACGGAAAAAATCCACAGACGGCAAAATCCACAGACGGAAAAAATCCACAGACGGAAAAAATCCACAGACGAAAAAATCCACAGACGGCAAAATCCACAGACGACAAAATCCACAGACGAAAAAAAACACAGATGAAAAAATCCACAGACGGAAAAAATCCACAGACGAGAAAATCCACAGACGAGAAAATCCACAGACGGAAAAAATCCACAGACGAGAAAATCCACAGACGAGAAAATCCACAGACGAGAAAATCCACAGACGGAAAAATCCACAGACGAAAAAATCCACAGACGGAAAAAATCCACAGACGAGAAAATCCACAGACGAGAAAATCCACAGATGGAAAAAATCCACAGACGAGAAAATCCACAGACGAAAAAATCCACAGACGAAAAAATCCACAGACGAGAAAATCCACAGACGGAAAAAATCCACAGACGGAAAAAATCCACAGACGGAAAAAATCCACAGACGGAAAAATCCACAGATGAAGAAATCCACAGACGAAAAAATCCACAGACGGAAAAATCCACAGACGAAAAAATCCACAAACGAAAAAATCCACAGACGGAAAAAATCCACAGAAGAGAAAATCCACAGACGGAAAAAATCCACAGACAAGAAAATCCACAGACGAAAAAATCCACAGACGGAAAAAATCCACAGACGAGAAAATCCACAGACGGAAAAAATCCACACACGAGAAAATCCACAGACGGGAAAAATCCACAGACGGAAAAAATCCACAAACGGCAAAATCCAAAGACGAAAAAATCCACAGACGGAAAAATCCACAGACGAAAAAATCCACAGACGAAAAAATCCACAGACGGAAAAAATGCACAGAAGAGAAAATCCACAGACGGAAAAAATCCACAGACGAGAAAATCCACAGACGAGAAAATCCACAGAAGGAAAAAATCCACAGACGAGAAAATCCACAGACGGAAAAAATCCACAGACGAGAAAATCCACAGACGAGAAAATCTACAGACGAAAAAATCCACAGACGGAAAAAATCCACAGACGGAAGAATCCACAGACGGGAAAAACCCACAGATGGAAAAAATCCACAGACGGAAGAATCCACAGACGGGAAAAACCCACAGACGGAAAAAATCCACAGACGGAAAAAATCCACAGACGAGAAAATCCACAGACGGAAAAAATCCACAGACGGCAAAATCCAGAGACGAGAAAATCCACAGACGAAAAAATCCAAAGACAAAAAATCCACAGAGGGAAAAAATCCACACACGAGAAAATCCACAGACGGGAAAAATCCACAGACGGAAAAAATCCACAGACGGAAAAATCCAAAGACAAAAAATCCACAGAAGGAAAATCCACAGACGAAAAAATCCACAGAGGGAAAAAATCACCACACACGAGAAAATCCACAGACGGGAAAAATCCACAGACGGAAAAAATCCACAAACGGCAAAATCCACAGACGAAAAAATCCACAGACGGAAAAATCCACAGACGAAAAAATCCACAGACGGAAAAAATCCACAGACGAGAAAATCCACAGACGAGAAAATCTACAGACGAAAAAATCCACAGACGGAAAAAATCCACAGACGGAAGAATCCACAGACGGAAAAAATCCACAGACGGAAAAAATCCACAGACGGCAAAATCCACAGACGGAAAAACCCACAGACGAAAAAATCCACAGACGGAAAAAATCCACAGACAAGAAAATCCACAGACGGAAAAAATCCACAGACGAGAAACTCCACAGACGAAAAAATCCACAGACGGAAAAAATCCACAGACGAGAAAATCCACAGACGAGAAAATCCACAGACGGAAAAAACCCACAGACGAAAAAATCCACAGAGAAAAAATCCACAGACGAGAAAATCCACAGACGAAAAAATCCACAGACGAAAAAATCCACAGACGAGAAAATCCACAGACGGAAAAAATCCACAGACGGCAAAATCCACAGACGGAAAAAATCTACAGACGAGAAAATCCACAGACGAAAAAATCCAAAGACAAAAAATCCACAGACGGAAAATCCACAGACGAAAAAATCCACAGAGGGAAAAAATCCACACACGAGAAAATCCACAGACGGGAAAAATCCACAGACGGAAAAAATCCACAAATGGCAAAATCCACAGACGAAAAAATCCACAGACGGAAAAATCCACAGACGAAAAAATCCACAGACGGAAAAAATCCACAGACGAGAAAATCCACAGAAGAAAAAATCCACAGACGGAAAAAATCCACAGACGAGAAAATCCACAGACGAGAAAATCCACAGACGGAAAAAACCCACAGACGAAAAAATCCACAGAGAAAAAATCCACAGACGAGAAAATCCACAGACGAAAAAATCCACAGACGAAAAAATCCACAGACGAGAAAATCCACAGACGGAAAAAATCCACAGACGGAAAAAATCCACAGACGGAAAAAATCCACAGACGGAAAAATCCACAGACGAAAAAATCCACAGACGAAAAAATCCACAGACGAGAAAATCCACAGACGGAAAAAATCCACAGACAAGAAAATCCACAGACGAAAAAATCCACAGACGGAAAAAATCCACAGACGAGAAAATCCACAGACGGAAAAAATCCACAGACGGAAAAAATCCACACACGAGAAAATCCACAGACGGGAAAAATCCACAGACGGGAAAAATCCACAAACGGCAAAATCCACAGACGAAAAAATCCACAGACGGAAAAATCCACAGACGAAAAAATCCACAGACGAAAAAATCCACAGACGGAAAAAATGCACAGAAGAGAAAATCCACAGACGGAAAAAATCCACAGACGAGAAAATCCACAGACGGAAAAAATCCACAGACGAAAAAATCCACAGACGAAAAAATCCACAGACGAGAAAATCCACAGACGGAAAAAATCCACAGACGGCAAAATCCACAGACGAGAAAATCCACAGACGAAAAAATCCAAAGACAAAAAATCCACAGAGGGAAAAAATCCACACACGAGAAAATCCACAGACGGGAAAAATCCACAGACGGAAAAAATCCACAGACGGAAAAATCCAAAGACAAAAAATCCACAGACGGAAAATCCACAGACGAAAAAATCCACAGAGGGAAAAAATCCACACACGAGAAAATCCACAGACGGGAAAAATCCACAGACGGAAAAAATCCACAAACGGCAAAATCCACAGACGAAAAAATCCACAGACGGAAAAATCCACAGACGAAAAAATCCACAGACGGAAAAAATCCACAGACGAGAAAATCCACAGACGAGAAAATCTACAGACGAAAAAATCCACAGACGGAAAAAATCCACAGACGGAAAAAATCCACAGACGGAAAAAATCCACAGACGGAAAAAATCCACAGACGAGAAAATCCACAGACGAGAAAATCCACAGACGGAAAAAACCCACAGACGAAAAAATCCACAGACGGAAAAAAGCCACAGACGAAAAAATCCACAGACGGAAAAAATCCACAGACGAGAAAATCCACAGACGGGAAAAACCCACAGACGGAAAAAATCCACAGACGAAAAAATCCACAGACGAAAAAATCCACAGACGAGAAAATCCACAGACGGAAAAAATCCACAGACGGAAAAAATCCACAGACGGAAAAAATCCACAAACGAAAAAATCCACAGACGGAAAAAATCAACAGACGAGAAAATCCACAGACGGAAAAAACCCACAGACGAAAAAATCCACAGACGGGAAAATCCACAGACGAAAAAATCCACAGACGGAAAAAATCCACAGACGAGAAAATCCACAGACGAAAAAATCCACAGACGGAAAAAACCCACAGACGAGAAAATCCACAAACGAAAAAATCCACAGACGGAAAAAATCAACAGACGAGAAAATCCACAGACGGAAAAAACCCACAGACGAAAAAATCCACAGACGGGAAAATCCACAGACGAAAAAATCCACAGACGGAAAAAATCCACAGACGAGAAAATCCACAGACGGAAAAATCCACAGACGAAAAAATCCACAGACGGAAAAAATCCACAGACGAGAAAATCCACAGACGAGAAAATCTACAGACGAAAAAATCCACAGACGGAAAAAATCCACAGACGGAAGAATCCACAGACGGAAAAAATCCACAGACGGAAAAAATCCACAGACGAGAAAATCCACAGACGAGAAAATCCACAGACGGAAAAAACCCACAGACGAAAAAATCCACAGACGGAAAAAAGCCACAGACGAAAAAATCCACAGACGGAAAAAATCCACAGACGAGAAAATCCACAGACGGGAAAAACCCACAGACGGAAAAAATCCACAGACGAAAAAATCCACAGACGAAAAAATCCACAGACGAGAAAATCCACAGACGGAAAAAATCCACAGACGGAAAAAATCCACAGACGGAAAAAACCCACAGACGAAAAAATCCACAGACGGAAAAAATCAACAGACGAGAAAATCCACAGACGGAAAAAACCCACAGACGAAAAAATCCACAGACGGGAAAATCCACAGACGAAAAAATCCACAGACGGAAAAAATCCACAGACGAGAAAATCCACAGACGAAAAAATCCACAGACGGAAAAAACCCACAGACGAGAAAATCCACAGACGAGAAAATCCACAGACGGAAAAAATCCACAGACGAAAAAATCCACAGAGAAAAAATCCACAGACGAGAAAATCCACAGACGAAAAAATCCACAGACGAGAAAATCCACAGACGGAAAAAATCCACAGACGGAAAAAATCCACAAACGAAAAAATCCACAGACGGAAAAAATCAACAGACGAGAAAATCCACAGACGGAAAAAACCCACAGACGAAAAAACCCACAGAGAAAAAATCCACAGATAAGAAAATCCACAGACGAAAAAATCCACAGACGAAAAAATCCACAGACGAGAAAATCCACAGACGGAAAAAATCCACAGACGGAAAAAACCCACAGACGAAAAAATCCACAGAGAAAAAATCCACAGACGAAAAAATCCACAGACGAAAAAATCCACAGACGAAAAAATCCACAGACGAGAAAATCCACAGACGGAAAAAATCCACAGACGGCAAAATCCACAGACGGAAAAAATCTGCAGACGAGAAAATCCACAGACGAAAAAATCCAAAGACAAAAAATCCACAGACGGAAAATCCACAGACGAAAAAATCCACAGAGGGAAAAAATCCACACACGAGAAAATCCACAGACGAGAAAATCCACAGACGGAAAAAAGCCACAGACGAAAAAATATACATACGGAAAAAATCCACAGACGAGAAAATCCACAGACGAGAAAATCCACAGACGGAAAAAAGCCACAGACGAAAAAATCCACAGACGGAAAAAATCCACAGACGAGAAAATCCACAGACGAGAAAATCCACAGACGGAAAAAAGGCACAGACGAAAAAATCCACAGACGGAAAAAATCCACAGACGAGAAAATCCACAGAAGGGAAAAACCCACAGACGAGAAAATCCACAGACGGGAAAAACCCACAGACGGAAAAAATCCACAGACGAAAAAATCCACAGACGAAAAAATCCTCAGACGAAAAAATCCACAGACGGAAAAAATCCACAGACGGCAAAATCCACAGACGGAAAAACCCACAGACGAAAAAATCCACAGACGAAAAAAATCCACAGACGGCAAAATCCACAGACGGAAAAAATCCACAGACGAGAAAATCCACAGACGAAAAAATCCACAGACGGAAAAAATCCACAGACGAGAAAATCCACAGACGAGAAAATCCACAGACGGAAAAAACCCACAGACGAAAAAATCCACAGAGAAAAAATCCACAGACGAGAAAATCCACAGACGAAAAAATCCACAGACGAAAAAATCCACAGACGAGAAAATCCACAGACGGAAAAAATCCACAGACGGAAAAAATCCACAAACGAAAAAATCCACAGAGAAAAAATCCACAGACGAAAAAATCCACAGACGAAAAAATCCACAGACGAAAAAATCCACAGACGAGAAAATCCACAGACGGAAAAAATCCACAGACGGCAAAATCCACAGACGGAAAAAATCTACAGACGAGAAAATCCACAGACGAAAAAATCCAAAGACAAAAAATCCACAGACGGAAAATCCACAGACGAAAAAATCCACAGAGGGAAAAAATCCACACACGAGAAAATCCACAGACGGGAAAAATCCACAGACGGAAAAAATCCACAAATGGCAAAATCCACAGACGAAAAAATCCACAGACGGAAAAATCCACAGACGAAAAAATCCACAGACGGAAAAAATCCACAGACGAGAAAATCCACAGACGAGAAAATCCACAGACGGAAAAAACCCACAGACGAAAAAATCCACAGAGAAAAAATCCACAGACGAGAAAATCCACAGACGAAAAAATCCACAGATGAAAAAATCCACAGACGAGAAAATCCACAGACGGAAAAAATCCACAGACGGAAAAAATCCACAGACGGAAAAAATCCACAGACGGAAAAATCCACAGATGAAAAAATCCACAGACGAAAAAATCCACAGACGGAAAAATCCACAGACGAAAAAATCCACAAACGAAAAAATCCACAGACGGAAAAAATCCACAGAAGAGAAAATCCACAGACGGAAAAAATCCACAGACACGAAAATCCACAGACGAAAAAATCCACAGACGGAAAAAATCCACAGACGAGAAAATCCACAGACGGAAAAAATCCACACACGAGAAAATCCACAGACGGGAAAAATCCACAGACGGAAAAAATCCACAAACGGCAAAATCCAAAGACGAAAAAATCCACAGACGGAAAAATCCACAGACGAAAAAATCCACAGAGAAAAAATCCACAGACGAAAAAATCCACAGACGGAAAAAATGCACAGAAGAGAAAATCCACAGACGGAAAAAATCCACAGACGGAAAAACCCACAGACGGAAAAAATCCACAGAAGAGAAAATCCACAGACAGAAAAAATCCACAGACGGCAAAATCCACAGACGGAAAAAATCCACAGACGGAAAAAATCCACAGACGGAAAAATCCACAGACGAAAAATGCACAGACGGCAAAATCCACAGACGGAAAAAATCCACAGACGAAAAAATCCACAAACGGAAAAAATCCACAGACGGAAAAAATCCACAGACGAGAAAATCCACAGACGAGAAAATCCACAGATGGAAAAAAGCCACAGACGAAAAAATCCACAGAGAAAAAATCCACAGACGAGAAAATCCACAGACGAAAAAATCCACAGACGGAAAAAATCCACAGACGGAAAAATCCACAGACGGAAAAAATCCACAGACGGAAAAAATCCACAGACGAGAAAATCCACAGACGAAAAAATCCACAGACGGAAAAAATCCACAGACGAGAAAATCCACAGACGAGAAAATCCACAGACGGAAAAAACCCACAGACGAAAAAATCCACAGACGAGAAAATCCACAGACGGAAAAATCCACAGACGGAAAAATCCACAGACGAAAAAATCCACAGACGGAAAAAATCCACAGACGAAAAAATCCACAGATGGAAAAATCCACAGACGGAAAAATCCACAAACGGAAAAAATCCACAGACGAGAAAATCCACAGACGGAAAAAATCCACAGACGAAAAAATCCACAGACGGAAAAAATCCACAGACGAAAAAATCCACAGAGAAAAAATCCACAGACGAGAAAATCCACAGACGAGAAAATCCACAGACGAGAAAATCCACAGACGGAAAAATCCACAGACGAAACAATCCACAGACGGAAAAAATCCACAGACGAGAAAATCCACAGACGGAAAAAATCCACAGACGAAAAAATCCACAGACGGAAAAATCCACAGATGCGAAATCCACAGACGTTAAAATCCACAGACGACAAAAATACACAGGCGGCAAAATCCACAGACGGGAAAAATCCACAGACGGAAAAAATCCACACACAGCAAAATCCACAGACGAAAAAATCCACAGACGGAAAAATCCACAGACGAAAAAATCCACAGACGAAAAAATCCACAGACGAAAAAAATGCACAGAAGAGAAAATCCACAGACGGAAAAAATCCACAGACGAGAAAATCCACAGACGAGAAAATCCACAGACGGAAAAAATCCACAGACGAGAAAATCCACAGAGGAGAAAATCTACAGACGAAAAAATCCACAGACGGAAAAAATCCACAGACGGAACAATCCACAGACTGAAAAAAACCACAGACGGAAAATCCACAGACGGAAAAAATCCACAGACGGAAGAAATCCACAGACGAGAAAACCCACAGACGGAAAATCCACAGACGAGAAAATCCACAGACGAAAAAATCCACAGACGAGAAAATCCACAGACGAGAAAATCCACAGACGGAAAAAATCCACAGACGAGAAAATCCACAGACGTTAAAATCCACAGACGACAAAAATACACAGGCGGCAAAATCCACAGACGGGAAAAATCCACAGACGGAAAAAATCCACACACAGCAAAATCCACAGACGAAAAAATCCACAGACGGAAAAATCCACAGACGAAAAAATCCACAGACGAAAAAATCCACAGACGAAAAAAATGCACAGAAGAGAAAATCCACAGACGGAAAAAATCCACAGACGAGAAAATCCACAGACGAGAAAATCCACAGACGGAAAAAATCCACAGACGAGAAAATCCACAGAGGAGAAAATCTACAGACGAAAAAATCCACAGACGGAAAAAATCCACAGACGGAAGAATCCACAGACTGAAAAAAACCACAGACGGAAAATCCACAGACGGAAAAAATCCACAGACGGAAGAAATCCACAGACGAGAAAACCCACAGACGGAAAATCCACAGACGAGAAAATCCACAGACGAAAAAATCCACAGACGGAAAAAATCCACAGACGAGAAAATCCACAGACGAGAAAATCCACAGACGGAAAAAAGCCACAGACGAAAAAATCCACAGAGAAAAAATCCACAGACGAGAAAATCCACAGACGAAAAAATCCACAGACGAGAAAATCCACAGACGAGAAAATCCACAGACGGCAAAAATCCACAGACGAAAAAATCCACAGCCGAAAAAATCCACAGACGGAAAAACCCACAGACGGGAAAATCCACAGACGAAAAAATCCACAGACGGAAAAATCCACAGACGGAAAAATCCACAGACGAAAAAATCCACAGACGGAAAAATCCACAGACCGTAAAACCCACAGACGGTAAAACCCAGAGACGGTAAAAATCCACAGACGAAAAAATCCACAGACGAAAAAATCCACAGACGAAAAAATCCACAGACGGAAAAATCCACAGACGAAAAAATCCACAGACGGAAAAATCCACAGACGAAAAAATCCACAGACGAAAAAATCCACAGACGGAAAAAATGCACAGAAGAGAAAATCCACAGACGGAAAAAATCCACAGACGGAAAAACCCACAGACGGAAAAAATCCACAGACGAAAAAATCCACAGACAGAAAAAATCCACAGACGGCAAAATCCACAGACGGAAAAAATCCACAGACGGAAAAAATCCACAGACGGAAAAATCCACAGACGAAAAATGCACAGACGGCAAAATCCACAGACGGAAAAAATCCACAGACGAAAAAATCCACAGACGAAAAAATCCACAGACGGAAAAAATCCACAGACGAGAAAATCCACAGACGAGAAAATCCACAGATGGAAAAAAGCCACAGACGAAAAAATCCACAGAGAAAAAATCCACAGACGAGAAAATCCACAGACGAAAAAATCCACAGACGGAAAAAATCCACAGACGGAAAAAATCCACAGACGAGAAAATCCACAGACGGAAAAAAGCCACAGACGAAAAAATCCACAGAGAAAAAATCCACAGACGAGAAAATCCACAGACGAAAAAATCCACAGACGAGAAAATCCACAGACGAGAAAATCCACAGACGGCAAAAATCCACAGACGAAAAAATCCACAGCCGAAAAAATCCACAGACGGAAAAACCCACAGACGGGAAAATCCACAGACGAAAAAATCCACAGACGAAAAAATCCACAGACGAAAAAATCCACAGACGGAAAAATCCACAGACGGAAAAATCCACAGACGAAAAAATCCACAGACGGAAAAATCCACAGACGAGAAAATCCACAGACGGAAAAAAGCCACAGACGAAAAAATCCACAGACGAGAAAATCCACAGACGAGAAAATCCACAGACGGAAAAAACCCACAGACGAAAAAATCCACAGACGAGAAAATCCACAGACGGAAAAATCCACAGACGGAAAAATCCACAGACGAAAAAATCCACAGACGGAAAAAATCCACAGACGAAAAAATCCACAGATGGAAAAATCCACAGACGGAAAAATCCACAAACGGAAAAAATCCACAGACGAGAAAATCCACAGACGGAAAAAATCCACAGACGGAAAAAATCCACAGACGAGAAAATCCACAGACGGAAAAAAGCCACAGACGAAAAAATCCACAGAGAAAAAATCCACAGACGAGAAAATCCACAGACGAAAAAATCCACAGACGAGAAAATCCACAGACGAGAAAATCCACAGACGGCAAAAATCCACAGACGAAAAAATCCACAGCCGAAAAAATCCACAGACGGAAAAACCCACAGACGGGAAAATCCACAGACGAAAAAATCCACAGACGAAAAAATCCACAGACGAAAAAATCCACAGACGGAAAAATCCACAGACGGAAAAATCCACAGACGAAAAAATCCACAGACGGAAAAATCCACAGACGAGAAAATCCACAGACGGAAAAAAGCCACAGACGAAAAAATCCACAGACGAGAAAATCCACAGACGAGAAAATCCACAGACGGAAAAAACCCACAGACGAAAAAATCCACAGACGAGAAAATCCACAGACGGAAAAATCCACAGACGGAAAAATCCACAGACGAAAAAATCCACAGACGGAAAAAATCCACAGACGAAAAAATCCACAGATGGAAAAATCCACAGACGGAAAAATCCACAAACGGAAAAAATCCACAGACGAGAAAATCCACAGACGGAAAAAATCCACAGACGAAAAAATCCACAGACGGAAAAAATCCACAGACGAAAAAATCCACAGAGAAAAAATCCACAGACGAGAAAATCCACAGACGGAAAAATCCACAGACGAAAAAATCCACAGACGGAAAAAATCCACAGACGAGAAAATCCACAGACGGAAAAAATCCACAGACGAAAAAATCCACAGACGGAAAAATCCACAGACGCGAAATCCACAGACGTTAAAATCCACAGACGACAAAAATACACAGGCGGCAAAATCCACAGACGGAAAAAATCCACAGACGAAAAAATCCACAGACGAAAAAATCCACAGACGAAAAAATCCACAGACGAAAATATGCACAGACGGAAAAAATCCACAGACGGCAAAATCCACAGACGGAAAAAATCCACAGACGGAAAAAATCCACAGACGAAAAAATCCAGAGACGAGAAAATCCACAGACGACAAAATCCACAGACGGAAAAATCCACAGACGGAAAAAATCCACAGACGACAAAATCCACAGACGAAAAAAAACACAGATGAAAAAATCCACAGACGGAAAAAACCCACAGACGAGAAAATCCACAGACGAAAAAATCCACAGACGGAAAAAATCCACAGACGAGAAAATCCACAGACGAGAAAATCCACAGACGGAAAAAACCCACAGACGAAAAAATCCATAGACGAGAAAATCCACAGACGGAAAAAATCCACAGAAGAGAAAATCCACAGACGAGAAAATCCACAAACGGAAAAAACCCACAGACGAAAAAATCCACAGACGAGAAAATCCACAGACGGAAAAAATCCACAGACGAGAAAATCCACAGACGGAAAAAACCCACAGACGAAAAAATCCACAGAGAAAAAATACACAGACGGCAAAATCCACAGACGGAAAAAATCCACAGACGAGAAAATCCACAGATGGAAAAAATCCACAGACGAGAAAATCCACAGATGGAAAAAATCCACAGACGGTAAAACCCACAGACGGTAAAACCCACAGACGGTAAAAATCCACAGACGAAAAAATCCAAAGACGGAAAAAATCCACAGACGACAAAATCCACAGACGAAAAAAAACACAGATGAAAAAATCCACAGACGGAAAAAATCCACAGACAAGAAAATCCACAGACGAAAAAATCCACAGACGGAAAAAATCTACAGACGAGAAAATCCACAGACGAGAAAATCCACAGACGGAAAAAACCCACAGACGAAAAAATCCACAGATGAGAAAATCCACAGACGGAAAAAACCCAAGGACGGCAAAATCCACAGACGGAAAAAATCCACAGACGAGAAAATCCACAGACGAGAAAATCCACAGACGGAAAAAAGCCACAGACGAAAAAATCCACAGAGAAAAAATCCACAGACGAGAAAATCCACAGACGGAAAAAATCCACAGACGGAAAAACCCACAGACGGAAAAATCCACAGACGAAAAAATCCACAGACGAAAAAATCCACAGACGGAAAAATCCACAGACGGAAAAATCCACAGACGGAAAAAATCCACAGACGAAAAAATCCACAGACAAAAAAATCCACAGACGGTAAAATCCACAGACGGAAAAATCCACAGACGGTAAAACCCACAGACGGTAAAACCCACAGACGGTAAAAATCCACAGACGGAAAAATCCACAGACGGAAAAATCCACAGATGAAAAAATCCACAGACGAAAAAATCCACAGACGAAAAAATCCACAGACGGAAAAATCCACAGACGAAAAAATCCACAGACGAAAAAATCCACAGACGGAAAAATCCACAGACGAAAAAATCCACAGACGAAAAAATCCACAGACGGAAAAATCCACAGACGAAAAAATCCACAGACGAAAAAATCCACAGACGGAAAAAATGCACAGAAGAGAAAATCCACAGACGGAAAAAATCCACGGACGAGAAAATCCACAGACGAGAAAATCCACAGACGGAAAAAATCCACAGACGAAAAAATCCACAGACGGAAAAATCCACAGACGCGAAATCAACAGACGTTAAAATCCACAGACGGAAAAAATCCACAGACGAAAAAATCCACAGACGGAAAAAATCCACCGGCGAAAAAATCCACAGACGGAAAAAATCCACAGACGAAAAAATCCACAGACGGAAAAATCCACAGACGCGAAATCCACAGACGTTAAAATCCACAGACGACAAAAATACACAGGCGGCAAAATCCACAGACGGAAAAAATCCACAGACGAAAAAATCCACAGACGAAAAAATCCACAGACGAAAATATGCACAGACGGAAAAAATCCACAGACGGCAAAATCCACAGACGGAAAAAATCCACAGACGGAAAAAATCCACAGACGAAAAAATCCACAGACGAGAAAATCCACAGACGACAAAATCCACAGACGACAAAATCCACAGACGACAAAATCCACAGACGGAAAAAATCCACAGACGACAAAATCCACAGACGAAAAAATCCACAGACGGAAAAAATCCACAGACGAAAAAATCCAAAGACGGAAAAAATCCACAGACGACAAAATCCACAGACGAAAAAAAACACAGATGAAAAAATCCACAGACGGAAAAAATCCACAGACGAGAAAATCCACAGACGAGAAAATCCACAGACGAAAAAATCCACAGACGGAAAAAATCCACAGACGAGAAAATCCACAGACGAGAAAATCCACAGACGGAAAAAACCCACAGACGAAAAAATCCACAGACGAGAAAATCCACAGACGGAAAAAATCCACAGACGGAAAAAATCCACAGACGAGAAAATCCACAGACGAGAAAATCCACAGACGGAAAAAACCCACAGACGAAAAAATCCATAGACGAGAAAATCCACAGACGGAAAAAATCCACAGAAGAGAAAATCCACAGACGAGAAAATCGACAGACGGAAAAAACCCACAGACGAAAAAATCCACAGACGAGAAAATCCACAGACGGAAAAAACCCACAGACGAAAAAATCCACAGAGAAAAAATCCACAGACGGCAAAATCCACAGACGGAAAAAATCCACAGACGAGAAAATCCACAGATGGAAAAAATCCACAGACGAGAAAATCCACAGATGGAAAAAATCCACAGACGAGAAAATCCACAGACGGAAAAAATCCACAGACGGTAAAACCCACAGACGGTAAAACCCACAGACGGTAAAAAACCACAGACGAAAAAATCCAAAGACGGAAAAAATCCACAGACGACAAAATCCACAGACGAAAAAAAACACAGATGAAAAAATCCACAGACGGAAAAAATCCAGAGACAAGAAAATCCACAGACGAAAAAATCCACAGACGGAAAAAATCCACAGACGAGAAAATCCACAGACGAGAAAATCCACAGACGGAAAAATCCACAGACGGAAAAATCCACAAACGGAAAATCCACAGACGAGAAAATCCACAGACGAGAAAATCCACAGACGAAAAAATCCACAGACGAGAAAATCCACAGACGAAAAAATCCACAGACGAGAAAATCCACAGACGAGAAAATCCACAGACGGAAAAAATCCACAGACGAGAAAATCCACAGACGAGAAAATCCACAGACGGCAAAAATCCACAGACGAAAAAATCCACAGCCGAAAAAATCCACAGACGGAAAAACCCACAGACGGAAAAATCCACAGACGAAAAAATCCACAGACGAAAAAATCCACAGACGGAAAAATCCACAGACGGAAAAATCCACAGACCGTAAAACCCACAGACGGTAAAACCCAGAGACGGTAAAAATCCACAGACGAAAAAATCCACAGACGGAAAAAATGCACAGAAGAGAAAATCCACAGACGGAAAAAATCCACAGACGGAAAAATCCACAGACGAAAAAATCCACAGACGAAAAAATCCACAGACAGAAAAAATCCACAGACGGCAAAATCCACAGACGGAAAAAATCCACAGACGGAAAAAATCCACAGACGGAAAAATCCACAGACGAAAAATGCACAGACGGCAAAATCCACAGACGGAAAAAATCCACAGACGAAAAAATCCACAGACGAAAAAATCCACAGACGGAAAAAATCCACAGACGAGAAAATCCACAGACGAGAAAATCCACAGATGGAAAAAAGCCACAGACGAAAAAATCCACAGAGAAAAAATCCACAGACGAGAAAATCCACAGACGAAAAAATCCACAGACGGAAAAAATCCACAGACGAGAAAATCCACAGACGAGAAAATCCACAGACGGAAAAAACCCACAGACGAAAAAATCCACAGACGAGAAAATCCACAGACGGAAAAATCCACAGACGGAAAAATCCACAGACGAAAAAATCCACAGACAGAAAAAATCCACAGACGAAAAAATCCACAGATGGAAAAATCCACAGACGGAAAAATCCACAAACGGAAAAAATCCACAGACGAGAAAATCCACAGACGGAAAAAATCCACAGACGAAAAAATCCACAGACGGAAAAAATCCACAGACGAAAAAATCCACAGACGGAAAAAATCCACAGACGAGAAAATCCACAGACGAGAAAATCCACAGACGAGAAAATCCACAGACGGAAAAAATCCACAGACGAAAAAATCCACAGACGGAAAAATCCACAGACACGAAATCCACAGACGTTAAAATCCACAGACGACAAAAATACACAGGCGGCAAAATCCACAGACGGGAAAAATCCACAGACGGAAAAAATCCACACACAGCAAAATCCACAGACGAAAAAATCCACAGACGGAAAAATCCACAGACGAAAAAATCCACAGACGAAAAAATCCACAGACGAAAAAAATGCACAGAAGAGAAAATCCACAGACGGAAAAAATCCACAGACGAGAAAATCCACAGACGAGAAAATCCACAGACGGAAAAAATCCACAGACGAGAAAATCCACAGAGGAGAAAATCTACAGACGAAAAAATCCACAGACGGAAAAAATCCACAGACGGAAGAATCCACAGACTGAAAAAAACCACAGACGGAAAATCCACAGACGGAAAAAATCCACAGACGGAAGAAATCCACAGACGAGAAAACCCACAGACGGAAAATCCACAGACGAGAAAATCCACAGACGAAAAAATCCACAGACGGAAAAAATCCACAGACGAGAAAATCCACAGACGAGAAAATCCACAGACGGAAAAAAGCCACAGACGAAAAAATCCACAGACGAGAAAATCCACAGACGAGAAAATCCACAGACGAAAAAATCCACAGACGAGAAAATCCACAGACGAGAAAATCCACAGACGGAAAAAATCCACAGACGAGAAAATCCACAGACGAGAAAATCCACAGACGGCAAAAATCCACAGACGAAAAAATCCACAGCCGAAAAAATCCACAGACGGAAAAACCCACAGACGGAAAAATCCACAGACGAAAAAATCCACAGACGAAAAAATCCACAGACGGAAAAATCCACAGACGGAAAAATCCACAGACGAAAAAATCCACAGACGGAAAAATCCACAGACCGTAAAACCCACAGACGGTAAAACCCAGAGACGGTAAAAATCCACAGACGAAAAAATCCACAGACGAAAAAATCCACAGACGAAAAAATCCACAGACGGAAAAATCCACAGACGAAAAAATCCACAGACGAAAAAATCCACAGACGGAAAAATCCACAGACGAAAAAATCCACAGACGAAAAAATCCACAGACGGAAAAAATCCACAGAAGAGAAAATCCACAGACGGAAAAAATCCACAGACGGAAAAACCCACAGACGGAAAAAATCCACAGACGAAAAAATCCACAGACAGAAAAAATCCACAGACGGCAAAATCCACAGACGGAAAAAATCCACAGACGGAAAAAATCCACAGACGGAAAAATCCACAGACGAAAAATGCACAGACGGCAAAATCCACAGACGGAAAAAATCCACAGACGAAAAAATCCACAGACGAAAAAATCCACAGACGGAAAAAATCCACAGACGAGAAAATCCACAGACAGGAAAATCCACAGATGGAAAAAAGCCACAGACGAAAAAATCCACAGAGAAAAAATCCACAGACGAGAAAATCCACAGACGAAAAAATCCACAGACGGAAAAAATCCACAGACGGAAAAATCCACAGACGGAAAAAATCCACAGACGGAAAAAATCCACAGACGAGAAAATCCACAGACGAAAAAATCCACAGACGGAAAAAATCCACAGACGAGAAAATCCACAGACGAGAAAATCCACAGACGGAAAAAACCCACAGACGAAAAAATCCACAGACGAGAAAATCCACAGACGGAAAAATCCACAGACGGAAAAATCCACAGACGAAAAAATCCACAGACGGAAAAAATCCACAGACGAAAAAATCCACAGATGGAAAAATCCACAGACGGAAAAATCCACAAACGGAAAAAATCCACAGACGAGAAAATCCACAGACGGAAAAAATCCACAGACGAAAAAATCCACAGACGGAAAAAATCCACAGACGAAAAAATCCACAGAGAAAAAATCCACAGACGAGAAAATCCACAGACGAGAAAATCCACAGACGAGAAAATCCACAGACGGAAAAATCCACAGACGAAAAAATCCACAGACGGAAAAAATCCACAGACGAGAAAATCCACAGACGGAAAAAATCCACAGACGAAAAAATCCACAGACGGAAAAATCCACAGACGCGAAATCCACAGACGTTAAAATCCACAGACGACAAAAATACACAGGCGGCAAAATCCACAGACGGAAAAAATCCACAGACGAAAAAATCCACAGACGAAAATATGCACAGACGGAAAAAATCCACAGACGACAAAATCCACAGACGGAAAAAATCCACAGACGGAAAAAATCCACAGACGACAAAATCCACAGACGGAAAAAATCCACAGACGGAAAAAATCCACAGACGAAAAAATCCAGAGACGAGAAAATCCACAGACGACAAAATCCACAGACGGAAAAATCCACAGACGGAAAAAATCCACAGACGACAAAATCCACAGACGAAAAAAAACACAGATGAAAAAATCCACAGACGGAAAAAACCCACAGACGAGAAAATCCACAGACGAAAAAATCCACAGACGGAAAAAATCCACAGACGAGAAAATCCACAGACGAGAAAATCCACAGACGGAAAAAACCCACAGACGAAAAAATCCATAGACGAGAAAATCCACAGACGGAAAAAATCCACAGAAGAGAAAATCCACAGACGAGAAAATCCACAGACGGAAAAAACCCACAGACGAAAAAATCCACAGACGAGAAAATCCACAGACGGAAAAAATCCACAGACGAGAAAATCCACAGACGGAAAAAACCCACAGACGAAAAAATCCACAGAGAAAAAATACACAGACGGCAAAATCCACAGACGGAAAAAATCCACAGACGAGAAAATCCACAGATGGAAAAAATCCACAGACGAGAAAATCCACAGATGGAAAAAATCCACAGACGGTAAAACCCACAGACGGTAAAACCTACAGACGGTAAAAATCCACAGACGAAAAAATCCAAAGACGGAAAAAATCCACAGACGACAAAATCCACAGACGAAAAAAAACACAGATGAAAAAATCCACAGACGGAAAAAATCCACAGACAAGAAAATCCACAGACGAAAAAATCCACAGACGGAAAAAATCTACAGACGAGAAAATCCACAGACGAGAAAATCCACAGACGGAAAAAACCCACAGACGAAAAAATCCACAGACGAGAAAATCCACAGACGGAAAAAACCCAAGGACGGCAAAATCCACAGACGGAAAAAATCCACAGACGAGAAAATCCACAGACGAGAAAATCCACAGACGGAAAAAAGCCACAGACGAAAAAATCCACAGAGAAAAAAGCCACAGACGAGAAAATCCACAGACGGAAAAAATCCACAGACGGAAAAACCCACAGACGGAAAAATCCACAGACGAAAAAATCCACAGACGAAAAAATCCACAGACGGTAAAATCCACAGACGGAAAAATCCACAGACGGAAAAATCCACAGACGGTAAAACCCACAGACGGTAAAACCCACAGACGGTAAAAATCCACAGACGGAAAAATCCACAGATGAAAAAATCCACAGACGAAAAAATCCACAGACGAAAAAATCCACAGACGGAAAAATCCACAGACGAAAAAATCCACAGACGAAAAAATCCACAGACGGAAAAATCCACAGACGAAAAAATCCACAGACGAAAAAATCCACAGACGGAAAAATCCACAGACGAAAAAATCCACAGATGAAAAAATCCACAGACGGAAAAAATGCACAGACGAGAAAATCCACAGACGGAAAAAATCCACAGACGAAAAAATCCACAGACGGAAAAATCCACAGACGCGAAATCAACAGACGTTAAAATCCACAGACGGAAAAAATCCACAGACGAAAAAATCCACAGACGGAAAAAATCCACCGGCGAAAAAATCCACAGACGGAAAAAATCCACAGACGAAAAAATCCACAGACGGAAAAATCCACAGACGCGAAATCCACAGACGTTAAAATCCACAGACGACAAAAATACACAGGCGGCAAAATCCACAGACGGAAAAAATCCACAGACGAAAAAATCCACAAACGAAAAAATCCACAGACGAAAATATGCACAGACGGAAAAAATCCACAGACGGCAAAATCCACAGACGGAAAAAATCCACAGACGAAAAAATCCAAAGACGGAAAAAATCCACAGACGACAAAATCCACAGACGAAAAAAAACACAGATGAAAAAATCCACAGACGGAAAAAATCCACAGACGAGAAAATCCACAGACGAAAAAATCCACAGACGGAAAAAATCCACAGACGAGAAAATCCACAGACGAGAAAATCCACAGACGAAAAAATCCACAGACGGAAAAAATCCACAGACGAGAAAATCCACAGACGAGAAAATCCACAGACGGAAAAAACCCACAGACGGAAAAAATCCACAGACGAGAAAATCCACAGACGAGAAAATCCACAGACGGAAAAAATCCACAGACGAGAAAATCCACAGACGAGAAAATCCACAGACGGAAAAAACCCACAGACGAAAAAATCCATAGACGAGAAAATCCACAGACGGAAAAAATCCACAGAAGAGAAAATCCACAGACGAGAAAATCCACAGACGGAAAAAACCCACAGACGAAAAAATCCACAGACGACAAAATCCACAGACGAAAAAAAACACAGATGAAAAAATCCACAGACGGAAAAAATCCACAGACAAGAAAATCCACAGACGAGAAAATCCACAGACGGAAAAATCCACAGACGGAAAAATCCACAGACGGAAAATCCACAGACGAGAAAATCCACAGACGAGAAAATCCACAGACGGAAAAATCCACAGACGAGAAAATCCACAGACGGAAAAAATCCACAGACGAAAAAATCCACAGACAGAAAAATCCACAGACGAAAAAATCCACAGACGAGAAAATCCACAGACGAGAAAATCCACAGACGGAAAAATCCACAGACGGAAAAATCCACAAACGGAAAAAATCCACAGACGAGAAAATCCACAGACGGAAAAAATCCACAGACGAGAAAATCCACAGACGAGAAAATCCACAGACGGAAAAAAGCCACAGACGAAAAAATCCACAGAGAAAAAATCCACAGACGAGAAAATCCACAGACGAAAAAATCCACAGACGAGAAAATCCACAGACGAGAAAATCCACAGACGGAAAAAATCCACAGACGAGAAAATCCACAGACGAGAAAATCCACAGACGGCAAAAATCCACAGACGAAAAAATCCACAGCCGAAAAAATCCACAGACGGAAAAACCCACAGACGGAAAAATCCACAGACGAAAAAATCCACAGACGAAAAAATCCACAGACGGAAAAATCCACAGACGGAAAAATCCACAGACGAAAAAATCCACAGACGGAAAAATCCACAGACCGTAAAACCCACAGACGGTAAAACCCAGAGACGGTAAAAATCCACAGACGAAAAAATCCACAGACGAAAAAATCCACAGACGGAAAAATCCACAGACGAAAAAATCCACAGACGAAAAAATCCACAGACGGAAAAATCCACAGACGAAAAAATCCACAGACGAAAAAATCCACAGACGGAAAAAATGCACAGAAGAGAAAATCCACAGACGGAAAAAATCCACAGACGGAAAAACCCACAGACGGAAAAAATCCACAGACGAAAAAATCCACAGACAGAAAAAATCCACAGACGGCAAAATCCACAGACGGAAAAAATCCACAGACGATAAAAATCCACAGACGGAAAAATCCACAGACGAAAAATGCACAGACGGCAAAATCCACAGACGGAAAAAATCCACAGACGAAAAAATCCACAGACGAAAAAATCCAGACGGAAAAAATCCACAGACGAGAAAATCCACAGACGAGAAAATCCACAGATGGAAAAAAGCCACAGACGAAAAAATCCACAGAGAAAAAATCCACAGACGAGAAAATCCACAGACGAAAAAATCCACAGACGGAAAAATCCACAGACGAAAAAATCCACAGACGGAAAAAATCCACAGACGAAAAAATCCACAGATGGAAAAATCCACAGACGGAAAAATCCACAAACGGAAAAAATCCACAGACGAGAAAATCCACAGACGGAAAAAATCCACAGACGAAAAAATCCACAGACGGAAAAAATCCACAGACGAAAAAATCCACAGAGAAAAAATCCACAGACGAGAAAATCCACAGACGAGAAAATCCACAGACGAGAAAATCCACAGACGGAAAAATCCACAGACGAAAAAATCCACAGACGGAAAAAATCCACAGACGAGAAAATCCACAGACGGAAAAAATCCACAGACGAAAAAATCCACAGACGGAAAAATCCACAGACGCGAAATCCACAGACGTTAAAATCCACAGACGACAAAAATACACAGGCGGCAAAATCCACAGACGGGAAAAATCCACAGACGGAAAAAATCCACACACAGCAAAATCCACAGACGAAAAAATCCACAGACGGAAAAAATCCACAGACAAGAAAATCCACAGACGAAAAAATCCACAGACGGAAAAAATCTACAGACGAGAAAATCCACAGACGAGAAAATCCACAGACGGAAAAAACCCACAGACGAAAAAATCCACAGACGAGAAAATCCACAGACGGAAAAAACCCAAGGACGGCAAAATCCACAGACGGAAAAAATCCACAGACGAGAAAATCCACAGACGGAAAAATCCACAGACGAAAAAATCCACAGACGAAAAAATCCACAGACGGTAAAATCCACAGACGGAAAAATCCACAGACGGAAAAATCCACAGACGGTAAAACCCACAGACGGTAAAACCCACAGACGGTAAAAATCCACAGACGGAAAAATCCACAGACGAAAAAATCCACAGACGAAAAAATCCACAGACGAAAAAATCCACAGACGGAAAAATCCACAGACGAAAAAATCCACAGACGAAAAAATCCACAGACGGAAAAATCCACAGACGAAAAAATCCACAGACGAAAAAATCCACAGACGGAAAAATCCACAGACGAAAAAATCCACAGATGAAAAAATCCACAGACGGAAAAAATGCACAGAAGAGAAAATCCACAGACGGAAAAAATCCACAGACGAGAAAATCCACAGACGAGAAAATCCACAGACGGAAAAAATCCACAGACGAAAAAATCCACAGACGGAAAAATCCACAGACGCGAAATCAACAGACGTTAAAATCCACAGACGGAAAAAATCCACAGACGAAAAAATCCACAGACGGAAAAAATCCACCGGCGAAAAAATCCACAGACGGAAAAAATCCACAGACGAAAAAATCCACAGACGGAAAAATCCACAGACGCGAAATCCACAGACGTTAAAATCCACAGACGACAAAAATACACAGGCGGCAAAATCCACAGACGGAAAAAATCCACAGACGAAAAAATCCACAAACGAAAAAATCCACAGACGAAAATATGCACAGACGGAAAAAATCCACAGACGGCAAAATCCACAGACGGAAAAAATCCACAGACGAAAAAATCCAAAGACGGAAAAAATCCACAGACGACAAAATCCACAGACGAAAAAAAACACAGATGAAAAAATCCACAGACGGTAAAAATCCACAGACGAGAAAATCCACAGACGAAAAAATCCACAGACGGAAAAAATCCACAGACGAGAAAATCCACAGACGAGAAAATCCACAGACGAAAAAATCCACAGACGGAAAAAATCCACAGACGAGAAAATCCACAGACGAGAAAATCCACAGACGGAAAAAACCCACAGACGGAAAAATCCACAGACGAAAAAATCCACAGACGGAAAAAATCCACAGACGAAAAAATCCACAGATGGAAAAATCCACAGACGGAAAAATCCACAAACGGAAAAAATCCACAGACGAGAAAATCCACAGACGGAAAAAATCCACAGACGAAAAAATCCACAGACGGAAAAAATCCACAGACGAAAAAATCCACAGAGAAAAAATCCACAGACGAGAAAATCCACAGACGAGAAAATCCACAGACGAGAAAATCCACAGACGGAAAAATCCACAGACGAAAAAATCCACAGACGGAAAAAATCCACAGACGAGAAAATCCACAGACGGAAAAAATCCACAGACGAAAAAATCCACAGACGGAAAAATCCACAGACGCGAAATCCACAGACGTTAAAATCCACAGACGACAAAAATACACAGGCGGCAAAATCCACAGACGGGAAAAATCCACAGACGGAAAAAATCCACACACAGCAAAATCCACAGACGAAAAAATCCACAGACGGAAAAAATCCACAGACAAGAAAATCCACAGACGAAAAAATCCACAGACGGAAAAAATCTACAGACGAGAAAATCCACAGACGAGAAAATCCACAGACGGAAAAAACCCACAGACGAAAAAATCCACAGACGAGAAAATCCACAGACGGAAAAAACCCAAGGACGGCAAAATCCACAGACGGAAAAAATCCACAGACGAGAAAATCCACAGACGGAAAAATCCACAGACGAAAAAATCCACAGACGAAAAAATCCACAGACGGTAAAATCCACAGACGGAAAAATCCACAGACGGAAAAATCCACAGACGGTAAAACCCACAGACGGTAAAACCCACAGACGGTAAAAATCCACAGACGGAAAAATCCACAGACGAAAAAATCCACAGACGAAAAAATCCACAGACGAAAAAATCCACAGACGGAAAAATCCACAGACGAAAAAATCCACAGACGAAAAAATCCACAGACGGAAAAATCCACAGACGAAAAAATCCACAGACGAAAAAATCCACAGACGGAAAAATCCACAGACGAAAAAATCCACAGATGAAAAAATCCACAGACGGAAAAAATGCACAGAAGAGAAAATCCACAGACGGAAAAAATCCACAGACGAGAAAATCCACAGACGAGAAAATCCACAGACGGAAAAAATCCACAGACGAAAAAATCCACAGACGGAAAAATCCACAGACGCGAAATCAACAGACGTTAAAATCCACAGACGGAAAAAATCCACAGACGAAAAAATCCACAGACGGAAAAAATCCACCGGCGAAAAAATCCACAGACGGAAAAAATCCACAGACGAAAAAATCCACAGACGGAAAAATCCACAGACGCGAAATCCACAGACGTTAAAATCCACAGACGACAAAAATACACAGGCGGCAAAATCCACAGACGGAAAAAATCCACAGACGAAAAAATCCACAAACGAAAAAATCCACAGACGAAAATATGCACAGACGGAAAAAATCCACAGACGGCAAAATCCACAGACGGAAAAAATCCACAGACGAAAAAATCCAAAGACGGAAAAAATCCACAGACGACAAAATCCACAGACGAAAAAAAACACAGATGAAAAAATCCACAGACGGTAAAAATCCACAGACGAGAAAATCCACAGACGAAAAAATCCACAGACGGAAAAAATCCACAGACGAGAAAATCCACAGACGAGAAAATCCACAGACGAAAAAATCCACAGACGGAAAAAATCCACAGACGAGAAAATCCACAGACGAGAAAATCCACAGACGGAAAAAACCCACAGACGGAAAAAATCCACAGACGAGAAAATCCACAGACGAGAAAATCCACAGACGGAAAAAATCCACAGACGAGAAAATCCACAGACGAGAAAATCCACAGACGGAAAAAACCCACAGACGAAAAAATCCATAGACGAGAAAATCCACAGACGGAAAAAATCCACAGAAGAGAAAATCCACAGACGAGAAAATCCACAGACGGAAAAAACCCACAGACGAAAAAATCCACAGACGACAAAATCCACAGACGAAAAAAAACACAGATGAAAAAATCCACAGACGGAAAAAATCCACAGACAAGAAAATCCACAGACGAGAAAATCCACAGACGGAAAAATCCACAGACGGAAAAATCCACAGACGGAAAATCCACAGACGAGAAAATCCACAGACGAGAAAATCCACAGACGGAAAAATCCACAGACGAGAAAATCCACAGACGGAAAAAATCCACAGACGAAAAAATCCACAGACAGAAAAATCCACAGACGAAAAAATCCACAGACGAGAAAATCCACAGACGAGAAAATCCACAGACGGAAAAATCCACAGACGGAAAAATCCACAAACGGAAAAAATCCACAGACGAGAAAATCCACAGACGGAAAAAATCCACAGACGAGAAAATCCACAGACGAGAAAATCCACAGACGGAAAAAAGCCACAGACGAAAAAATCCACAGAGAAAAAATCCACAGACGAGAAAATCCACAGACGAAAAAATCCACAGACGAGAAAATCCACAGACGAGAAAATCCACAGACGGAAAAAATCCACAGACGAGAAAATCCACAGACGAGAAAATCCACAGACGGCAAAAATCCACAGACGAAAAAATCCACAGCCGAAAAAATCCACAGACGGAAAAACCCACAGACGGAAAAATCCACAGACGAAAAAATCCACAGACGAAAAAATCCACAGACGGAAAAATCCACAGACGGAAAAATCCACAGACGAAAAAATCCACAGACGGAAAAATCCACAGACCGTAAAACCCACAGACGGTAAAACCCAGAGACGGTAAAAATCCACAGACGAAAAAATCCACAGACGAAAAAATCCACAGACGGAAAAATCCACAGACGAAAAAATCCACAGACGAAAAAATCCACAGACGGAAAAATCCACAGACGAAAAAATCCACAGACGAAAAAATCCACAGACGGAAAAAATGCACAGAAGAGAAAATCCACAGACGGAAAAAATCCACAGACGGAAAAACCCACAGACGGAAAAAATCCACAGACGAAAAAATCCACAGACAGAAAAAATCCACAGACGGCAAAATCCACAGACGGAAAAAATCCACAGACGATAAAAATCCACAGACGGAAAAATCCACAGACGAAAAATGCACAGACGGCAAAATCCACAGACGGAAAAAATCCACAGACGAAAAAATCCACAGACGAAAAAATCCAGACGGAAAAAATCCACAGACGAGAAAATCCACAGACGAGAAAATCCACAGATGGAAAAAAGCCACAGACGAAAAAATCCACAGAGAAAAAATCCACAGACGAGAAAATCCACAGACGAAAAAATCCACAGACGGAAAAATCCACAGACGAAAAAATCCACAGACGGAAAAAATCCACAGACGAAAAAATCCACAGATGGAAAAATCCACAGACGGAAAAATCCACAAACGGAAAAAATCCACAGACGAGAAAATCCACAGACGGAAAAAATCCACAGACGAAAAAATCCACAGACGGAAAAAATCCACAGACGAAAAAATCCACAGAGAAAAAATCCACAGACGAGAAAATCCACAGACGAGAAAATCCACAGACGAGAAAATCCACAGACGGAAAAATCCACAGACGAAAAAATCCACAGACGGAAAAAATCCACAGACGAGAAAATCCACAGACGGAAAAAATCCACAGACGAAAAAATCCACAGACGGAAAAATCCACAGACGCGAAATCCACAGACGTTAAAATCCACAGACGACAAAAATACACAGGCGGCAAAATCCACAGACGGGAAAAATCCACAGACGGAAAAAATCCACACACAGCAAAATCCACAGACGAAAAAATCCACAGACGGAAAAAATCCACAGACAAGAAAATCCACAGACGAAAAAATCCACAGACGGAAAAAATCTACAGACGAGAAAATCCACAGACGAGAAAATCCACAGACGGAAAAAACCCACAGACGAAAAAATCCACAGACGAGAAAATCCACAGACGGAAAAAACCCAAGGACGGCAAAATCCACAGACGGAAAAAATCCACAGACGAGAAAATCCACAGACGGAAAAATCCACAGACGAAAAAATCCACAGACGAAAAAATCCACAGACGGTAAAATCCACAGACGGAAAAATCCACAGACGGAAAAATCCACAGACGGTAAAACCCACAGACGGTAAAACCCACAGACGGTAAAAATCCACAGACGGAAAAATCCACAGACGAAAAAATCCACAGACGAAAAAATCCACAGACGAAAAAATCCACAGACGGAAAAATCCACAGACGAAAAAATCCACAGACGAAAAAATCCACAGACGGAAAAATCCACAGACGAAAAAATCCACAGACGAAAAAATCCACAGACGGAAAAATCCACAGACGAAAAAATCCACAGATGAAAAAATCCACAGACGGAAAAAATGCACAGAAGAGAAAATCCACAGACGGAAAAAATCCACAGACGAGAAAATCCACAGACGAGAAAATCCACAGACGGAAAAAATCCACAGACGAAAAAATCCACAGACGGAAAAATCCACAGACGCGAAATCAACAGACGTTAAAATCCACAGACGGAAAAAATCCACAGACGAAAAAATCCACAGACGGAAAAAATCCACCGGCGAAAAAATCCACAGACGGAAAAAATCCACAGACGAAAAAATCCACAGACGGAAAAATCCACAGACGCGAAATCCACAGACGTTAAAATCCACAGACGACAAAAATACACAGGCGGCAAAATCCACAGACGGAAAAAATCCACAGACGAAAAAATCCACAAACGAAAAAATCCACAGACGAAAATATGCACAGACGGAAAAAATCCACAGACGGCAAAATCCACAGACGGAAAAAATCCACAGACGAAAAAATCCAAAGACGGAAAAAATCCACAGACGACAAAATCCACAGACGAAAAAAAACACAGATGAAAAAATCCACAGACGGTAAAAATCCACAGACGAGAAAATCCACAGACGAAAAAATCCACAGACGGAAAAAATCCACAGACGAGAAAATCCACAGACGAGAAAATCCACAGACGAAAAAATCCACAGACGGAAAAAATCCACAGACGAGAAAATCCACAGACGAGAAAATCCACAGACGGAAAAAACCCACAGACGGAAAAATCCACAGACGAAAAAATCCACAGACGGAAAAAATCCACAGACGAAAAAATCCACAGATGGAAAAATCCACAGACGGAAAAATCCACAAACGGAAAAAATCCACAGACGAGAAAATCCACAGACGGAAAAAATCCACAGACGAAAAAATCCACAGACGGAAAAAATCCACAGACGAAAAAATCCACAGAGAAAAAATCCACAGACGAGAAAATCCACAGACGAGAAAATCCACAGACGAGAAAATCCACAGACGGAAAAATCCACAGACGAAAAAATCCACAGACGGAAAAAATCCACAGACGAGAAAATCCACAGACGGAAAAAATCCACAGACGAAAAAATCCACAGACGGAAAAATCCACAGACGCGAAATCCACAGACGTTAAAATCCACAGACGACAAAAATACACAGGCGGCAAAATCCACAGACGGGAAAAATCCACAGACGGAAAAAATCCACACACAGCAAAATCCACAGACGAAAAAATCCACAGACGGAAAAAATCCACAGACAAGAAAATCCACAGACGAAAAAATCCACAGACGGAAAAAATCTACAGACGAGAAAATCCACAGACGAGAAAATCCACAGACGGAAAAAACCCACAGACGAAAAAATCCACAGACGAGAAAATCCACAGACGGAAAAAACCCAAGGACGGCAAAATCCACAGACGGAAAAAATCCACAGACGAGAAAATCCACAGACGGAAAAATCCACAGACGAAAAAATCCACAGACGAAAAAATCCACAGACGGTAAAATCCACAGACGGAAAAATCCACAGACGGAAAAATCCACAGACGGTAAAACCCACAGACGGTAAAACCCACAGACGGAAAAATCCACAGACGAAAAAATCCACAGACGAAAAAATCCACAGACGAAAAAATCCACAGACGGAAAAATCCACAGACGAAAAAATCCACAGACGAAAAAATCCACAGACGGAAAAATCCACAGACGAAAAAATCCACAGACGAAAAAATCCACAGACGGAAAAATCCACAGACGAAAAAATCCACAGATGAAAAAATCCACAGACGGAAAAAATGCACAGAAGAGAAAATCCACAGACGGAAAAAATCCACAGACGAGAAAATCCACAGACGAGAAAATCCACAGACGGAAAAAATCCACAGACGAAAAAATCCACAGACGGAAAAATCCACAGACGCGAAATCAACAGACGTTAAAATCCACAGACGGAAAAAATCCACAGACGAAAAAATCCACAGACGGAAAAAATCCACCGGCGAAAAAATCCACAGACGGAAAAAATCCACAGACGAAAAAATCCACAGACGGAAAAATCCACAGACGCGAAATCCACAGACGTTAAAATCCACAGACGACAAAAATACACAGGCGGCAAAATCCACAGACGGAAAAAATCCACAGACGAAAAAATCCACAAACGAAAAAATCCACAGACGAAAATATGCACAGACGGAAAAAATCCACAGACGGCAAAATCCACAGACGGAAAAAATCCACAGACGAAAAAATCCAAAGACGGAAAAAATCCACAGACGACAAAATCCACAGACGAAAAAAAACACAGATGAAAAAATCCACAGACGGTAAAAATCCACAGACGAGAAAATCCACAGACGAAAAAATCCACAGACGGAAAAAATCCACAGACGAGAAAATCCACAGACGAGAAAATCCACAGACGAAAAAATCCACAGACGGAAAAAATCCACAGACGAGAAAATCCACAGACGAGAAAATCCACAGACGGAAAAAACCCACAGACGGAAAAAATCCACAGACGAGAAAATCCACAGACGAGAAAATCCACAGACGGAAAAAATCCACAGACGAGAAAATCCACAGACGAGAAAATCCACAGACGGAAAAAACCCACAGACGAAAAAATCCATAGACGAGAAAATCCACAGACGGAAAAAATCCACAGAAGAGAAAATCCACAGACGAGAAAATCCACAGACGGAAAAAACCCACAGACGAAAAAATCCACAGACGACAAAATCCACAGACGAAAAAAAACACAGATGAAAAAATCCACAGACGGAAAAAATCCACAGACAAGAAAATCCACAGACGAGAAAATCCACAGACGGAAAAATCCACAGACGGAAAAATCCACAGACGGAAAATCCACAGACGAGAAAATCCACAGACGAGAAAATCCACAGACGGAAAAATCCACAGACGAGAAAATCCACAGACGGAAAAAATCCACAGACGAAAAAATCCACAGACAGAAAAATCCACAGACGAAAAAATCCACAGACGAGAAAATCCACAGACGAGAAAATCCACAGACGGAAAAATCCACAGACGGAAAAATCCACAAACGGAAAAAATCCACAGACGAGAAAATCCACAGACGGAAAAAATCCACAGACGAGAAAATCCACAGACGAGAAAATCCACAGACGGAAAAAAGCCACAGACGAAAAAATCCACAGAGAAAAAATCCACAGACGAGAAAATCCACAGACGAAAAAATCCACAGACGAGAAAATCCACAGACGAGAAAATCCACAGACGGAAAAAATCCACAGACGAGAAAATCCACAGACGAGAAAATCCACAGACGGCAAAAATCCACAGACGAAAAAATCCACAGCCGAAAAAATCCACAGACGGAAAAACCCACAGACGGAAAAATCCACAGACGAAAAAATCCACAGACGAAAAAATCCACAGACGGAAAAATCCACAGACGGAAAAATCCACAGACGAAAAAATCCACAGACGGAAAAATCCACAGACCGTAAAACCCACAGACGGTAAAACCCAGAGACGGTAAAAATCCACAGACGAAAAAATCCACAGACGAAAAAATCCACAGACGGAAAAATCCACAGACGAAAAAATCCACAGACGAAAAAATCCACAGACGGAAAAATCCACAGACGAAAAAATCCACAGACGAAAAAATCCACAGACGGAAAAAATGCACAGAAGAGAAAATCCACAGACGGAAAAAATCCACAGACGGAAAAACCCACAGACGGAAAAAATCCACAGACGAAAAAATCCACAGACAGAAAAAATCCACAGACGGCAAAATCCACAGACGGAAAAAATCCACAGACGATAAAAATCCACAGACGGAAAAATCCACAGACGAAAAATGCACAGACGGCAAAATCCACAGACGGAAAAAATCCACAGACGAAAAAATCCACAGACGAAAAAATCCAGACGGAAAAAATCCACAGACGAGAAAATCCACAGACGAGAAAATCCACAGATGGAAAAAAGCCACAGACGAAAAAATCCACAGAGAAAAAATCCACAGACGAGAAAATCCACAGACGAAAAAATCCACAGACGGAAAAATCCACAGACGAAAAAATCCACAGACGGAAAAAATCCACAGACGAAAAAATCCACAGATGGAAAAATCCACAGACGGAAAAATCCACAAACGGAAAAAATCCACAGACGAGAAAATCCACAGACGGAAAAAATCCACAGACGAAAAAATCCACAGACGGAAAAAATCCACAGACGAAAAAATCCACAGAGAAAAAATCCACAGACGAGAAAATCCACAGACGAGAAAATCCACAGACGAGAAAATCCACAGACGGAAAAATCCACAGACGAAAAAATCCACAGACGGAAAAAATCCACAGACGAGAAAATCCACAGACGGAAAAAATCCACAGACGAAAAAATCCACAGACGGAAAAATCCACAGACGCGAAATCCACAGACGTTAAAATCCACAGACGACAAAAATACACAGGCGGCAAAATCCACAGACGGGAAAAATCCACAGACGGAAAAAATCCACACACAGCAAAATCCACAGACGAAAAAATCCACAGACGGAAAAAATCCACAGACAAGAAAATCCACAGACGAAAAAATCCACAGACGGAAAAAATCTACAGACGAGAAAATCCACAGACGAGAAAATCCACAGACGGAAAAAACCCACAGACGAAAAAATCCACAGACGAGAAAATCCACAGACGGAAAAAACCCAAGGACGGCAAAATCCACAGACGGAAAAAATCCACAGACGAGAAAATCCACAGACGGAAAAATCCACAGACGAAAAAATCCACAGACGAAAAAATCCACAGACGGTAAAATCCACAGACGGAAAAATCCACAGACGGAAAAATCCACAGACGGTAAAACCCACAGACGGTAAAACCCACAGACGGTAAAAATCCACAGACGGAAAAATCCACAGATGAAAAAATCCACAGACGAAAAAATCCACAGACGAAAAAATCCACAGACGGAAAAATCCACAGACGAAAAAATCCACAGACGAAAAAATCCACAGACGGAAAAATCCACAGACGAAAAAATCCACAGACGAAAAAATCCACAGACGGAAAAATCCACAGACGAAAAAATCCACAGATGAAAAAATCCACAGACGGAAAAAATGCACAGAAGAGAAAATCCACAGACGGAAAAAATCCACAGACGAGAAAATCCACAGACGAGAAAATCCACAGACGGAAAAAATCCACAGACGAAAAAATCCACAGACGGAAAAATCCACAGACGCGAAATCAACAGACGTTAAAATCCACAGACGGAAAAAATCCACAGACGAAAAAATCCACAGACGGAAAAAATCCACCGGCGAAAAAATCCACAGACGGAAAAAATCCACAGACGAAAAAATCCACAGACGGAAAAATCCACAGACGCGAAATCCACAGACGTTAAAATCCACAGACGACAAAAATACACAGGCGGCAAAATCCACAGACGGAAAAAATCCACAGACGAAAAAATCCACAAACGAAAAAATCCACAGACGAAAATATGCACAGACGGAAAAAATCCACAGACGGCAAAATCCACAGACGGAAAAAATCCACAGACGAAAAAATCCAAAGACGGAAAAAATCCACAGACGACAAAATCCACAGACGAAAAAAAACACAGATGAAAAAATCCACAGACGGTAAAAATCCACAGACGAGAAAATCCACAGACGAAAAAATCCACAGACGGAAAAAATCCACAGACGAGAAAATCCACAGACGAGAAAATCCACAGACGAAAAAATCCACAGACGGAAAAAATCCACAGACGAGAAAATCCACAGACGAGAAAATCCACAGACGGAAAAAACCCACAGACGGAAAAAATCCACAGACGAGAAAATCCACAGACGAGAAAATCCACAGACGGAAAAAATCCACAGACGAGAAAATCCACAGACGAGAAAATCCACAGACGGAAAAAACCCACAGACGAAAAAATCCATAGACGAGAAAATCCACAGACGGAAAAAATCCACAGAAGAGAAAATCCACAGACGAGAAAATCCACAGACGGAAAAAACCCACAGACGAAAAAATCCACAGACGACAAAATCCACAGACGAAAAAAAACACAGATGAAAAAATCCACAGACGGAAAAAATCCACAGACAAGAAAATCCACAGACGAGAAAATCCACAGACGGAAAAATCCACAGACGGAAAAATCCACAGACGGAAAATCCACAGACGAGAAAATCCACAGACGAGAAAATCCACAGACGGAAAAATCCACAGACGAGAAAATCCACAGACGGAAAAAATCCACAGACGAAAAAATCCACAGACAGAAAAATCCACAGACGAAAAAATCCACAGACGAGAAAATCCACAGACGAGAAAATCCACAGACGGAAAAATCCACAGACGGAAAAATCCACAAACGGAAAAAATCCACAGACGAGAAAATCCACAGACGGAAAAAATCCACAGACGAAAAAATCCACAGACGGAAAAAATCCACAGACGAAAAAATCCACAGACGGAAAAAATCCACAGACGAGAAAATCCACAGACGAGAAAATCCACAGACGGAAAAATCCACAGACGAAAAAATCCACAGACGGAAAAAATCCACAGACGAGAAAATCCACAGACGGAAAAAATCCACAGACGAGAAAATCCACAGACGAGAAAATCCACAGACGAAAAAATCCACAGACGGAAAAAATCCACAGACGAGAAAATCCACAGACGAGAAAATCCACAGACGGAAAAAACCCACAGACGAAAAAATCCACAGACGAGAAAATCCACAGACGGAAAAATCCACAGACGGAAAAATCCACAGACGAAAAAATCCACAGACAGAAAAAATCCACAGACGAAAAAATCCACAGATGGAAAAATCCACAGACGGAAAAATCCACAAACGGAAAAAATCCACAGACGAGAAAATCCACAGACGGAAAAAATCCACAGACGAAAAAATCCACAGACGGAAAAAATCCACAGACGAAAAAATCCACAGACGGAAAAAATCCACAGACGAGAAAATCCACAGACGAGAAAATCCACAGACGAGAAAATCCACAGACGGAAAAAATCCACAGACGAAAAAATCCACAGACGGAAAAATCCACAGACACGAAATCCACAGACGTTAAAATCCACAGACGACAAAAATACACAGGCGGCAAAATCCACAGACGGGAAAAATCCACAGACGGAAAAAATCCACACACAGCAAAATCCACAGACGAAAAAATCCACAGACGGAAAAATCCACAGACGAAAAAATCCACAGACGAAAAAATCCACAGACGAAAAAAATGCACAGAAGAGAAAATCCACAGACGGAAAAAATCCACAGACGAGAAAATCCACAGACGAGAAAATCCACAGACGGAAAAAATCCACAGACGAGAAAATCCACAGAGGAGAAAATCTACAGACGAAAAAATCCACAGACGGAAAAAATCCACAGACGGAAGAATCCACAGACTGAAAAAAACCACAGACGGAAAATCCACAGACGGAAAAAATCCACAGACGGAAGAAATCCACAGACGAGAAAACCCACAGACGGAAAATCCACAGACGAGAAAATCCACAGACGAAAAAATCCACAGACGGAAAAAATCCACAGACGAGAAAATCCACAGACGAGAAAATCCACAGACGGAAAAAAGCCACAGACGAAAAAATCCACAGACGAGAAAATCCACAGACGAGAAAATCCACAGACGAAAAAATCCACAGACGAGAAAATCCACAGACGAGAAAATCCACAGACGGAAAAAATCCACAGACGAGAAAATCCACAGACGAGAAAATCCACAGACGGCAAAAATCCACAGACGAAAAAATCCACAGCCGAAAAAATCCACAGACGGAAAAACCCACAGACGGAAAAATCCACAGACGAAAAAATCCACAGACGAAAAAATCCACAGACGGAAAAATCCACAGACGGAAAAATCCACAGACGAAAAAATCCACAGACGGAAAAATCCACAGACCGTAAAACCCACAGACGGTAAAACCCAGAGACGGTAAAAATCCACAGACGAAAAAATCCACAGACGAAAAAATCCACAGACGAAAAAATCCACAGACGGAAAAATCCACAGACGAAAAAATCCACAGACGAAAAAATCCACAGACGGAAAAATCCACAGACGAAAAAATCCACAGACGAAAAAATCCACAGACGGAAAAAATCCACAGAAGAGAAAATCCACAGACGGAAAAAATCCACAGACGGAAAAACCCACAGACGGAAAAAATCCACAGACGAAAAAATCCACAGACAGAAAAAATCCACAGACGGCAAAATCCACAGACGGAAAAAATCCACAGACGGAAAAAATCCACAGACGGAAAAATCCACAGACGAAAAATGCACAGACGGCAAAATCCACAGACGGAAAAAATCCACAGACGAAAAAATCCACAGACGAAAAAATCCACAGACGGAAAAAATCCACAGACGAGAAAATCCACAGACAGGAAAATCCACAGATGGAAAAAAGCCACAGACGAAAAAATCCACAGAGAAAAAATCCACAGACGAGAAAATCCACAGACGAAAAAATCCACAGACGGAAAAAATCCACAGACGGAAAAATCCACAGACGGAAAAAATCCACAGACGGAAAAAATCCACAGACGAGAAAATCCACAGACGAAAAAATCCACAGACGGAAAAAATCCACAGACGAGAAAATCCACAGACGAGAAAATCCACAGACGGAAAAAACCCACAGACGAAAAAATCCACAGACGAGAAAATCCACAGACGGAAAAATCCACAGACGGAAAAATCCACAGACGAAAAAATCCACAGACGGAAAAAATCCACAGACGAAAAAATCCACAGATGGAAAAATCCACAGACGGAAAAATCCACAAACGGAAAAAATCCACAGACGAGAAAATCCACAGACGGAAAAAATCCACAGACGAAAAAATCCACAGACGGAAAAAATCCACAGACGAAAAAATCCACAGAGAAAAAATCCACAGACGAGAAAATCCACAGACGAGAAAATCCACAGACGAGAAAATCCACAGACGGAAAAATCCACAGACGAAAAAATCCACAGACGGAAAAAATCCACAGACGAGAAAATCCACAGACGGAAAAAATCCACAGACGAAAAAATCCACAGACGGAAAAATCCACAGACGCGAAATCCACAGACGTTAAAATCCACAGACGACAAAAATACACAGGCGGCAAAATCCACAGACGGAAAAAATCCACAGACGAAAAAATCCACAGACGAAAAAATCCAACGACGAAAATATGCACAGACGGAAAAAATCCACAGACGACAAAATCCACAGACGGAAAAAATCCACAGACGGAAAAAATCCACAGACGACAAAATCCACAGACGGAAAAAATCCACAGACGGAAAAAATCCACAGACGAAAAAATCCAGAGACGAGAAAATCCACAGACGACAAAATCCACAGACGGAAAAATCCACAGACGGAAAAAATCCACAGACGACAAAATCCACAGACGAAAAAAAACACAGATGAAAAAATCCACAGACGGAAAAAACCCACAGACGAGAAAATCCACAGACGAAAAAATCCACAGACGGAAAAAATCCACAGACGAGAAAATCCACAGACGAGAAAATCCACAGACGGAAAAAACCCACAGACGAAAAAATCCATAGACGAGAAAATCCACAGACGGAAAAAATCCACAGAAGAGAAAATCCACAGACGAGAAAATCCACAGACGGAAAAAACCCACAGACGAAAAAATCCACAGACGAGAAAATCCACAGACGGAAAAAATCCACAGACGAGAAAATCCACAGACGGAAAAAACCCACAGACGAAAAAATCCACAGAGAAAAAATACACAGACGGCAAAATCCACAGACGGAAAAAATCCACAGACGAGAAAATCCACAGATGGAAAAAATCCACAGACGAGAAAATCCACAGATGGAAAAAATCCACAGACGGTAAAACCCACAGACGGTAAAACCCACAGACGGTAAAAATCCACAGACGAAAAAATCCAAAGACGGAAAAAATCCACAGACGACAAAATCCACAGACGAAAAAAAACACAGATGAAAAAATCCACAGACGGAAAAAATCCACAGACAAGAAAATCCACAGACGAAAAAATCCACAGACGGAAAAAATCTACAGACGAGAAAATCCACAGACGAGAAAATCCACAGACGGAAAAAACCCACAGACGAAAAAATCCACAGACGAGAAAATCCACAGACGGAAAAAACCCAAGGACGGCAAAATCCACAGACGGAAAAAATCCACAGACGAGAAAATCCACAGACGAGAAAATCCACAGACGGAAAAAAGCCACAGACGAAAAAATCCACAGAGAAAAAAGCCACAGACGAGAAAATCCACAGACGGAAAAAATCCACAGACGGAAAAACCCACAGACGGAAAAATCCACAGACGAAAAAATCCACAGACGAAAAAATCCACAGACGGTAAAATCCACAGACGGAAAAATCCACAGACGGAAAAATCCACAGACGGTAAAACCCACAGACGGTAAAACCCACAGACGGTAAAAATCCACAGACGGAAAAATCCACAGATGAAAAAATCCACAGACGAAAAAATCCACAGACGAAAAAATCCACAGACGGAAAAATCCACAGACGAAAAAATCCACAGACGAAAAAATCCACAGACGGAAAAATCCACAGACGAAAAAATCCACAGACGAAAAAATCCACAGACGGAAAAATCCACAGACGAAAAAATCCACAGATGAAAAAATCCACAGACGGAAAAAATGCACAGACGAGAAAATCCACAGACGGAAAAAATCCACAGACGAAAAAATCCACAGACGGAAAAATCCACAGACGCGAAATCAACAGACGTTAAAATCCACAGACGGAAAAAATCCACAGACGAAAAAATCCACAGACGGAAAAAATCCACCGGCGAAAAAATCCACAGACGGAAAAAATCCACAGACGAAAAAATCCACAGACGGAAAAATCCACAGACGCGAAATCCACAGACGTTAAAATCCACAGACGACAAAAATACACAGGCGGCAAAATCCACAGACGGAAAAAATCCACAGACGAAAAAATCCACAAACGAAAAAATCCACAGACGAAAATATGCACAGACGGAAAAAATCCACAGACGGCAAAATCCACAGACGGAAAAAATCCACAGACGAAAAAATCCAAAGACGGAAAAAATCCACAGACGACAAAATCCACAGACGAAAAAAAACACAGATGAAAAAATCCACAGACGGAAAAAATCCACAGACGAGAAAATCCACAGACGAAAAAATCCACAGACGGAAAAAATCCACAGACGAGAAAATCCACAGACGAGAAAATCCACAGACGAAAAAATCCACAGACGGAAAAAATCCACAGACGAGAAAATCCACAGACGAGAAAATCCACAGACGGAAAAAACCCACAGACGGAAAAAATCCACAGACGAGAAAATCCACAGACGAGAAAATCCACAGACGGAAAAAATCCACAGACGAGAAAATCCACAGACGAGAAAATCCACAGACGGAAAAAACCCACAGACGAAAAAATCCATAGACGAGAAAATCCACAGACGGAAAAAATCCACAGAAGAGAAAATCCACAGACGAGAAAATCCACAGACGGAAAAAACCCACAGACGAAAAAATCCACAGACGACAAAATCCACAGACGAAAAAAAACACAGATGAAAAAATCCACAGACGGAAAAAATCCACAGACAAGAAAATCCACAGACGAGAAAATCCACAGACGGAAAAATCCACAGACGGAAAAATCCACAGACGGAAAATCCACAGACGAGAAAATCCACAGACGAGAAAATCCACAGACGGAAAAATCCACAGACGAGAAAATCCACAGACGGAAAAAATCCACAGACGAAAAAATCCACAGACAGAAAAATCCACAGACGAAAAAATCCACAGACGAGAAAATCCACAGACGAGAAAATCCACAGACGGAAAAATCCACAGACGGAAAAATCCACAAACGGAAAAAATCCACAGACGAGAAAATCCACAGACGGAAAAAATCCACAGACGAGAAAATCCACAGACGAGAAAATCCACAGACGGAAAAAAGCCACAGACGAAAAAATCCACAGAGAAAAAATCCACAGACGAGAAAATCCACAGACGAAAAAATCCACAGACGAGAAAATCCACAGACGAGAAAATCCACAGACGGAAAAAATCCACAGACGAGAAAATCCACAGACGAGAAAATCCACAGACGGCAAAAATCCACAGACGAAAAAATCCACAGCCGAAAAAATCCACAGACGGAAAAACCCACAGACGGAAAAATCCACAGACGAAAAAATCCACAGACGAAAAAATCCACAGACGGAAAAATCCACAGACGGAAAAATCCACAGACGAAAAAATCCACAGACGGAAAAATCCACAGACCGTAAAACCCACAGACGGTAAAACCCAGAGACGGTAAAAATCCACAGACGAAAAAATCCACAGACGAAAAAATCCACAGACGGAAAAATCCACAGACGAAAAAATCCACAGACGAAAAAATCCACAGACGGAAAAATCCACAGACGAAAAAATCCACAGACGAAAAAATCCACAGACGGAAAAAATGCACAGAAGAGAAAATCCACAGACGGAAAAAATCCACAGACGGAAAAACCCACAGACGGAAAAAATCCACAGACGAAAAAATCCACAGACAGAAAAAATCCACAGACGGCAAAATCCACAGACGGAAAAAATCCACAGACGATAAAAATCCACAGACGGAAAAATCCACAGACGAAAAATGCACAGACGGCAAAATCCACAGACGGAAAAAATCCACAGACGAAAAAATCCACAGACGAAAAAATCCAGACGGAAAAAATCCACAGACGAGAAAATCCACAGACGAGAAAATCCACAGATGGAAAAAAGCCACAGACGAGAAAATCCACAGACGAGAAAATCCACAGACGAGAAAATCCACAGACGGAAAAATCCACAGACGAAAAAATCCACAGACGGAAAAAATCCACAGACGAGAAAATCCACAGACGGAAAATATCCACAGACGAAAAAATCCACAGACGGAAAAATCCACAGACGCGAAATCCACAGACGTTAAAATCCACAGACGACAAAAATACACAGGCGGCAAAATCCACAGACGGGAAAAATCCACAGACGGAAAAAATCCACACACAGCAAAATCCACAGACGAAAAAATCCACAGACGGAAAAAATCCACAGACAAGAAAATCCACAGACGAAAAAATCCACAGACGGAAAAAATCTACAGACGAGAAAATCCACAGACGAGAAAATCCACAGACGGAAAAAACCCACAGACGAAAAAATCCACAGACGAGAAAATCCACAGACGGAAAAAACCCAAGGACGGCAAAATCCACAGACGGAAAAAATCCACAGACGAGAAAATCCACAGACGGAAAAATCCACAGACGAAAAAATCCACAGACGAAAAAATCCACAGACGGTAAAATCCACAGACGGAAAAATCCACAGACGGAAAAATCCACAGACGGTAAAACCCACAGACGGTAAAACCCACAGACGGTAAAAATCCACAGACGGAAAAATCCACAGATGAAAAAATCCACAGACGAAAAAATCCACAGACGAAAAAATCCACAGACGGAAAAATCCACAGACGAAAAAATCCACAGACGAAAAAATCCACAGACGGAAAAATCCACAGACGAAAAAATCCACAGACGAAAAAATCCACAGACGGAAAAATCCACAGACGAAAAAATCCACAGATGAAAAAATCCACAGACGGAAAAAATGCACAGAAGAGAAAATCCACAGACGGAAAAAATCCACAGACGAGAAAATCCACAGACGAGAAAATCCACAGACGGAAAAAATCCACAGACGAAAAAATCCACAGACGGAAAAATCCACAGACGCGAAATCAACAGACGTTAAAATCCACAGACGGAAAAAATCCACAGACGAAAAAATCCACAGACGGAAAAAATCCACCGGCGAAAAAATCCACAGACGGAAAAAATCCACAGACGAAAAAATCCACAGACGGAAAAATCCACAGACGCGAAATCCACAGACGTTAAAATCCACAGACGACAAAAATACACAGGCGGCAAAATCCACAGACGGAAAAAATCCACAGACGAAAAAATCCACAAACGAAAAAATCCACAGACGAAAATATGCACAGACGGAAAAAATCCACAGACGGCAAAATCCACAGACGGAAAAAATCCACAGACGAAAAAATCCAAAGACGGAAAAAATCCACAGACGACAAAATCCACAGACGAAAAAAAACACAGATGAAAAAATCCACAGACGGTAAAAATCCACAGACGAGAAAATCCACAGACGAAAAAATCCACAGACGGAAAAAATCCACAGACGAGAAAATCCACAGACGAGAAAATCCACAGACGAAAAAATCCACAGACGGAAAAAATCCACAGACGAGAAAATCCACAGACGAGAAAATCCACAGACGGAAAAAACCCACAGACGGAAAAAATCCACAGACGAGAAAATCCACAGACGAGAAAATCCACAGACGGAAAAAATCCACAGACGAGAAAATCCACAGACGAGAAAATCCACAGACGGAAAAAACCCACAGACGAAAAAATCCATAGACGAGAAAATCCACAGACGGAAAAAATCCACAGAAGAGAAAATCCACAGACGAGAAAATCCACAGACGGAAAAAACCCACAGACGAAAAAATCCACAGACGACAAAATCCACAGACGAAAAAAAACACAGATGAAAAAATCCACAGACGGAAAAAATCCACAGACAAGAAAATCCACAGACGAGAAAATCCACAGACGGAAAAATCCACAGACGGAAAAATCCACAGACGGAAAATCCACAGACGAGAAAATCCACAGACGAGAAAATCCACAGACGGAAAAATCCACAGACGAGAAAATCCACAGACGGAAAAAATCCACAGACGAAAAAATCCACAGACAGAAAAATCCACAGACGAAAAAATCCACAGACGAGAAAATCCACAGACGAGAAAATCCACAGACGGAAAAATCCACAGACGGAAAAATCCACAAACGGAAAAAATCCACAGACGAGAAAATCCACAGACGGAAAAAATCCACAGACGAAAAAATCCACAGACGGAAAAAATCCACAGACGAAAAAATCCACAGACGGAAAAAATCCACAGACGAGAAAATCCACAGACGAGAAAATCCACAGACGGAAAAATCCACAGACGAAAAAATCCACAGACGGAAAAAATCCACAGACGAGAAAATCCACAGACGGAAAAAATCCACACACGAGAAAATCCACAGACGAGAAAATCCACAGACGGAAAAAAGCCACAGACGAAAAAATCCACAGAGAAAAAATCCACAGACGAGAAAATCCACAGACGAAAAAATCCACAGACGAGAAAATCCACAGACGAGAAAATCCACAGACGGAAAAAATCCACAGACGAGAAAATCCACAGACGAGAAAATCCACAGACGGCAAAAATCCACAGACGAAAAAATCCACAGCCGAAAAAATCCACAGACGGAAAAACCCACAGACGGAAAAATCCACAGACGAAAAAATCCACAGACGAAAAAATCCACAGACGGAAAAATCCACAGACGGAAAAATCCACAGACGAAAAAATCCACAGACGGAAAAATCCACAGACCGTAAAACCCACAGACGGTAAAACCCAGAGACGGTAAAAATCCACAGACGAAAAAATCCACAGACGAGAAAATCCACAGACGATAAAATCCACAGACGAAAAAATCCACAGACGAGAAAATCCACAGACGGAAAAATCCACAGACGAAAAAATCCACAGACGAAAAAATCCACAGACGGAAAAAATGCACAGAAGAGAAAATCCACAGACGGAAAAAATCCACAGACGGAAAAACCCACAGACGGAAAAAATCCACAGACGAAAAAATCCACAGACAGAAAAAATCCACAGACGGCAAAATCCACAGACGGAAAAAATCCACAGACGGAAAAAATCCACAGACGGAAAAATCCACAGACGAAAAATGCACAGACGGCAAAATCCACAGACGGAAAAAATCCACAGACGAAAAAATCCACAGACGAAAAAATCCACAGACGGAAAAAATCCACAGACGAGAAAATCCACAGACGAGAAAATCCACAGATGGAAAAAAGCCACAGACGAAAAAATCCACAGAGAAAAAATCCACAGACGAGAAAATCCACAGACGAAAAAATCCACAGACGGAAAAATCCACAGACGAAAAAATCCACAGACGGAAAAAATCCACAGACGAAAAAATCCACAGATGGAAAAATCCACAGACGGAAAAATCCACAAACGGAAAAAATCCACAGACGAGAAAATCCACAGACGGAAAAAATCCACAGACGAAAAAATCCACAGACGGAAAAAATCCACAGACGAAAAAATCCACAGAGAAAAAATCCACAGACGAGAAAATCCACAGACGTTAAAATCCACAGACGACAAAAATACACAGGCGGCAAAATCCACAGACGGGAAAAATCCACAGACGGAAAAAATCCACACACAGCAAAATCCACAGACGAAAAAATCCACAGACGGAAAAATCCACAGACGAAAAAATCCACAGACGAAAAAATCCACAGACGAAAAAAATGCACAGAAGAGAAAATCCACAGACGGAAAAAATCCACAGACGAGAAAATCCACAGACGAGAAAATCCACAGACGGAAAAAATCCACAGACGAGAAAATCCACAGAGGAGAAAATCTACAGACGAAAAAATCCACAGACGGAAAAAATCCACAGACGGAAGAATCCACAGACTGAAAAAAACCACAGACGGAAAATCCACAGACGGAAAAAATCCACAGACGGAAGAAATCCACAGACGAGAAAACCCACAGACGGAAAATCCACAGACGAGAAAATCCACAGACGAAAAAATCCACAGACGGAAAAAATCCACAGACGAGAAAATCCACAGACGAGAAAATCCACAGACGGAAAAAAGCCACAGACGAAAAAATCCACAGAGAAAAAACCCACAGACGAGAAAATCCACAGACGAAAAAATCCACAGACGGAAAAAACCCACAGACGAAAAAATCCACAGAGAAAAAATCCACAGACGGCAAAATCCACAGACGGAAAAAATCCACAGACGAGAAAATCCACAGATGGAAAAAATCCACAGACGAGAAAATCCACAGATGGAAAAAATCCACAGACGAGAAAATCCACAGACGGAAAAAATCCACAGACGGTAAAACCCACAGACGGTAAAACCCACAGACGGTAAAAATCCACAGACGAAAAAATCCAAAGACGGAAAAAATCCACAGACGACAAAATCCACAGACGAAAAAAAACACAGATGAAAAAATCCACAGACGGAAAAAATCCACAGACAAGAAAATCCACAGACGAGAAAATCCACAGACGGAAAAATCCACAGACGGAAAAATCCACAAACGGAAAATCCACAGACGAGAAAATCCACAGACGAGAAAATCCACAGACGAGAAAATCCACAGACGGAAAAATCCACAGACGAGAAAATCCACAGACGGAAAAAATCCACAGACGAAAAAATCCACAGACAGAAAAATCCACAGACGAAAAAATCCACAGACGAGAAAATCCACAGACGATAAAATCCACAGACGGAAAAATCCACAGACGGAAAAAATCCACAGACGAGAAAATCCACAGACGGAAAAAATCCACAGACGAAAAAATCCACAGACGAAAAAATCCACAGACGGAAAAAATCCACAGACGAAAAAATCCACAGACGGAAAAAATCCACAGACGAGAAAATCCACAGACGAGAAAATCCACAGACGGAAAAATCCACAGACGAAAAAATCCACAGACGGAAAAAATCCACAGACGAGAAAATCCACAGACGGAAAAAATCCACAGACGAGAAAATCCACAGACGAGAAAATCCACAGACGGAAAAAAGCCACAGACGAAAAAATCCACAGAGAAAAAATCCACAGACGAGAAAATCCACAGACGAAAAAATCCACAGACGAGAAAATCCACAGACGAGAAAATCCACAGACGGAAAAAATCCACAGACGAGAAAATCCACAGACGAGAAAATCCACAGACGGCAAAAATCCACAGACGAAAAAATCCACAGCCGAAAAAATCCACAGACGGAAAAACCCACAGACGGAAAAATCCACAGACGAAAAAATCCACAGACGAAAAAATCCACAGACGGAAAAATCCACAGACGGAAAAATCCACAGACGAAAAAATCCACAGACGGAAAAATCCACAGACCGTAAAACCCACAGACGGTAAAACCCAGAGACGGTAAAAATCCACAGACGAAAAAATCCACAGACGAAAAAATCCACAGACGGAAAAATCCACAGACGAAAAAATCCACAGACGAAAAAATCCACAGACGGAAAAATCCACAGACGAAAAAATCCACAGACGAAAAAATCCACAGACGGAAAAAATGCACAGAAGAGAAAATCCACAGACGGAAAAAATCCACAGACGGAAAAACCCACAGACGGAAAAAATCCACAGACGAAAAAATCCACAGACAGAAAAAATCCACAGACGGCAAAATCCACAGACGGAAAAAATCCACAGACGGAAAAAATCCACAGACGGAAAAATCCACAGACGAAAAATGCACAGACGGCAAAATCCACAGACGAAAAAATCCACAGACGAAAAAATCCACAGACGAAAAAATCCACAGACGAAAAAATCCACAGACGGAAAAAATGCACAGAAGAGAAAATCCACAGACGGAAAAAATCCACAGACGGAAAAACCCACAGACGGAAAAAATCCACAGACGAAAAAATCCACAGACAGAAAAAATCCACAGACGGCAAAATCCACAGACGGAAAAAATCCACAGACGGAAAAAATCCACAGACGGAAAAATCCACAGACGAAAAATGCACAGACGGCAAAATCCACAGACGGAAAAAATCCACAGACGAAAAAATCCACAGACGAAAAAATCCACAGACGGAAAAAATCCACAGACGAGAAAATCCACAGACCAGAAAATCCACAGATGGAAAAAAGCCACAGACGAAAAAATCCACAGAGAAAAAATCCACAGACGAGAAAATCCACAGACGAAAAAATCCACAGACGGAAAAAATCCACAGACGGAAAAATCCACAGACGGAAAAAATCCACAGACGAGAAAATTTACAGACGAGAAAATCCACAGACGGAAAAAACCCACAGACGAAAAAATCCACAGACGAGAAAATCCACAGACGGAAAAATCCACAGACGGAAAAATCCACAGACGAAAAAATCCACAGACGGAAAAATCCACAGACGGAAAAAATCCACAGACGAAAAAATCCACAGATGGAAAAATCCACAGACGGAAAAATCCACAAACGGAAAAAATCCACAGACGAGAAAATCCACAGACGGAAAAAATCCACAGACGAAAAAATCCACAGACGGAAAAAATCCACAGACGAAAAAATCCACAGAGAAAAAATCCACAGACGAGAAAATCCACAGACGACAAAATCCACAGACGAGAAAATCCACAGACGGAAAAATCCAGAGACGAAAAAATCCACAAACGGAAAAAATCCACAGACGAGAAAATCTACAGACGGAAAAAATCCACAGACGAAAAAATCCACAGACGGAAAAATCCACAGACGCGAAATCCACAGACGTTAAAATCCACAGACGACAAAAATACACAGGCGGCAAAATCCACAGACGGGAAAAATCCACAGACGGAAAAAATCCACACACAGCAAAATCCACAGACGAAAAAATCCACAGACGGAAAAATCCACAGACGAAAAAATCCACAGACGAAAAAATCCACAGACGAAAAAAATGCACAGAAGAGAAAATCCACAGACGGAAAAAATCCACAGACGAGAAAATCCACAGACGAGAAAATCCACAGACGGAAAAAATCCACAGACGAGAAAATCCACAGAGGAGAAAATCTACAGACGAAAAAATCCACAGACGGAAAAAATCCACAGACGGAAGAATCCACAGACTGAAAAAAACCACAGACGGAAAATCCACAGACGGAAAAAATCCACAGACGGAAGAAATCCACAGACGAGAAAACCCACAGACGGAAAATCCACAGACGGAAAAAATCCACAGACGGAAAAATCCACAAACAGAAAAATCCACAGACGGCAAAATCCACAGACGAAAAAATCCACAGACGGAAAAAATCCAGAGACGGCAAACCCCACAGACGGAAAAAAACCACAGACGGCAAAATCCACAGACGAAAAAATCCACAGACGAGAAAATCCAAAGACGGCAAAATACACAGACGGCAAAAATCCAGAGACGGAAAATCCACAGACGGCAAAATCCACAGACGGAAAAAATCCACAGACGAAAAAATCCACAGACGAAAAAATCCACAGACGAAAAAATCCACAGACGGCAAAATCCACAGACGGAAAAATCCACAGACGAAAATTCCAAAGATGAAAAAATCGACAGACGAAAAAATCCACAGACGGCAAAATCCACAGACGGAAAAATCCACAGACGAAAATTCCACAGATGAAAAAATCCACAGACGAAAAAATCCACAGACGGAAAAAATCCACAGACGAGAAAATCCACAGACGAGAAAATCCACAGACGAGAAAATCCACAGACGGAAAAATCCACAGACGAAAAAATCCACAGACGGAAAAAATCCACAGACGAGAAAATCCACAGACGGAAAAAATCCACAGACGAGAAAATCCACAGACGAGAAAATCCACAGACGGAAAAAAGCCACAGACGAAAAAATCCACAGAGAAAAAATCCACAGACGAGAAAATCCACAGACGAAAAAATCCACAGACGAAAAAATCCACAGACGGAAAAATCCACAGACGAAAAAATCCACAGACGAAAAAATCCACAGACGGAAAAAATGCACAGAAGAGAAAATCCACAGACGGAAAAAATCCACAGACGGAAAAACCCACAGACGGAAAAAATCCACAGACGAAAAAATCCACAGACAGAAAAAATCCACAGACGGCAAAATCCACAGACGGAAAAAATCCACAGACGGAAAAAATCCACAGACGGAAAAATCCACAGACGAAAAATGCACAGACGGCAAAATCCACAGACGGAAAAAATCCACAGACGAAAAAATCCACAGACGAAAAAATCCACAGACGGAAAAAATCCACAGACGAGAAAATCCACAGACGAGAAAATCCACAGATGGAAAAAAGCCACAGACGAAAAAATCCACAGAGAAAAAATCCACAGACGAGAAAATCCACAGACGAAAAAATCCACAGACGGAAAAATCCACAGACGAAAAAATCCACAGACGGAAAAAATCCACAGACGAAAAAATCCACAGATGGAAAAATCCACAGACGGAAAAATCCACAAACGGAAAAAATCCACAGACGAGAAAATCCACAGACGGAAAAAATCCACAGACGAAAAAATCCACAGACGGAAAAAATCCACAGACGAAAAAATCCACAGAGAAAAAATCCACAGACGAGAAAATCCACAGACGAGAAAATCCACAGACGAGAAAATCCACAGACGGAAAAATCCACAGACGAAAAAATCCACAGACGGAAAAAATCCACAGACGAGAAAATCCACAGACGGAAAAAATCCACAGACGAAAAAATCCACAGACGGAAAAATCCACAGACGCGAAATCCACAGACGTTAAAATCCACAGACGACAAAAATACACAGGCGGCAAAATCCACAGACGGGAAAAATCCACAGACGGAAAAAATCCACACACAGCAAAATCCACAGACGAAAAAATCCACAGACGGAAAAATCCACAGACGAAAAAATCCACAGACGAAAAAATCCACAGACGAAAAAAATGCACAGAAGAGAAAATCCACAGACGGAAAAAATCCACAGACGAGAAAATCCACAGACGAGAAAATCCACAGACGGAAAAAATCCACAGACGAGAAAATCCACAGAGGAGAAAATCTACAGACGAAAAAATCCACAGACGGAAAAAATCCACAGACGGAAGAATCCACAGACTGAAAAAAACCACAGACGGAAAATCCACAGACGGAAAAAATCCACAGACGGAAGAAATCCACAGACGAGAAAACCCACAGACGGAAAATCCACAGACGAGAAAATCCACAGACGAAAAAATCCACAGACGGAAAAAATCCACAGACGAGAAAATCCACAGACGAGAAAATCCACAGACGGAAAAAAGCCACAGACGAAAAAATCCACAGAGAAAAAACCCACAGACGAGAAAATCCACAGACGAAAAAATCCACAGACGGAAAAAACCCACAGACGAAAAAATCCACAGAGAAAAAATCCACAGACGGCAAAATCCACAGACGGAAAAAATCCACAGACGAGAAAATCCACAGATGGAAAAAATCCACAGACGAGAAAATCCACAGATGGAAAAAATCCACAGACGAGAAAATCCACAGACGGAAAAAATCCACAGACGGTAAAACCCACAGACGGTAAAACCCACAGACGGTAAAAATCCACAGACGAAAAAATCCAAAGACGGAAAAAATCCACAGACGACAAAATCCACAGACGAAAAAAAACACAGATGAAAAAATCCACAGACGGAAAAAATCCACAGACAAGAAAATCCACAGACGAGAAAATCCACAGACGGAAAAATCCACAGACGGAAAAATCCACAAACGGAAAATCCACAGACGAGAAAATCCACAGACGAGAAAATCCACAGACGAGAAAATCCACAGACGGAAAAATCCACAGACGAGAAAATCCACAGACGGAAAAAATCCACAGACGAAAAAATCCACAGACAGAAAAAAATCCACAGACGAAAAAATCCACAGACGGAAAAAATCCACAGACGAGAAAATCCACAGACGAGAAAATCCACAGACGAGAAAATCCACAGACGGAAAAATCCACAGACGAAAAAATCCACAGACGGAAAAAATCCACAGACGAGAAAATCCACAGACGGAAAAAATCCACAGACGAGAAAATCCACAGACGAGAAAATCCACAGACGGAAAAAAGCCACAGACGAAAAAATCCACAGAGAAAAAATCCACAGACGAGAAAATCCACAGACGAAAAAATCCACAGACGAGAAAATCCACAGACGGAAAAAATCCACAGACGAGAAAATCCACAGACGAGAAAATCCACAGACGGCAAAAATCCACAGACGAAAAAATCCACAGCCGAAAAAATCCACAGACGGAAAAACCCACAGACGGTAAAACCCACAGACGGTAAAAATCCACAGACGAAAAAATCCACAGACGGAAAAATCCACAGACGGAAAAATCCACAGACGAAAAAATCCACAGACGGAAAAATCCACAGACCGTAAAACCCACAGACGGTAAAACCCAGAGACGGTAAAAATCCACAGACGAAAAAATCCACAGACGGAAAAATCCACAGACGAAAAAATCCACAGACGAAAAAATCCACAGACGGAAAAATCCACAGACGAAAAAATCCACAGACGAAAAAATCCACAGACGGAAAAAATGCACAGAAGAGAAAATCCACAGACGGAAAAAATCCACAGACGGAAAAACCCACAGACGGAAAAAATCCACAGACGAAAAAATCCACAGACAGAAAAAATCCACAGACGGCAAAATCCACAGACGGAAAAAATCCACAGACGGAAAAAATCCACAGACGGAAAAATCCACAGACGAAAAATGCACAGACGGCAAAATCCACAGACGGAAAAAATCCACAGACGAAAAAATCCACAGACGAAAAAATCCACAGACGGAAAAAATCCACAGACGAGAAAATCCACAGACCAGAAAATCCACAGATGGAAAAAAGCCACAGACGAAAAAATCCACAGAGAAAAAATCCACAGACGAGAAAATCCACAGACGAAAAAATCCACAGACGGAAAAAATCCACAGACGGAAAAATCCACAGACGGAAAAAATCCACAGACGGAAAAAATCCACAGACGGAAAAAATCCACAGACGAGAAAATCCACAGACGAAAAAATCCACAGACGGAAAAAATCCACAGACGAGAAAATTTACAGACGAGAAAATCCACAGACGGAAAAAACCCACAGACGAAAAAATCCACAGACGAGAAAATCCACAGACGGAAAAATCCACAGACGGAAAAATCCACAGACGAAAAAATCCACAGACGGAAAAATCCACAGACGGAAAAAATCCACAGACGAAAAAATCCACAGATGGAAAAATCCACAGACGGAAAAATCCACAAACGGAAAAAATCCACAGACGAGAAAATCCACAGACGGAAAAAATCCACAGACGAAAAAATCCACAGACGGAAAAAATCCACAGACGAAAAAATCCACAGAGAAAAAATCCACAGACGAGAAAATCCACAGACGACAAAATCCACAGACGAGAAAATCCACAGACGGAAAAATCCAGAGACGAAAAAATCCACAAACGGAAAAAATCCACAGACGAGAAAATCTACAGACGGAAAAAATCCACAGACGAAAAAATCCACAGACGGAAAAATCCACAGACGCGAAATCCACAGACGTTAAAATCCACAGACGACAAAAATACACAGGCGGCAAAATCCACAGACGGGAAAAATCCACAGACGGAAAAAATCCACACACAGCAAAATCCACAGACGAAAAAATCCACAGACGGAAAAATCCACAGACGAAAAAATCCACAGACGAAAAAATCCACAGACGAAAAAAATGCACAGAAGAGAAAATCCACAGACGGAAAAAATCCACAGACGAGAAAATCCACAGACGAGAAAATCCACAGACGGAAAAAATCCACAGACGAGAAAATCCACAGAGGAGAAAATCTACAGACGAAAAAATCCACAGACGGAAAAAATCCACAGACGGAAGAATCCACAGACTGAAAAAAACCACAGACGGAAAATCCACAGACGGAAAAAATCCACAGACGGAAGAAATCCACAGACGAGAAAACCCACAGACGGAAAATCCACAGACGGAAAAAATCCACAGACGGAAAAATCCACAAACAGAAAAATCCACAGACGGCAAAATCCACAGACGAAAAAATCCACAGACGGAAAAAATCCAGAGACGGCAAACCCCACAGACGGAAAAAAACCACAGACGGCAAAATCCACAGACGAAAAAATCCACAGACGAGAAAATCCAAAGACGGCAAAATACACAGACGGCAAAAATCCAGAGACGGAAAATCCACAGACGGCAAAATCCACAGACGGAAAAAATCCACAGACGAAAAAATCCACAGACGAAAAAATCCACAGACGAAAAAATCCACAGACGGCAAAATCCACAGACGGAAAAATCCACAGACGAAAATTCCAAAGATGAAAAAATCGACAGACGAAAAAATCCACAGACGGCAAAATCCACAGACGGAAAAATCCACAGACGAAAATTCCACAGATGAAAAAATCCACAGACGAAAAAATCCACAGACGAAAAAAATTCACAGACGGCAAAATCCACAGACGAAGAAAACCACAGACGGAAAAAATCCACAGACGGCAAAATCCACAGACGGCAAAACCCACAGACGGAAAAATCCACAGACGGAAAAATCCACAGACGGAAAAAATCCACAGACGGAAAAAATCCACAGATGGAAAAATCCACAGACGGAAAAATCCACAGACGGAAAAATCCACAGATGGAAAAAATCCACAGACGAGAAAATCCACAGACGGAAAAATCCACAGACGAAAAAATCCACAGATGGAAAAATCCACAGACGGAAAAATCCACAAACGGAAAAAATCCACAGACGAGAAAATCCACAGACGGAAAAAATCCACAGACGAAAAAATCCACAGACGGAAAAAATCCACAGACGGAAAAATCAACAGACGGCAAAATCCACAGACATAAAAAACCACAGACGAGAAAATCCACAGACGGAAAAAATCCACAGACGGAAAAAATCCACAGACGGCAAAATCCACAGACGAAAAAATCCACAGACGAAAAAATCCACAGACGGCAAAATCCACAGACAAAAAATCCACAGACGGAAAAATCCACAGACGAAAATTCCACACACGAAAAAATCCACAGACGGAAAAAATCCAGAGACGGCAAAGCCCACAGACGGAAAAAAACCACAGACGGCAAAATCCACAGACGAAAAAAATTCACAGACGGCAAAACCCACAGATGGAAAAAATCCACAGACGGAAAAATCCACAGACGGAAAAATCCACAGACTGAAAAAATCCACAGACGGGAAAATCCACAGACGAAAATTCCACAGATGAAAAAATCCACAGACGAAAAAATCCACAGACAAAAAATCCACAGACGGAAAAATCCACAGACGGCAAAATCCTCAGACAAAAAAATCCACAGACGGAAAAATCCACAGACGAAAATTCCACAGATGAAAAAATCCACAGACGAAAAAATCCACAGACGAAAAATCCACAGACGGGAAAATCCACAGACGGCAAAATCCACAGACGAGAAAATCCACAGACGGCAAAATCCACACACAGAAAAATCCACAGACGAAAATTCCACAGATGAAAAAATCCACAGACGAAAAAAATTCACAGACGGCAAAACCCACAGATGGAAAAAATCCACAGACGGAAAAATCCACAGACGGAAAAAATCCACAGACGGAAAAATCCACACACGGCAAAATCCACAGACGGCAAAATCCACAGACGGAAAAATCCACAGACGGAAAAAATCCACAGACGAGAAAATCCACAGACGAAAAGATCCACAGACGAAAAAATCCACAGACTAAAAAATCCACAGACGCAATAATCCACAGACGAAAATTCCACAGACGAAAAAATCCACAGACGGCAAAATCCACAGACGGAAAAATCCACAGACGGAAAAATCCACAGACGGAAAAATCCACAGACGAAAAAATCGACAGACGGAAAAAATCCACAAACGGAAAAATCCACAGACGGAAAAAATCCACAGACGAAAAAATCCACACACGGCAAAATCCACAGACGGCAAAATCCACAGACGGAAAAATCCACAGACGGTAAAATCCACAAACGGAAAAAATCCACAGACGAAAAAATCGACAGATGGAAAAAATCCACAGACGGAAAAATCCACAGACGGAAAAATCCACAGACGCGAAACTCCACAGACGGTAAAATCCAGAGACGGTAAAATCCACAGACGGAAAAATCCACAGACGAGAAAATCCACAGACGAGAAAATCCACAGACGAGAAAATCCACAGACGAGAAAATCCACAGACGAAAAAATCCACAGACGGAAAAAATCCACAGACGAGAAAATCCACAGACGAAAAAATCCACAGACGGAAAAAATCCACAGACGAAAAAATCCACAGACGGAAAAAATCCAGAGACGACAAAACCCACAGACGGAAAAAAACCACAGACGGCAAAATCCACAGACGAAAAAATCCACAGACGAGAAAATCCACAGATGGAAAAACACACAGACGGCAAAAATCCAGAGACGGCAAAAATCCACAGACGAAAAAATCCACAGACAGCAAAATCCACAGACGAAAAAATCCACAGACGAAAAAATCCACAGACGGAAAAAACCCACAGACGGAAAAAATCCACAGACGAAAAAATCCACAGACTAAAAAATCCACAGACGCAATAATCCACAGACGAAAATTCCACAGACGAAAAAATCCACAGACGGCAAAATCCACAGACGGAAAAATCCACAGACGGAAAAATCCACAGACGGAAAAATCGACAGACGGAAAAAATCCACAGACGGAAAAATCCACAGACGGAAAAAATCCACAGACGGAAAAATCCACAGACAATAAAATCCACAGACGGAAAAATCCACAGACGGAAAAAATCCACAGACGGAAAAAATCCACAGATGAGAAAATCCACAGACGGAAAAAATCCACAGACGGAAAAATCCACACACGGCAAAATCCACAGACAAAAAAATCCACAGACGGAAAAATCCACAGACGAAAATTCCACAGATGAAAAAATCCACAGACGAAAAAATCCACAGACAAAAAATCCACAGACGGGAAAATCCACAGACGGAAAAATCCACAGACGAGAAAATCCACAGACGGCAAAATCCACAGACGGCAAAATCCACAGACGGAAATTCCACAGATGAAAAAATCCACAGACGGAAAAATCCACAGACGAAAAAATCCACAGACGAAAAAAATTCACAGACGGAAAAAATCCACAGACGCGAAAATCCACAGACGGAAAAAATCCACAGACGGAAAAATCCAGAGACGGAAAAAATCCACAGACAAAAAAATATACAGACGGAAAAAATCCACAGACGGAAAAAATCCACAGACGCGAAAATCCACAGACGGAAAAAATCCACAGACGGAAAAATCCACAGACGGAAAAAATCCAGAGACGACAAAACCCACAGAAGGAAAAAAACCACAGACGGCAAAATCCACAGACGAAAAAATCCACAGACGAGAAAATCCACAGACGGAAAAACACACAGACGGCAAAAATCCAGAGACGGCAAAAATCCACAGACGAAAAAATTCACAGACGGAAAAATCCACAGACGAAAATTCCACAGATGAAAAAATCTACAGACGAAAAAATCCACAGACGAAAAATCCACAGACGGGAGAATCCACAGACGGAAAAATCCACAGACGAGAAAATCCACAGACGGCAAAATCCACAGACGGAAAAATCCACAGACGAAAATTCCAAAGATGAAAAAATCGACAGACGAAAAAATCCACAGACGGCAAAATCCACAGACGGAAAAATCCACAGACGAAAATTCCACAGATGAAAAAATCCACAGACGAAAAAATCCACAGACGGAAAAAATCCACAGACGAGAAAATCCACAGACGAGAAAATCCACAGACGAGAAAATCCACAGACGGAAAAATCCACAGACGAAAAAATCCACAGACGGAAAAAATCCACAGACGAGAAAATCCACAGACGGAAAAAATCCACAGACGAGAAAATCCACAGACGAGAAAATCCACAGACGGAAAAAAGCCACAGACGAAAAAATCCACAGAGAAAAAATCCACAGACGAGAAAATCCACAGACGAAAAAATCCACAGACGAAAAAATCCACAGACGGAAAAATCCACAGACGAAAAAATCCACAGACGAAAAAATCCACAGACGGAAAAAATGCACAGAAGAGAAAATCCACAGACGGAAAAAATCCACAGACGGAAAAACCCACAGACGGAAAAAATCCACAGACGAAAAAATCCACAGACAGAAAAAATCCACAGACGGCAAAATCCACAGACGGAAAAAATCCACAGACGGAAAAAATCCACAGACGGAAAAATCCACAGACGAAAAATGCACAGACGGCAAAATCCACAGACGGAAAAAATCCACAGACGAAAAAATCCACAGACGAAAAAATCCACAGACGGAAAAAATCCACAGACGAGAAAATCCACAGACGAGAAAATCCACAGATGGAAAAAAGCCACAGACGAAAAAATCCACAGAGAAAAAATCCACAGACGAGAAAATCCACAGACGAAAAAATCCACAGACGGAAAAATCCACAGACGAAAAAATCCACAGACGGAAAAAATCCACAGACGAAAAAATCCACAGATGGAAAAATCCACAGACGGAAAAATCCACAAACGGAAAAAATCCACAGACGAGAAAATCCACAGACGGAAAAAATCCACAGACGAAAAAATCCACAGACGGAAAAAATCCACAGACGAAAAAATCCACAGAGAAAAAATCCACAGACGAGAAAATCCACAGACGAGAAAATCCACAGACGAGAAAATCCACAGACGGAAAAATCCACAGACGAAAAAATCCACAGACGGAAAAAATCCACAGACGAGAAAATCCACAGACGGAAAAAATCCACAGACGAAAAAATCCACAGACGAAAAAATCCACAGACGGAAAAATCCACAGACGCGAAATCCACAGACGTTAAAATCCACAGACGACAAAAATACACAGGCGGCAAAATCCACAGACGGGAAAAATCCACAGACGGAAAAAATCCACACACAGCAAAATCCACAGACGAAAAAATCCACAGACGGAAAAATCCACAGACGAAAAAATCCACAGACGAAAAAATCCACAGACGAAAAAAATGCACAGAAGAGAAAATCCACAGACGGAAAAAATCCACAGACGAGAAAATCCACAGACGAGAAAATCCACAGACGGAAAAAATCCACAGACGAGAAAATCCACAGAGGAGAAAATCTACAGACGAAAAAATCCACAGACGGAAAAAATCCACAGACGGAAGAATCCACAGACTGAAAAAAACCACAGACGAAAAAATCCACAGACGGAAAAAATCCACAGACGAGAAAATCCACAGACGAGAAAATCCACAGACGGAAAAAAGCCACAGACGAAAAAATCCACAGAGAAAAAACCCACAGACGAGAAAATCCACAGACGAAAAAATCCACAGACGGAAAAAACCCACAGACGAAAAAATCCACAGAGAAAAAATCCACAGACGGCAAAATCCACAGACGGAAAAAATCCACAGACGAGAAAATCCACAGATGGAAAAAATCCACAGACGAGAAAATCCACAGATGGAAAAAATCCACAGACGAGAAAATCCACAGACGGAAAAAATCCACAGACGGTAAAACCCACAGACGGTAAAACCCACAGACGGTAAAAATCCACAGACGAAAAAATCCAAAGACGGAAAAAATCCACAGACGACAAAATCCACAGACGAAAAAAAACACAGATGAAAAAATCCACAGACGGAAAAAATCCACAGACAAGAAAATCCACAGACGAGAAAATCCACAGACGGAAAAATCCACAGACGGAAAAATCCACAAACGGAAAATCCACAGACGAGAAAATCCACAGACGAGAAAATCCACAGACGAGAAAATCCACAGACGGAAAAATCCACAGACGAGAAAATCCACAGACGGAAAAAATCCACAGACGAAAAAATCCACAGACAGAAAAATCCACAGACGAAAAAATCCACAGACGAGAAAATCCACAGACGAGAAAATCCACAGACGGAAAAATCCACAGACGGAAAAATCCACAAACGGAAAAAATCCACAGACGAGAAAATCCACAGACGGAAAAAATCCACAGACGAAAAAATCCACAGACAGAAAAAAATCCACAGACGAAAAAATCCACAGACGGAAAAAATCCACAGACGAGAAAATCCACAGACGAGAAAATCCACAGACGAGAAAATCCACAGACGGAAAAATCCACAGACGAAAAAATCCACAGACGGAAAAAATCCACAGACGAGAAAATCCACAGACGGAAAAAATCCACAGACGAGAAAATCCACAGACGAGAAAATCCACAGACGGAAAAAAGCCACAGACGAAAAAATCCACAGAGAAAAAATCCACAGACGAGAAAATCCACAGACGAAAAAATCCACAGACGAGAAAATCCACAGACGGAAAAAATCCACAGACGAGAAAATCCACAGACGAGAAAATCCACAGACGGCAAAAATCCACAGACGAAAAAATCCACAGCCGAAAAAATCCACAGACGGAAAAACCCACAGACGGAAAAATCCACAGACGAAAAAATCCACAGACGAAAAAATCCACAGACGGAAAAATCCACAGACGGAAAAATCCACAGACGAAAAAATCCACAGACGGAAAAATCCACAGACCGTAAAACCCACAGACGGTAAAACCCAGAGACGGTAAAAATCCACAGACGAAAAAATCCACAGACGAAAAAATCCACAGACGGAAAAATCCACAGACGAAAAAATCCACAGACGAAAAAATCCACAGACGGAAAAATCCACAGACGAAAAAATCCACAGACGAAAAAATCCACAGACGGAAAAAATGCACAGAAGAGAAAATCCACAGACGGAAAAAATCCACAGACGGAAAAACCCACAGACGGAAAAAATCCACAGACGAAAAAATCCACAGACAGAAAAAATCCACAGACGGCAAAATCCACAGACGGAAAAAATCCACAGACGGAAAAAATCCACAGACGGAAAAATCCACAGACGAAAAATGCACAGACGGCAAAATCCACAGACGGAAAAAATCCACAGACGAAAAAATCCACAGACGAAAAAATCCACAGACGGAAAAAATCCACAGACGAGAAAATCCACAGACCAGAAAATCCACAGATGGAAAAAAGCCACAGACGAAAAAATCCACAGAGAAAAAATCCACAGACGAGAAAATCCACAGACGAAAAAATCCACAGACGGAAAAAATCCACAGACGGAAAAATCCACAGACGGAAAAAATCCACAGACGGAAAAAATCCACAGACGGAAAAAATCCACAGACGAGAAAATCCACAGACGAAAAAATCCACAGACGGAAAAAATCCACAGACGAGAAAATTTACAGACGAGAAAATCCACAGACGGAAAAAACCCACAGACGAAAAAATCCACAGACGAGAAAATCCACAGACGGAAAAATCCACAGACGGAAAAATCCACAGACGAAAAAATCCACAGACGGAAAAATCCACAGACGGAAAAAATCCACAGACGAAAAAATCCACAGATGGAAAAATCCACAGACGGAAAAATCCACAAACGGAAAAAATCCACAGACGAGAAAATCCACAGACGGAAAAAATCCACAGACGAAAAAATCCACAGACGGAAAAAATCCACAGACGAAAAAATCCACAGAGAAAAAATCCACAGACGAGAAAATCCACAGACGACAAAATCCACAGACGAGAAAATCCACAGACGGAAAAATCCAGAGACGAAAAAATCCACAAACGGAAAAAATCCACAGACGAGAAAATCTACAGACGGAAAAAATCCACAGACGAAAAAATCCACAGACGGAAAAATCCACAGACGCGAAATCCACAGACGTTAAAATCCACAGACGACAAAAATACACAGGCGGCAAAATCCACAGACGGGAAAAATCCACAGACGGAAAAAATCCACACACAGCAAAATCCACAGACGAAAAAATCCACAGACGGAAAAATCCACAGACGAAAAAATCCACAGACGAAAAAATCCACAGACGAAAAAAATGCACAGAAGAGAAAATCCACAGACGGAAAAAATCCACAGACGAGAAAATCCACAGACGAGAAAATCCACAGACGGAAAAAATCCACAGACGAGAAAATCCACAGAGGAGAAAATCTACAGACGAAAAAATCCACAGACGGAAAAAATCCACAGACGGAAGAATCCACAGACTGAAAAAAACCACAGACGGAAAATCCACAGACGGAAAAAATCCACAGACGGAAGAAATCCACAGACGAGAAAACCCACAGACGGAAAATCCACAGACGGAAAAAATCCACAGACGGAAAAATCCACAAACAGAAAAATCCACAGACGGCAAAATCCACAGACGAAAAAATCCACAGACGGAAAAAATCCAGAGACGGCAAACCCCACAGACGGAAAAAAACCACAGACGGCAAAATCCACAGACGAAAAAATCCACAGACGAGAAAATCCAAAGACGGCAAAATACACAGACGGCAAAAATCCAGAGACGGAAAATCCACAGACGGCAAAATCCACAGACGGAAAAAATCCACAGACGAAAAAATCCACAGACGAAAAAATCCACAGACGAAAAAATCCACAGACGGCAAAATCCACAGACGGAAAAATCCACAGATGAAAATTCCAAAGATGAAAAAATCGACAGACGAAAAAATCCACAGACGGCAAAATCCACAGACGGAAAAATCCACAGACGAAAATTCCACAGATGAAAAAATCCACAGACGAAAAAATCCACAGACGAAAAAAATTCACAGACGGCAAAATCCACAGACGAAGAAAACCACAGACGGAAAAAATCCACAGACGGCAAAATCCACAGACGGCAAAACCCACAGACGGAAAAATCCACAGACGGAAAAATCCACAGACGGAAAAAATCCACAGACGGAAAAAATCCACAGATGGAAAAATCCACAGACGGAAAAATCCACAGACGGAAAAATCCACAGATGGAAAAAATCCACAGACGAGAAAATCCACAGACGGAAAAATCCACAGACGAAAAAATCCACAGATGGAAAAATCCACAGACGGAAAAATCCACAAACGGAAAAAATCCACAGACGAGAAAATCCACAGACGGAAAAAATCCACAGACGAAAAAATCCACAGACGGAAAAAATCCACAGACGGAAAAATCAACAGACGGCAAAATCCACAGACATAAAAAACCACAGACGAGAAAATCCACAGACGGAAAAAATCCACAGACGGAAAAAATCCACAGACGGCAAAATCCACAGACGAAAAAATCCACAGACGAAAAAATCCACAGACGGCAAAATCCACAGACAAAAAATCCACAGACGGAAAAATCCACAGACGAAAATTCCACACACGAAAAAATCCACAGACGGAAAAAATCCAGAGACGGCAAAGCCCACAGACGGAAAAAAACCACAGACGGCAAAATCCACAGACGAAAAAAATTCACAGACGGCAAAACCCACAGATGGAAAAAATCCACAGACGGAAAAATCCACAGACGGAAAAATCCACAGACTGAAAAAATCCACAGACGGGAAAATCCACAGACGAAAATTCCACAGATGAAAAAATCCACAGACGAAAAAATCCACAGACAAAAAATCCACAGACGGAAAAATCCACAGACGGCAAAATCCTCAGACAAAAAAATCCACAGACGGAAAAATCCACAGACGAAAATTCCACAGATGAAAAAATCCACAGACGAAAAAATCCACAGACGAAAAATCCACAGACGGGAAAATCCACAGACGGCAAAATCCACAGACGAGAAAATCCACAGACGGCAAAATCCACACACAGAAAAATCCACAGACGAAAATTCCACAGATGAAAAAATCCACAGACGAAAAAAATTCACAGACGGCAAAACCCACAGATGGAAAAAATCCACAGACGGAAAAATCCACAGACGGAAAAAATCCACAGACGGAAAAATCCACACACGGCAAAATCCACAGACGGCAAAATCCACAGACGGAAAAATCCACAGACGGAAAAAATCCACAGACGAGAAAATCCACAGACGAAAAGATCCACAGACGAAAAAATCCACAGACTAAAAAATCCACAGACGCAATAATCCACAGACGAAAATTCCACAGACGAAAAAATCCACAGACGGCAAAATCCACAGACGGAAAAATCCACAGACGGAAAAATCCACAGACGGAAAAATCCACAGACGAAAAAATCGACAGACGGAAAAAATCCACAAACGGAAAAATCCACAGACGGAAAAAATCCACAGACGAAAAAATCCACACACGGCAAAATCCACAGACGGCAAAATCCACAGACGGAAAAATCCACAGACGGTAAAATCCACAAACGGAAAAAATCCACAGACGAAAAAATCGACAGATGGAAAAAATCCACAGACGGAAAAATCCACAGACGGAAAAATCCACAGACGCGAAACTCCACAGACGGTAAAATCCAGAGACGGTAAAATCCACAGACGGAAAAATCCACAGACGAGAAAATCCACAGACGAGAAAATCCACAGACGAGAAAATCCACAGACGAGAAAATCCACAGACGAAAAAATCCACAGACGGAAAAAATCCACAGACGAGAAAATCCACAGACGAAAAAATCCACAGACAGAAAAAATCCACAGACGGCAAAATCCACAGACGGAAAAAATCCACAGACGGAAAAAATCCACAGACGGAAAAATCCACAGACGAAAAATGCACAGACGGCAAAATCCACAGACGGAAAAAATCCACAGACGAAAAAATCCACAGACGAAAAAATCCACAGACGGAAAAAATCCACAGACGAGAAAATCCACAGACGAGAAAATCCACAGATGGAAAAAAGCCACAGACGAAAAAATCCACAGAGAAAAAATCCACAGACGAGAAAATCCACAGACGAAAAAATCCACAGACGGAAAAATCCACAGACGAAAAAATCCACAGACGGAAAAAATCCACAGACGAAAAAATCCACAGATGGAAAAATCCACAGACGGAAAAATCCACAAACGGAAAAAATCCACAGACGAGAAAATCCACAGACGGAAAAAATCCACAGACGAAAAAATCCACAGACGGAAAAAATCCACAGACGGAAAAAATCCAGAGACGACAAAACCCACAGACGGAAAAAAACCACAGACGGCAAAATCCACAGACGAAAAAATCCACAGACGAGAAAATCCACAGATGGAAAAACACACAGACGGCAAAAATCCAGAGACGGCAAAAATCCACAGACGAAAAAATCCACAGACAGCAAAATCCACAGACGAAAAAATCCACAGACGAAAAAATCCACAGACGGAAAAAACCCACAGACGGAAAAAATCCACAGACGAAAAAATCCACAGACTAAAAAATCCACAGACGCAATAATCCACAGACGAAAATTCCACAGACGAAAAAATCCACAGACGGCAAAATCCACAGACGGAAAAATCCACAGACGGAAAAATCCACAGACGGAAAAATCGACAGACGGAAAAAATCCACAGACGGAAAAATCCACAGACGGAAAAAATCCACAGACGGAAAAATCCACAGACAATAAAATCCACAGACGGAAAAATCCACAGACGGAAAAAATCCACAGACGGAAAAAATCCACAGATGAGAAAATCCACAGACGGAAAAAATCCACAGACGGAAAAATCCACACACGGCAAAATCCACAGACAAAAAAATCCACAGACGGAAAAATCCACAGACGAAAATTCCACAGATGAAAAAATCCACAGACGAAAAAATCCACAGACAAAAAATCCACAGACGGGAAAATCCACAGACGGAAAAATCCACAGACGAGAAAATCCACAGACGGCAAAATCCACAGACGGCAAAATCCACAGACGGAAATTCCACAGATGAAAAAATCCACAGACGGAAAAATCCACAGACGAAAAAATCCACAGACGAAAAAAATTCACAGACGGAAAAAATCCACAGACGCGAAAATCCACAGACGGAAAAAATCCACAGACGGAAAAATCCAGAGACGGAAAAAATCCACAGACAAAAAAATATACAGACGGAAAAAATCCACAGACGGAAAAAATCCACAGACGCGAAAATCCACAGACGGAAAAAATCCACAGACGGAAAAATCCACAGACGGAAAAAATCCAGAGACGACAAAACCCACAGAAGGAAAAAAACCACAGACGGCAAAATCCACAGACGAAAAAATCCACAGACGAGAAAATCCACAGACGGAAAAACACACAGACGGCAAAAATCCAGAGACGGCAAAAATCCACAGACGAAAAAATTCACAGACGGAAAAATCCACAGACGAAAATTCCACAGATGAAAAAATCTACAGACGAAAAAATCCACAGACGAAAAATCCACAGACGGGAGAATCCACAGACGGAAAAATCCACAGACGAGAAAATCCACAGACGGCAAAATCCACAGACGGAAAAATCCACAGACGAAAATTCCAAAGATGAAAAAATCGACAGACGAAAAAATCCACAGACGGCAAAATCCACAGACGGAAAAATCCACAGACGAAAATTCCACAGATGAAAAAATCCACAGACGAAAAAATCCACAGACGGAAAAAATCCACAGACGAGAAAATCCACAGACGAGAAAATCCACAGACGAGAAAATCCACAGACGGAAAAATCCACAGACGAAAAAATCCACAGACGGAAAAAATCCACAGACGAGAAAATCCACAGACGGAAAAAATCCACAGACGAGAAAATCCACAGACGAGAAAATCCACAGACGGAAAAAAGCCACAGACGAAAAAATCCACAGAGAAAAAATCCACAGACGAGAAAATCCACAGACGAAAAAATCCACAGACGAAAAAATCCACAGACGGAAAAATCCACAGACGAAAAAATCCACAGACGAAAAAATCCACAGACGGAAAAAATGCACAGAAGAGAAAATCCACAGACGGAAAAAATCCACAGACGGAAAAACCCACAGACGGAAAAAATCCACAGACGAAAAAATCCACAGACAGAAAAAATCCACAGACGGCAAAATCCACAGACGGAAAAAATCCACAGACGGAAAAAATCCACAGACGGAAAAATCCACAGACGAAAAATGCACAGACGGCAAAATCCACAGACGGAAAAAATCCACAGACGAAAAAATCCACAGACGAAAAAATCCACAGACGGAAAAAATCCACAGACGAGAAAATCCACAGACGAGAAAATCCACAGATGGAAAAAAGCCACAGACGAAAAAATCCACAGAGAAAAAATCCACAGACGAGAAAATCCACAGACGAAAAAATCCACAGACGGAAAAATCCACAGACGAAAAAATCCACAGACGGAAAAAATCCACAGACGAAAAAATCCACAGATGGAAAAATCCACAGACGGAAAAATCCACAAACGGAAAAAATCCACAGACGAGAAAATCCACAGACGGAAAAAATCCACAGACGAAAAAATCCACAGACGGAAAAAATCCACAGACGAAAAAATCCACAGAGAAAAAATCCACAGACGAGAAAATCCACAGACGAGAAAATCCACAGACGAGAAAATCCACAGACGGAAAAATCCACAGACGAAAAAATCCACAGACGGAAAAAATCCACAGACGAGAAAATCCACAGACGGAAAAAATCCACAGACGAAAAAATCCACAGACGGAAAAATCCACAGACGCGAAATCCACAGACGTTAAAATCCACAGACGACAAAAATACACAGGCGGCAAAATCCACAGACGGGAAAAATCCACAGACGGAAAAAATCCACACACAGCAAAATCCACAGACGAAAAAATCCACAGACGGAAAAATCCACAGACGAAAAAATCCACAGACGAAAAAATCCACAGACGAAAAAAATGCACAGAAGAGAAAATCCACAGACGGAAAAAATCCACAGACGAGAAAATCCACAGACGAGAAAATCCACAGACGGAAAAAATCCACAGACGAGAAAATCCACAGAGGAGAAAATCTACAGACGAAAAAATCCACAGACGGAAAAAATCCACAGACGGAAGAATCCACAGACTGAAAAAAACCACAGACGAAAAAATCCACAGACGGAAAAAATCCACAGACGAGAAAATCCACAGACGAGAAAATCCACAGACGGAAAAAAGCCACAGACGAAAAAATCCACAGAGAAAAAACCCACAGACGAGAAAATCCACAGACGAAAAAATCCACAGACGGAAAAAACCCACAGACGAAAAAATCCACAGAGAAAAAATCCACAGACGGCAAAATCCACAGACGGAAAAAATCCACAGACGAGAAAATCCACAGATGGAAAAAATCCACAGACGAGAAAATCCACAGATGGAAAAAATCCACAGACGAGAAAATCCACAGACGGAAAAAATCCACAGACGGTAAAACCCACAGACGGTAAAACCCACAGACGGTAAAAATCCACAGACGAAAAAATCCAAAGACGGAAAAAATCCACAGACGACAAAATCCACAGACGAAAAAAAACACAGATGAAAAAATCCACAGACGGAAAAAATCCACAGACAAGAAAATCCACAGACGGAAAAATCCACAGACGGAAAAATCCACAAACGGAAAATCCACAGACGAGAAAATCCACAGACGAGAAAATCCACAGACGAGAAAATCCACAGACGGAAAAATCCACAGACGAGAAAATCCACAGACGGAAAAAATCCACAGACGAAAAAATCCACAGACAGAAAAATCCACAGACGAAAAAATCCACAGACGAGAAAATCCACAGACGAGAAAATCCACAGACGGAAAAATCCACAGACGGAAAAATCCACAAACGGAAAAAATCCACAGACGAGAAAATCCACAGACGGAAAAAATCCACAGACGAAAAAATCCACAGACAGAAAAAAATCCACAGACGAAAAAATCCACAGACGGAAAAAATCCACAGACGAGAAAATCCACAGACGAGAAAATCCACAGACGAGAAAATCCACAGACGGAAAAATCCACAGACGAAAAAATCCACAGACGGAAAAAATCCACAGACGAGAAAATCCACAGACGGAAAAAATCCACAGACGAGAAAATCCACAGACGAGAAAATCCACAGACGGAAAAAAGCCACAGACGAAAAAATCCACAGAGAAAAAATCCACAGACGAGAAAATCCACAGACGAAAAAATCCACAGACGAGAAAATCCACAGACGGAAAAAATCCACAGACGAGAAAATCCACAGACGAGAAAATCCACAGACGGCAAAAATCCACAGACGAAAAAATCCACAGCCGAAAAAATCCACAGACGGAAAAACCCACAGACGGAAAAATCCACAGACGAAAAAATCCACAGACGAAAAAATCCACAGACGGAAAAATCCACAGACGGAAAAATCCACAGACGAAAAAATCCACAGACGGAAAAATCCACAGACCGTAAAACCCACAGACGGTAAAACCCAGAGACGGTAAAAATCCACAGACGAAAAAATCCACAGACGAAAAAATCCACAGACGGAAAAATCCACAGACGAAAAAATCCACAGACGAAAAAATCCACAGACGGAAAAATCCACAGACGAAAAAATCCACAGACGAAAAAATCCACAGACGGAAAAAATGCACAGAAGAGAAAATCCACAGACGGAAAAAATCCACAGACGGAAAAACCCACAGACGGAAAAAATCCACAGACGGAAAAAATCCACAGACGGAAAAATCCACAGACGAAAAATGCACAGACGGCAAAATCCACAGACGGAAAAAATCCACAGACGAAAAAATCCACAGACGAAAAAATCCACAGACGAAAAAAATCCACAGACGAGAAAATCCACAGACCAGAAAATCCACAGATGGAAAAAAGCCACAGACGAAAAAATCCACAGAGAAAAAATCCACAGACGAGAAAATCCACAGACGAAAAAATCCACAGACGGAAAAAATCCACAGACGGAAAAATCCACAGACGGAAAAAATCCACAGACGGAAAAAATCCACAGACGGAAAAAATCCACAGACGAGAAAATCCACAGACGAAAAAATCCACAGACGGAAAAAATCCACAGACGAGAAAATTTACAGACGAGAAAATCCACAGACGGAAAAAACCCACAGACGAAAAAATCCACAGACGAGAAAATCCACAGACGGAAAAATCCACAGACGGAAAAATCCACAGACGAAAAAATCCACAGACGGAAAAATCCACAGACGGAAAAAATCCACAGACGAAAAAATCCACAGATGGAAAAATCCACAGACGGAAAAATCCACAAACGGAAAAAATCCACAGACGAGAAAATCCACAGACGGAAAAAATCCACAGACGAAAAAATCCACAGACGGAAAAAATCCACAGACGAAAAAATCCACAGAGAAAAAATCCACAGACGAGAAAATCCACAGACGACAAAATCCACAGACGAGAAAATCCACAGACGGAAAAATCCAGAGACGAAAAAATCCACAAACGGAAAAAATCCACAGACGAGAAAATCTACAGACGGAAAAAATCCACAGACGAAAAAATCCACAGACGGAAAAATCCACAGACGCGAAATCCACAGACGTTAAAATCCACAGACGACAAAAATACACAGGCGGCAAAATCCACAGACGGGAAAAATCCACAGACGGAAAAAATCCACACACAGCAAAATCCACAGACGAAAAAATCCACAGACGGAAAAATCCACAGACGAAAAAATCCACAGACGAAAAAATCCACAGACGAAAAAAATGCACAGAAGAGAAAATCCACAGACGGAAAAAATCCACAGACGAGAAAATCCACAGACGAGAAAATCCACAGACGGAAAAAATCCACAGACGAGAAAATCCACAGAGGAGAAAATCTACAGACGAAAAAATCCACAGACGGAAAAAATCCACAGACGGAAGAATCCACAGACTGAAAAAAACCACAGACGGAAAATCCACAGACGGAAAAAATCCACAGACGGAAGAAATCCACAGACGAGAAAACCCACAGACGGAAAATCCACAGACGGAAAAAATCCACAGACGGAAAAATCCACAAACAGAAAAATCCACAGACGGCAAAATCCACAGACGAAAAAATCCACAGACGGAAAAAATCCAGAGACGGCAAACCCCACAGACGGAAAAAAACCACAGACGGCAAAATCCACAGACGAAAAAATCCACAGACGAGAAAATCCAAAGACGGCAAAATACACAGACGGCAAAAATCCAGAGACGGAAAATCCACAGACGGCAAAATCCACAGACGGAAAAAATCCACAGACGAAAAAATCCACAGACGAAAAAATCCACAGACGAAAAAATCCACAGACGGCAAAATCCACAGACGGAAAAATCCACAGACGAAAATTCCAAAGATGAAAAAATCGACAGACGAAAAAATCCACAGACGGCAAAATCCACAGACGGAAAAATCCACAGACGAAAATTCCACAGATGAAAAAATCCACAGACGAAAAAATCCACAGACGAAAAAAATTCACAGACGGCAAAATCCACAGACGAAGAAAACCACAGACGGAAAAAATCCACAGACGGCAAAATCCACAGACGGCAAAACCCACAGACGGAAAAATCCACAGACGGAAAAATCCACAGACGGAAAAAATCCACAGACGGAAAAAATCCACAGATGGAAAAATCCACAGACGGAAAAATCCACAGACGGAAAAATCCACAGATGGAAAAAATCCACAGACGAGAAAATCCACAGACGGAAAAAATCCACAGACGGAAAAATCCACACACGGCAAAATCCACAGACGGCAAAATCCACAGACGGAAAAATCCACAGACGGAAAAAATCCACAGACGAGAAAATCCACAGACGAAAAAATCCACAGACGGAAAAAATCCACAGACGGAAAAATCAACAGACGGCAAAATCCACAGACATAAAAAACCACAGACGAGAAAATCCACAGACGGAAAAAATCCACAGACGGAAAAAATCCACAGACGGCAAAATCCACAGACGAAAAAATCCACAGACGAAAAAATCCACAGACGGCAAAATCCACAGACAAAAAATCCACAGACGGAAAAATCCACAGACGAAAATTCCACACACGAAAAAATCCACAGACGGAAAAAATCCAGAGACGGCAAAGCCCACAGACGGAAAAAAACCACAGACGGCAAAATCCACAGACGAAAAAAATTCACAGACGGCAAAACCCACAGATGGAAAAAATCCACAGACGGAAAAATCCACAGACGGAAAAATCCACAGACTGAAAAAATCCACAGACGGGAAAATCCACAGACGAAAATTCCACAGATGAAAAAATCCACAGACGAAAAAATCCACAGACAAAAAATCCACAGACGGAAAAATCCACAGACGGCAAAATCCTCAGACAAAAAAATCCACAGACGGAAAAATCCACAGACGAAAATTCCACAGATGAAAAAATCCACAGACGAAAAAATCCACAGACGAAAAATCCACAGACGGGAAAATCCACAGACGGCAAAATCCACAGACGAGAAAATCCACAGACGGCAAAATCCACACACAGAAAAATCCACAGACGAAAATTCCACAGATGAAAAAATCCACAGACGAAAAAAATTCACAGACGGCAAAACCCACAGATGGAAAAAATCCACAGACGGAAAAATCCACAGACGGAAAAAATCCACAGACGGAAAAATCCACACACGGCAAAATCCACAGACGGCAAAATCCACAGACGGAAAAATCCACAGACGGAAAAAATCCACAGACGAGAAAATCCACAGACGAAAAGATCCACAGACGAAAAAATCCACAGACTAAAAAATCCACAGACGCAATAATCCACAGACGAAAATTCCACAGACGAAAAAATCCACAGACGGCAAAATCCACAGACGGAAAAATCCACAGACGGAAAAATCCACAGACGGAAAAATCCACAGACGAAAAAATCGACAGACGGAAAAAATCCACAAACGGAAAAATCCACAGACGGAAAAAATCCACAGACGAAAAAATCCACACACGGCAAAATCCACAGACGGCAAAATCCACAGACGGAAAAATCCACAGACGGTAAAATCCACAAACGGAAAAAATCCACAGACGAAAAAATCGACAGATGGAAAAAATCCACAGACGGAAAAATCCACAGACGGAAAAATCCACAGACGCGAAACTCCACAGACGGTAAAATCCAGAGACGGTAAAATCCACAGACGGAAAAATCCACAGACGAGAAAATCCACAGACGAGAAAATCCACAGACGAGAAAATCCACAGACGAGAAAATCCACAGACGAAAAAATCCACAGACGGAAAAAATCCACAGACGAGAAAATCCACAGACGAAAAAATCCACAGACGGAAAAAATCCACAGACGAAAAAATCCACAGACGGAAAAAATCCAGAGACGACAAAACCCACAGACGGAAAAAAACCACAGACGGCAAAATCCACAGACGAAAAAATCCACAGACGAGAAAATCCACAGATGGAAAAACACACAGACGGCAAAAATCCAGAGACGGCAAAAATCCACAGACGAAAAAATCCACAGACAGCAAAATCCACAGACGAAAAAATCCACAGACGAAAAAATCCACAGACGGAAAAAACCCACAGACGGAAAAAATCCACAGACGAAAAAATCCACAGACTAAAAAATCCACAGACGCAATAATCCACAGACGAAAATTCCACAGACGAAAAAATCCACAGACTAAAAAATCCACAGACGCAATAATCCACAGACGAAAATTCCACAGACGAAAAAATCCACAGACGGCAAAATCCACAGACGGAAAAATCCACAGACGGAAAAATCCACAGACGGAAAAATCGACAGACGGAAAAAATCCACAGACGGAAAAATCCACAGACGGAAAAAATCCACAGACGGAAAAATCCACAGACAATAAAATCCACAGACGGAAAAATCCACAGACGGAAAAAATCCACAGACGGAAAAATCCACAGACGGAAAAAATCCACAGACGGAAAAATCCACACACGGCAAAATCCACAGACAAAAAAATCCACAGACGGAAAAATCCACAGACGAAAATTCCACAGATGAAAAAATCCACAGACGAAAAAATCCACAGACAAAAAATCCACAGACGGGAAAATCCACAGACGGAAAAATCCACAGACGAGAAAATCCACAGACGGCAAAATCCACAGACGGCAAAATCCACAGACGGAAATTCCACAGATGAAAAAATCCACAGACGGAAAAATCCACAGACGAAAAAATCCACAGACGAAAAAAATTCACAGACGGAAAAAATCCACAGACGCGAAAATCCACAGACGGAAAAAATCCACAGACGGAAAAATCCAGAGACGGAAAAAATCCACAGACAAAAAAATATACAGACGGAAAAAATCCACAGACGGAAAAAATCCACAGACGCGAAAATCCACAGACGGAAAAAATCCACAGACGGAAAAATCCACAGACGGAAAAAATCCAGAGACGACAAAACCCACAGAAGGAAAAAAACCACAGACGGCAAAATCCACAGACGAAAAAATCCACAGACGAGAAAATCCACAGACGGAAAAACACACAGACGGCAAAAATCCAGAGACGGCAAAAATCCACAGACGAAAAAATTCACAGACGGAAAAATCCACAGACGAAAATTCCACAGATGAAAAAATCTACAGACGAAAAAATCCACAGACGAAAAATCCACAGACGGGAGAATCCACAGACGGAAAAATCCACAGACGAGAAAATCCACAGACGGCAAAATCCACAGACGGAAAAATCCACAGACGAAAATTCCACAGATGAAAAAATCCACAGACGAAAAAAATTCACAGACGGCAAAATCCACAGACGGAAAAATCCACAGACGAAAAAATCCACAGACGGGAAAATCCACAGACGGGAAAATCCACAGACGGGAAAATCCACAGACGGAAAAAATCCACAGACGGAAAAATCCACAGACGGAAAAATCCACAGACGGAAAAATCCACAGACGGAAAAAATCCACAGACGAGAAAATCCACAGACGGAAAAAATCCACAGACGGAAAAATCCACAGACGGCAAAATCCACAGACGGCAAAATCCACAGACGGAAAAATTCACAGACGGCAAAATCCACAGACGAAAAAATCCACAGACGGAAAAATCCACAAACAGAAAAATCCACAGACGAAAAAATCCACAGACGGCAAAATCCACAGACGAAAAAATCCACAGACGGAAAAATCCACAGACGGAAAAATCCACAGACAAAAAAATCCACAGACGCGAAAATCCACAGAAGCGAAAATCCACAGACGCGAAAATCCACAGACGGAAAAATCCACAGACGGTAAAATCCACAAACGGAAAAAATCCACAGACGAAAAAATCGACAGACGGAAAAAATCCACAGACGGAAAAATCCACAGACGTTAAAATCCACAGACGGAAAAAATCCACAGACGAAAAAATCCACAGACGAAAAATCCACAGACGGGAAAATCCACAGACGGAAAAATCCACAGACGAGAAAATCCACAGATGGCAAAATCCACAGACGGAAAATCCACAGACGAGAAAATCCACAGACGGAAAAAACCCACAGACGAAAAAATCCACAGACGGAAAAAATCCACAGACGAGAAAATCCACAGACGAAAAAATCCACAGACGGAAAAAATCCACAGACGGAAAAATCCACAAACAGAAAAATCCACAAACAGAAAAATCCACAGACGGCAAAATCCACAGACGGCAAAATCCACAGACGGGAAAATCCACAGACGGGAAAATCCACAGACGGAAAAATCCACAGACGGAAAAAATCCACAGACGGAAAAATCCACAGACAAAAAAATCCACAGACGGAAAAATCCACAGACGAAAAAATCCACAGACGGAAAAATCCACAGACGAAAATTCCACACACGAAAAAATCCACAGACGGAAAAAATCCAGAGACGGCAAAGCCCACAGACGGAAAAAAACCACAGACGGCAAAATCCACAGACGAAAAAAATTCACAGACGGCAAAACCCACAGATGGAAAAAATCCACAGACGGAAAAATCCACAGACGGAAAAATCCACAGACTGAAAATTCCACAGACGGAAAAATCCACAGACGAAAATTCCACAGATGAAAAAATCCACAGACGAAAAAATCCACAGACGAAAAATCCACAGACGGAAAAATCCACAGACGGCAAAATCCTCAGACAAAAAAATCCACAGACGGAAAAATCCACAGACGAAAATTCCACAGATGAAAAAATCCACAGACGAAAAAATCCACAGACGAAAAATCCACAGACGGAAAAATCCACAGACGAAAAAATCCACAGACGGCAAAATCCACAGACGGAAAAATCCACAGACGAAAATTCCACAGATGAAAAAATCCACAGACGAAAAAATCCACAGACGAAAAAATCCACAGACGAAAAAAATTCACAGACGGCAAAACCCAAAGATGGAAAAAATCCACAGACGGAAAAATCCACAGACGGAAAAATCCACAGACGGAAAAATCCACAGACGGAAAAAATCCACAGACGGAAAAATCCACAGACGGAAAAATCCACAGACGAGAAAATCCACAGACGGAAAAAATCCACAGACGGAAAATTCCACAGACGAAAAAATCCACAGACGAAAAAATCCACAGACGAAAAAATCCACAGACGGAAAAATCCACAGACGGAAAAATCCACAGACGGAAAAAATCCACAGACGAAAAAATCGACAGACGGAAAAAATCCACAGACGGAAAAATCCACAGACGAAAAAATCCACAGACGCGAAAATCCACAGACGCGAAAATCCACAGACGCGAAAATCCACAGACGGAAAAATCCACAGACGGTAAAATCCACAAACGGAAAAAATCCACAGACGAAAAAATCGACAGACGGAAAAAATCCACAGACGGAAAAATCCACAGACGTTAAAATCCACAGACGGAAAAAATCCACAGACGAAAAAATCCACAGACGAAAAATCCACAGACGGGAAAATCCACAGACGGAAAAATCCACAGACGAGAAAATCCACAGATGGCAAAATCCACAGACGGAAAATCCACAGACGAGAAAATCCACAGACGGAAAAAACCCACAGACGAAAAAATCCACAGACGGAAAAAATCCACAGACGAGAAAATCCACAGACGAAAAAATCCACAGACGGAAAAAATCCACAGACGGAAAAATCCACAAACAGAAAAATCCACAAACAGAAAAATCCACAGACGGCAAAATCCACAGACGGCAAAATCCACAGACGGGAAAATCCACAGACGGGAAAATCCACAGACGGAAAAATCCACAGACGGAAAAAATCCACAGACGGAAAAATCCACAGACGGAAAAATCCACAGACGGAAAAATCCACAGACGGAAAAAATCCACAGACGAGAAAATCCACAGACGGAAAAAATCCACAGACGGAAAAATCCACAGACGGCAAAATCCACAGACGGCAAAATCCACAGACGGAAAAATTCACAGACGGCAAAATCCACAGACGAAAAAATCCACAGACGGAAAAATCCACAAACAGAAAAATCCACAGACAAAAAAATATACAGACGGAAAAAATCCACAGACGGAAAAAATCCACAGACGCGAAAATCCACAGACGGAAAAAATCCACAGACGGAAAAATCCACAGACGGAAAAAATCCAGAGACGACAAAACCCACAGAAGGAAAAAAACCACAGACGGCAAAATCCACAGACGAAAAAATCCACAGACGAGAAAATCCACAGACGGAAAAACACACAGACGGCAAAAATCCAGAGACGGCAAAAATCCACAGACGAAAAAATTCACAGACGGAAAAATCCACAGACGAAAATTCCACAGATGAAAAAATCTACAGACGAAAAAATCCACAGACGAAAAATCCACAGACGGGAGAATCCACAGACGGAAAAATCCACAGACGAGAAAATCCACAGACGGCAAAATCCACAGACGGAAAAATCCACAGACGAAAATTCCACAGATGAAAAAATCCACAGACGAAAAAAATTCACAGACGGCAAAATCCACAGACGGAAAAATCCACAGACGAAAAAATCCACAGACGAAAAAAATTCACAGACGGCAAAACCCACAGATGGAAAAAATCCACAGACGGGAAAATCCACAGACGGGAAAATCCACAGACGGAAAAATCCACAGACGGAAAAAATCCACAGACGGAAAAATCCACAGACGGAAAAATCCACAGACGGAAAAATCCACAGACGGAAAAAATCCACAGACGAGAAAATCCACAGACGGAAAAAATCCACAGACGGAAAAATCCACAGACGGCAAAATCCACAGACGGCAAAATCCACAGACGGAAAAATTCACAGACGGCAAAATCCACAGACGAAAAAATCCACAGACGGAAAAATCCACAAACAGAAAAATCCACAGACGAAAAAATCCACAGACGGCAAAATCCACAGACGAAAAAATCCACAGACGGAAAAATCCACAGACGGAAAAATCCACAGACAAAAAAATCCACAGACGGCAAAATCCACAGACGAAAAAATCCACAGACGGAAAAATCCACAAACAGAAAAATCCACAGACGAAAAAATCCACAGACGGCAAAATCCACAGACGAAAAAATCCACAGACGGAAAAAATCCAGAGACGGCAAAATACACAGACGGCAAAAATCCAGAGACGGCAGAATCCACAGACGGAAAAATCCACAGACGGAAAAATCCACAAACAGAAAAATCCACAGACGAAAAAATCCACAGACGGCAAAATCCACAGACGAAAAAATCCACAGACGGAAAAAATCCAGAGACGGCAAAATACACAGACGGCAAAAATCCAGAGACGGCAGAATCCACAGACGGAAAAATCCACAGACGGAAAAAATCCACAGACGAAAAAATCCACAGACGGAAAAAATCCACAGACGGAAAAATCAACAGACGGCAAAATCCACAGACGAAAAAATCCACAGACGAAAAAATCCAGACGCGAAAATCCACAGACGGAAAAAATCCACAGACGGAAAAATCCACAGACGAAAAAATCCACAGACGAAAAAATCCACAGACGGCAAAATCCACAGACGGAAAAATCCACAGACGAAAATTCCACAGATGAAAAATTCCACAGACGAAAAAATCCACAGACGAAAAAAATTCACAGACGGCAAAATCCACAGACGAAGAAAACCACAGACGGAAAAAATCCACAGACTGCAAAATCCACAGACGGCAAAATCCACAGACGAAAAAATCCACAGACGGAAAAATCCACAGACGGAAAAATCCACAGACGGAAAAATCCACAGACGGAAAAATCCACAGACGGAAAAATCCACAGACGAAAATTCCACACACGAAAAAATCCACAGACGGAAAAAATCCAGAGACGGCAAAGCCCACAGACGGAAAAAAACCACAGACGGCAAAATCCACAGACGAAAAAAATTCACAGACGGCAAAACCCACAGATGGAAAAAATCCACAGACGGAAAAATCCACAGACGGAAAAATCCACAGACTGAAAAAATCCACAGACGGAAAAATCCACAGACGAAAATTCCACAGATGAAAAAATCCACAGACGAAAAAATCCACAGACGAAAAATCCACAGACGGAAAAATCCACAGACGGCAAAATCCTCAGACAAAAAAATCCACAGACGGAAAAATCCACAGACGAAAATTCCACAGATGAAAAAATCCACAGACGAAAAAATCCACAGACGAAAAATCCACAGACGGGAAAATCCACAGACGGAAAAATCCACAGACGAGAAAATCCACAGACGGCAAAATCCACAGACGGAAAAATCCACAGACGAAAATTCCACAGATGAAAAAATCCACAGACGAAAAAATCCACAGACGAAAAAATCCACAGACGAAAAAAATTCACAGACGGCAAAACCCAAAGATGGAAAAAATCCACAGACGGAAAAATCCACAGACGGAAAAATCCACAGACGGAAAAAATCCACAGACGGAAAAATCCACAGACGGAAAAATCCACAGACGGAAAAAATCCACAGACGGAAAAATCCACAGACGGAAAAAATCCACAGACGGAAAAATCCACACACGGCAAAATCCACAGACGGCAAAATCCACAGACGGAAAAATCCACAGACGGAAAAAATCCACAGACGAAAAAATCCACAGACGGAAAAAACCCACAGACGGAAAAAATCCACAGACGAAAAAATCCACGGACTAAAAAATCCACAGACGCAATAATCCACAGACGAAAATTCCACAGACGAAAAAATCCACAGACGAAAAAATCCACAGACGGAAAAATCCACAGACGGAAAAAATCCACAGACGGAAAAAATCCACAGACGAAAAAATCGACAGACGGAAAAAATCCACAGACGGAAAAATCCACAGACGAAAAAATCCACAGACGCGAAAATCCACAGACGCGAAAATCCACAGACGCGAAAATCCACAGACGGAAAAATCCACAGACGGTAAAATCCACAAACGGAAAAAATCCACAGACGAAAAAATCGACAGACGGAAAAAATCCACAGACGGAAAAATCCACAGACGTTAAAATCCACAGACAGAAAAAATCCACGGACGAAAAAATCCACAGACGCGAAAATCCACAGACGGTAAAATCCACAGACGGTAAAATCCACAGACGGAAAAATCCACAGACGGAAAAATCCACAGACGAGAAAATCCACAGACGAGAAAATCCACAGACGGAAAAAACCCACAGACGAAAAAATCCACAGACGGAAAAAATCCACAGACGAGAAAATCCACAGACGAAAAAATCCACAGACGGAAAAAATCCACAGACGAAAAAATCCACAGACGGAAAAAATCCAGAGACGGAAAAATCCACAGACGAAAAAATCCACAGACGGAAAAATCCACAGACAATAAAATCCACAGACGGAAAAACCCACAGACGGAAAAATCCACAGACGGAAAAAATCCACAGATGAGAAAATCCACAGACGGAAAAAATCCACAGACGGAAAAATCCACACACGGCAAAATCCACAGACAAAAAATCCACAGACGGAAAAATCCACAGACAAAAATTCCACAGATGAAAAAATCCACAGACGAAAAAATCCACAGACGAAAAATCCACAGACGGGAAAATCCACAGACGGAAAAATCCACAGACGAGAAAATCCACAGATGGCAAAATCCACAGACGGAAAAATCCACAGACGAAAAAATCCACAGACGAAAAAATCCACAGACGAAAAAAATTCACAGACGGCAAAACCCACAGATGGAAAAAATCCACAGACGGAAAAATCCACAGACGGAAAAATCCACAGACGGGAAAAATCCACAGACGGGAAAAATCCACAGACGGAAAAATCCACAGACGGAAAAATCCACAGACGGAAAAAATCCACAGACGAGAAAATCCACAGACGGAAAAAATCCACAGACGGAAAAATCCACACACGGCAAAATCCACAGACGGCAAAATCCACAGACGGAAAAAATCCACAGACGGAAAAAATCCACAGACGGAAAAATCCACAGACGGAAAAAATCCACAGACGGCAAAATCCACAGACGGCAAAATCCACAGACGGAAAAATCCACAGACGGAAAAATCCACAGACGGAAAAAATCCACAGACGGAAAAATCCACAGACGAAAAAATCCACAGACGAAAAAAATTCACAGACGGAAAAACCCACAGACGGAAAAACCCACAGACGGAAAAATCCACAGACGGAAAAATCCACAGACGGAAAAAATCCACAGACGGAAAAATCCACAGACGGAAAAATCCACAGACGGAAAAAATCCACAGACGAGAAAATCCACAGACGGAAAAAATCCACAGACGGAAAAATCCACACACGGCAAAATCCACAGACGGCAAAATCCACAGACGGAAAAATCCACAGACGGAAAAAATCCACAGACGAGAAAATCCACAGACGAAAAAATCCACAGACGGAAAAAATCCACAGACGGAAAAAATCCACAGACGGAAAAATCCACAGACGGCAAAATCCACAGACGGCAAAATCCACAGACGGCAAAATCCACAGACGGAAAAAATCCACAGACGGAAAAATCCACAGACGAAAAAATCCACAGACGAAAAAAATTCACAGACGGAAAAACCCACAGACGGAAAAACCCACAGACGGAAAAATCCACAGACGGAAAAATCCACAGACGGAAAAAATCCACAGACGGAAAAATCCACAGACGGAAAAATCCACAGACGGAAAAATCCACAGACGGAAAAAATCCACAGACGAGAAAATCCACAGACGGAAAAAATCCACAGACGGAAAAATCCACACACGGCAAAATCCACAGACGGCAAAATCCACAGACGGCAAAATCCACAGACGGAAAAAATCCACAGACGAGAAAATCCACAGACGAGAAAATCCACAGACGGAAAAAATCCACAGACGGAAAAATCAACAGACGGAAAAAATCCACAGACGAAAAAAAACACAGACGAGAAAATCCACAGACGGAAAAAATCCACAGACGGAAAAAATCCACAGACGGAAAAAATCCACAGACGAAAAAATCCACAGACAAAAAAATCCACAGACGGAAAAATCCACAGACGAAAATTCCACAGACGAAAAAATCCACAGACGGAAAAAATCCACAGACGGCAAAGCCCACAGACGGAAAAAAACCACAGACGGCAAAATCCACAGACGAAAAAAATTCACAGACGGCAAAACCCACAGATGGAAAAAATCCACAGACGGAAAAATCCACAGACGGAAAAATCCACAGACTGAAAAAATCCACAGACGGAAAAATCCACAGACGAAAATTCCACAGATGAAAAAATCCACAGACGAAAAAATCCACAGACGAAAAATCCACAGACGGAAAAATCCACAGACGGCAAAATCCACAGACAAAAAAATCCACAGACAAAAAAATCCACAGACGAAAATTCCACAGACGAAAAAATCCACAGACGAAAAAATCCACAGACGAAAAAATCCACAGACGAAAAAATCCACAGACGAGAAAATCCACAGACGGCAAAATCCACAGACGGCAAAATCCACAGACGGAAAAATCCACAGACGAAAATTCCACAGATGAAAAAATCCACAGACGGAAAAATCCACAGACGAAAAAAATTCACAGACGGCAAAACCCACAGACGGAAAAATCCACAGACGGAAAAATCCGCAGACGGAAAAAATCCACAGACGGAAAAATCCACAGACGGAAAAATCCACAGACGGAAAAATCCACAGACGAAAAAATCCACAGACTAAAAAATCCACAGACTAAAAAATCCACAGACGCAATAATCCACAGACGAAAATTCCACAGACGAAAAAATCCACAGACGAAAAAATCCACAGACGGAAAAATCCACAGACGGAAAAATCCACAGACGGAAAAATCCACAGACGGAAAAATCCACAGACGGAAAAATCCACAGACGGAAAAAATCCACAGACGAAAAAGTCGACAGACGGAAAAAATCCACAGACGGAAAAATCCACAGACGGAAAAAATCCACAGACGAAAAAATCCACAGACGAAAAAATCCACAGACGCGAAAATCCACAGACGGAAAAATCCACAGACGGTAAAATCCACAAACAGAAAAAATCCACAGACGGAAAAAATCCACAGACGAAAAAGTCGACAGACGGAAAAAATCCACAGACGGAAAAATCCACAGACGGAAAAAATCCACAGACGGAAAAATCCACAGACGAAAAAATCCACAGACGGTAAAATCCACAGACGGTAAAATCCACAGACGGAAAAACCCACAGACGGAAAAACCCACAGACGGAAAAATCAAAAAACGAGAAAATCCACAGACGAAAAATCCACAGACGAAAAAATGCACAGACGGAAAAAACCACAGACGGAAAAATCCACAGACGGAAAAATCCACAGACGGAAAAATCCACAGACGGAAAAAACCACAGACGGAAAAAACCACAGACGGAAAAAACCACAGACGGAAAAAACCACAGACGGAAAAAACCACAGACGGAAAAAACCACAGACGGAAAAAACCAGACGGAAAAAACCACATACAGTAAAATCCACAGACGAGAAAATCCACAGACGAGAAAATCCACAGACGAGAAAATCCACAGACGAGAAAATCCACAGACGAGAAAATCCACAGACGAGAAAATCCACAGACGAGAAAATCCACAGACGAGAAAATCCACAGACGAGAAAATCCACAGACGGAAAAATCCACAGACGAGAAAATCCACAGACGGAAAAGTCCACAGACGGAAAAATCCACAGACGGAAAAATCCACAGACGGAAAAATCCACAGACGGAAAAAATCCACAGACGGAAAATCCACAGACGGTAAAAATCCACAGACGGAAAAATCCACAGACGGAAAAATCCACAGACGGAAAAAATCCACAGACGGAAAAACCTACAGACGAAAAAATCCACAGACGTAAAAAATCCACAGACGGCAAAATCCACAGAGGGAAAAAATCCACAGACGGCAAAATCCACAGACGGCAAAATCCACAGACGGAAAAAATCCACAGACGGAAAAAATCCACAGACGGAAAATTCACAGACGGAAAATCCACAGACGGTAAAACCCATAGACGGCAAATTCCACAGACGGAAAAAATCCACAGACGGCACAACCCACAGACGGCACAACCCACAGACGGCACAACCCACAGACGGCACAACCCACAGACGGAAAAACCCACAGACGGAAAAACCCACAGACGGAAAAACCCACAGACGGAAAAACCCACAGACGGAAAAATCCACAGACGAAAAAATCCACATACGGAAAAAATCCACAGACGGAAAAATCCACAGACGGAAAAATCCACAGACGGAAAAATCCACGTACGGAAAAAATCCACAGACAGAAAAATCCACAGACGGAAAAAATCCACAGACGGAAAAAATCCACAGACGGCAAAACCTACAGACGGCAAAATCCACAGACGGAAAACTCCACAAACGGAAAATCCACAGACGGAAAAATCCACAGACGGAAAAATCCACAGACGGAAAAAACCACAGACGGAAAAAACCACAGACGGAAAAAACCACAGACGGAAAAAACCACAGACGGAAAAAACCACAGACGGAAAAAACCACAGACGGAAAAAACCACATACAGTAAAATCCACAGACGAGAAAATCCACAGACGAGAAAATCCACAGACGAGAAAATCCACAGACGGAAAAATCCACAGACGGAAAAACCCACAGACGGAAAAACCCACAGACGGAAAAACCCACAGACGGAAAAACCCACAGACGGAAAAACCCACAGACGGAAAAACCCACAGACGGAAAAACCCACAGACGGAAAAACCCACAGACGGAAAAAGCCACAGACGGAAAAAGCCACAGACGGAAAAAGCCACAGACGGAAAAAATCCACAGACGGAAAAAATCCACAAAGGAAAAATTCACAGAGGAAAGATCCACAGACGAAAAAACCCACAGACGGCAAAACCCACAGACGGCAAAACCCACAGACGGCAAAACCCACAGACGGCAAAACCCACAGACGGCAAAACCCACAGACGGCAAAACCCACAGACGGCAAAACCCACAGACGGCAAAACCCACAGACGGCAAAACCCACAGACGGCAAAACCCACAGACGGAAAGATCCACAGACGGAAAGATCCACAGACGGAAAGATCCACAGACGGAAAAACCCACAGACGGAAAAACCCACAGACGGAAAAACCCACAGACGGAAAAACCCACAGACGGAAAAAATCCACAGACGGGAAAAACCCACAGACGGGAAAAACCCACAGACGGGAAAAACCCACAGACGGGAAAAACCCACAGACGAAAAAACCCACAGACGAAAAAACCCACAGACGAGAAACCCCAAGGACGGCAAAACCCACAGACGACAAAACCCACAGACGGCAAGACCCACAGACGGCACGACCCACAGACGGCACGACCCACAGACGGCACGACCCACAGACGGCACGACCCACAGACGGCACGACCCACAGACGGCACGACCCACAGACGGCACGACCCACAGACGGAAAAAGCCACAGACGGAAAACCCCGCGGACGGCACCACCCGCGGACGGCACCACCCGCGGACGGCACCACCCGCGGACGGCACCACCCGCGGACGGCACCACCCGCGGACGGCACCACCCGCGGACGGCACCACCCGCGGACGGCACCACCCGCGGACAGCAAAACAGCACATGGAAAACACCAATGGAACCACAGACAGTAATACAGCCTATTTTGGTGCACTTGAGTAAAAAAAATAGAGTAACAACTCAGACACCCGGTCAAGTACGGCGCAACACCCGGTCAAGTACGGCGCGACACCCGGTCAAGTACGGCGCGACACCAACATGAGCCACACTGTACAATGCAGTAAATGTTCTAATACAGAAATACAAGGAGGGACTGAAGACACAGAACCTAGTACCTTTGTGGCACGTGGCCACAAAGCCATGGCAATTCAATTACAAAACTTTGCAAGGCACTGAGAACTAATCACGCATACGATGTATATCTGGAAACCTACAGTACAAAGTCAGTATACTGCCAAACAGCAGATACAGAGCCCTACAAAACCAAACACCAGAACAACACATTTGTTACCTGATGGGCTTTGAGACTGAAACCCTGAAGGAGGCACAGATGAAATACAACATAGCGCTGCCGTGGAAACACAGTTTGCTAGGTGAAAAGGCGCAGGTTCGAATGGTCTCCCCGAAGACGGTTCTCCATAAACCGTGCAGAATCCTAGGGCGTCTTGTCTACCGGCACCGACTCTCCCACAGCACGCCCTCCTCAGACGACGCTCCTCGAAGACACCGTCCTTCTGTCACCTAGAAGACCAAGAGACAAAATTACTGTTCTGCTCCGTAAAATGATCCTCGTCATTCCCACCACTCCACCTCACCTCAAATGCTCAGCCAAGTCCAACAATGGCCAGGACAGCATCTGCAAAAAAAAAAAAAAAAAAAAAAGACAAATGCTTTAGCGAGTGGTCAAGGACTTTGATCTTACTGGAAGAGCTTACTAGCATCTCACCTTCTTAAGCAGTTGATGGGTGTACTTCCTGGCACCTCAATGGCTCTACAGGGCACCTGAAAAGAGCAAGGCAATTTGTAATATACTGCTGCTTCTAACAAAACCCTCCCAGAGAATTGCCCAATCTCCTTTACCTTAATCCTTCGCCAGATGCCCCTCAGGCATGTTAGTCTGAACTGGATACCGAGGCACCACCTGAAAAAATACACAGGTAGATGTTTTTTACTTCAATACTACTCATAACATTTAACACTTCCAGCAGGCAATTTCACAGTGCTCACCTTCCAAATGTCGTGTCCCATTGAGATGAACTGCCTGCTCTACACAGCTTTGCAACCTAAAAAAAAAAAAAAAAAAAAAATCCATTAATGCTACTCAGACCAACTACATCCACCTGCCCTGTGACAGACTTTACCAAGCCTTGCTATGACATTCAGCTACCCACCTGCTTTGCTTTTTGTTCCATGTCCTGGACTTCTGCATCTGTAAGAAATAAATCAAACTAATCTCAGGGATTTTAATAAATATTGAAAGCACCTCCCCACCAACACCAAACACTGACTAACCTTCAGGTGGCATCTTTCTCGCCTCCTCCAGCCTTTTTCTGCTCGTCTTTGTCACACGGCATCTGAAAAACAGTATTATGCAAGTCACTGAAATGCTGCTCAACAGCTGAATATTCCCTTAGGGCTCTTCCAACAAACCCTGACCCTACAACTCCAGGCAGGGCAGCTCCAAACCAAACACGCAAACTCAAGACACAACCCTGCAAACCATGAGACTATGTCAAGAGACCACCAAGCAAGAGGCATCTCTCCGGCATCCAAGACTGCTTGGCAAGAAGACCTACAGCGATGTGACTGCGAAGCTAAGAGATGAAGCGATGGATGCCAAAAAACAGACTTCAAGACCTGAGGACACAAGGACGTGTCGATCGATTCCCACTCTGGGAAAATCTAAGACCAGAGATGTTGATGCAGGTGGCAATGATGTTTCAGAAGATGACCATCAAGAAACTTCCAAGATGAAAGACCAATCTATGGTTTACATCTGTTACACAAGAAAGAGATGCTGCTGACCAGCACCGTGCTGACCAGGAAATGTTTTCCAGGGATGATGCCCAAGATGCGAGACTTGCTCTGTGAGGACACACAGAAGACCACCAAGGCCTGAGGAAGCTCTGAGACAAAGACGGACAACACAAAACGCACAACCCCAGACACCAAGGCTGGAGCTGCCCTGCCCACACTAGCATCATGCTGGAAACTAACTTGCTCAGCTTAGCCACGCAAAGGGGGCTACTCCCAGACAGCCCTCTCCCAGAAAGCAAACTTCAAAATCCCTCCGGCAACTCCCAACCTCAACCCCCCAACAATTCAGTCCCTCAACTTATCTTTCCGAGAGCTGGGGTTCTGAATCTATGTCCAGCAGCAAACACCACTCCATGACAGGCATGTTCCTTCAGTACACACATTCCTGTTCACCATCTGCAATCAGAAAAAGAAAAAAAAAAAAAAAAAAAGGAAAAAAATCAGAATCCATGTCACCAGTTAGGACCGCTTCAGCCATCTCCAAACACACTACAAAAAAGAGGCCTCAGAAGAGTCCCACAGCATTCTTCTCCCCTTCTTGATCCAAAGTTCAATCCTGTCTCCACCACTGCTTTGGGCACCTAAAAGAACAAGAGAAAGAGTTACTGTTCTGCTGATCGATCATCACAAGCTCCATGAACCACCCCTCTACCACCTCACTTTTAAGGGTCATCTGTTCTCAAAGGTAGGAGGCACACCGCCTGCAAAAAAAGAGGAAACATTTAACTGAGTTGATGTAAAACACGTGAACGACTCTGCACACAGCCATCTCACCTTCTCCAACTGTTCCTCAAGACATGGCTTTGTCACTCCGGCACCGTGTGTGACACCTGCAAAAGTCAAGGCAAAAGGCACACACTGAGATATTGCCTCCAACAACACCCAGGCCACTGTGACATCCATCTCCTGCTCCATTACCTTTGCCCATCTGCCTGCCATCTCTTTGGGGTGCCACGATGAGGTTAGGAGGGCACCTGAAGAAAAAAAACAAAAAACAAACCACAAAACAACAAGGGATGCTCATGACCAACCAATAATACAACACCTGAGAATAACTGCTCCTCCAGCCCACTGGCCATTGCTCACCTTGCCACAGCCACCTCCGGTACCCGTATCCCGCTTCGCTCGCCGTTTCTGCCTTCAAAATGACAACAAACCATAATGTGGTCAGGTAGCCAAGGGAGGCAGCTTCCCACCATCTGCACACCCTGACTAACCTTCAGCTGGTTCCCTTGTCTCCTCCTCCATCCATTTCTTGCTCATCCTTGACTTGTGGGATCTGAAAAACAGGATTACGCAAGTTACCGCACCGCCGCTCAACACCGAGTCTGTCAGGTTGTGGTGCTTCCCGTGGCCCCTGATCCTACACGGCAGGCAGGGCAGCTCCAAGCCAAACACTCACAGGCACAGACTGACCCGAGACACAGCCATGTGAGTCACAAGACTCGACCTCAAGATAAAACTCGCAGCAAGAAGAGGGACTCTAGAATCCAAGACTTTTGGGCAATAAGACCTACAGTGATGCGCCTGCAAAGCGAGGGAATGAAGCGACGGATGCCCGAGAAACCACCTTCAAGACCCGAGGACGCAAGGATGCGGGGAATGAGTCCCCCTCAGGGAAACTGGATGGATAGAGATCAGATGACAATGCAATTGAGAATGACATTGCAGAAGACAACCATCAAGAAACTTCCAAGTCAGAGACTAATCTGCAATTTAAACTCATCGTGCAGAATAACACGCTGCTGATCAGTATCGTGCTGATCAGGAAAGGCTTTGCAGGGAGGATGCCCAAGATGCGAGACTTGCTCTGTGAGGACACACAGAAGACCGTCGAGGCCTGAGGAAGCTCTGAGACAAAGACAGACAACACAAAACACACAACTCCAGACACCAAGGCTGGAGCTGCCCTGCCCACCCTAGCATTGTGCTGGAAACTAACATGCTCTATTCACCCACTCAAAGAGGGCTGATTGTAGACAGCCCTTGCCCAGATGCCATCTTCAAAATCCCTCCTGCAACTCCAAGCCTCAGCCCCTCTGCAACCAAGTTCCTGTACTTAGCTTTCAGAGGGCTGTGGGTCTAAATTTATGTCCCGCAACGAAACCACGTTTTCTGACTAGCATGTTCCTGCAGTTTTAAGGTTCCTCTTCAACAACTGCATAAAAAAAAAAAAAAAAAAAAAAAATAAACAAATAGAAAAAAAAATTTGCATACAACCATATTCTTGCTATAAAGAGCTCTAACTTTTGGTGGTTCTAAAGTCCTTACCTTAAAGAGTCTTCTCAAACAGCCCAGACAGCTCAACAGCTGCAGTCAACTCCAGGAGTAGGAGAGCTCTGACCTCAGAGAAGCCCAGGAGCTGACTGAAGCCCCTAGCCAAAGGCTGTGGCTTATATACCCCAGGCACCACCCACAGCTTTTCCCACAATCCCCTGGGAAAGGGGAGGTGGCAATTACCACAAGGTATAAAAGCAGCCAGAGGAGAAGCAATTCAGTTTTCTCCTCTTTCTTCAGTTTACAGAACAAGCGGAGAAACTCCATGATGCCGGCTGAGGAATTTTGGGTTTTTTCTCTCTCCTTGTTACTTCAGCGACATGACCAGGTAAGAATTCAACCCAAAGGGAACCTTAACAGAGTAAAGGTCATGGGAGGCTTGGATTAGACAGAAGAGAGGAAAGAACAAGTGGGGTGGGTCACAGATATGGACTCACAAAGTCTCCTGAATGACTCAGAGGGGTGAGAGCTCTGCAACAAAGCTAAAAGTGGAAGGCAGTGTTCTGTTAGAGGGGTCATTTTTGGATCGAAGACACTGAAGAAAGCTGAGGGGCACAAGCAGCAGTCTGGAGGGGTTTTTAATAGAGTACAGGTGTCCCTGGGATGTTGGGAACCAAATGACAGATGGTGTCAGAAGAGGTTCTTGTGGAGCGATAAAGGTGTAAAATGCGCAACAGAGCCGGAAGGTGGCTGTGGGACGCCGACAGGGGGGCGTGAGTTTGGCCTCCGGAGGTGTGGTGGTGAGAGAAGGGTGCTGTGAGAGAGGTAAAAGGCGGCTCTGGGACACGAGGAAAAACTCTATGTGTTCAGTTGATGTACAGATGTCCTCGGGGGCTGAGTGACTGAACAGATGTCCAAGATCACAACAAATGAAGGAAGAGTTCTGGGGTGCAAAGAGAGCCTGAAGAAGGATTCTGTCTCAGTAAGAGAGCTAAAAAGAGCACCACAGAGATCAAAGGGTGTGGGGCGGAGTGAGGATGGTCTCGTAAGGAGCGGTGCCCTGAATGAGAGGGCTCTGATGGGCAACAATGTTGAAGAAGAGTCCGGGAAGACACTCTGGCAGAGTCTTGAGGGGGAGACTGGACCCCCATCTCTTTCTGAATGCTTCCTCGGAGAGGACCCTGGGTGTGGCTGGACGTGGTCTTTGCCCCTGGCAGTAAAGTGGAGTTCATACTCTCCCTCTGCCCCAGAGTTGGTGTATTTTATCTCTGCCTTTTAATACCTCGTGACCTGTCGGCATGATGTGCACCCGCCCCGTTGTATAAAGGGTTTCTTTAAAATGCATCTTACCCCAGGGTGATTGGTCTCTTGGCTCTTCTGCATGTGCCTTTGATTTCACTGGCTGTTTCATCTGAACCTGAAGTTCTGATGGTTTGCTGCCATCCCCAAATAAATTGATCCATTTGCTTCCTGGTCTCCATATGGAACTCTAATTCCTGAAATTCATCTTTCATTTTGCCGTCTCCATGTCCTGTGGACTTATCTGGCTCTCAATGGGCGAGGGGCTTGCTGCACTGCTTTTCTATTAGTCTGTCCTTGCTGTTTCACGTGGCATCGGTTTCACTAGATTTCAAGGACAGTTGAGACTGTCCTGAGGTCTATATAGGTCTGCTACTTAATATGATACTTTGCCAGATGGTTGGGGTCAGCACAAAAGACACAGGCACCCAAATAAAGAAGTTAGTTTATATTTACTTATGTATTAAATTATAAGAGAACAAGTGCAGAAACAAACAACAAAACTGAAGTGCAATAGCAAAGTCAAAGCAAAACACAGCAACTCATCTAATTGTTACTATACAGACGCAGCGATAACGAGTAAGAAAGACGCGTCGCCGATTGCCGTAATGATTCAACTTTGCCTGGATCTGCGGTTGCTGGGGAGCCCTGGTTGTTATGAGGACGCGGAGAACCCTTCCCAGCAGTTGGGAAATCCTACACGGTGCGTCCTCTTGTAGGTGAGGACGCCAGAAAGGGTCCAGTTTTTCAAATATCCTGTTGCTGCTAGTCCAAAGGACTTGCGCTTTTCTTAACGTGAAAATGTCTGGTTTTATGCCCCCTAACGACCGGAACCGGGGCCTGGCTGGGGCTCAAGTTACAGATTGTAGGGCTGCCTAAACTATCTCCCCTAGACATGTTACTGGTGGTTACCTAAAATATCTGCCTGGACAATTCAGTATATTGGCTGCTTTTGCACTCTCTCATGGCTTAAAAAAAATTTCTCAGAATGGGGAGGGTAAGCTACTGCTTTCACAAGCCTTTTTCCTCCTACATATTTAGCTGATCTCCCAGTAAACCAAATGTCCTCTGTCTGAGGATGAGTTAATAGATCCAAGTTTTTTCCAACCCTCATTAGAGATTTATTTTTGAGTGCAAAATCAGGCTTTAGTTCTTGATTACTCATGGGGGGCAGTGGCTAGCTGCTAGTGGAAGGCAGCCACACCATAGCCTCCCACTTTGGCTCCATCTTGAATATATTTGACCCATTGCATGATAGGAATTATGGCAGACAGAGCCGCTTTATGTCCTACTGTGAGTTGTTCTAGTTCTAGCGCAGCCCAAAAACGTGCTAATGTAATAGATGTGTTTGTGAATTCATGTTAAATAATTATAAAGTGTGGAAGATTGGATAATACCTGCACAAGGTCTTGGATCTTGGTTTGAACTAGGCTGTGAGCAAGACTGAGAGCAAGACTAGGCCATGAGCAAGACTGAAGAAGTGCTGACTGTCAGAAAGACTGTTAACAATAGACCGTTGACAAAAGTGCTGATGTGTGCTAACTTCAGCAGTTTATGTTGCAAGAAAGAAGATATGGTCAGCAAGAGCAGGAACATGTATCAATTTTGAAACTGCAAGAGGTGGGGTTGACATTGAATAGGTAGCCTATAGTGAGCTCAGTTTTTGCAATATGTATTAGCTAATTAAGTTAACAACTAATGGGATAATGACAAGTGTGCATATATTAATCTAACAAGTATAAATAATAGTCTGTTGCTCTAATAAAATTGGACTTGACTGATCACATTGATCGTGTGTCAATCCCCTTCTTGCGACAAGTGGCGCCCGAACAGGGACCCGACGGAGAGGCCCACCGGAGAGGACCTGGGACCCGACGGAGCAACTTTCAACTCCGACGGAGAGGACTTCTCAACTTTATTGAGACAACACTTTTCTTCACAGAGAAGGTCTTGGATTTATGCAGCGAGTGGCGTTTTGGAAACTGGCAAGAAGTCCGGCCCGGGATAGCAGTACCAGAGACTACCTGTTTGCTGATCCGCAGAGAGACAGCATCTGAGAGGAGTCTGTGAGCCGAAGACGTCGTAAGCCGTTACTGCTCGGAGTGGCTGTGCGCACAGGTATTAATGCTTTTATTATGGAAAGGCAGACGACGTATGATGTTTTTAAATGCTTTTTAGAAAAGCGGGGAACAAAGTTAGATTGGAAAAAGGAGACTGCTGCCCCGGTGGTCTGTGTAGCTGGTGCCCGGCTACGGTTTGCTGCCCTAACACCTAATCTACCAGTATCAATGAATGCTCAAAATATGGACTTGACCTCTAAACAGTTATTTGAGACACCTAAAATACCCCCATCAGCACCTGAAGGGACTATACTGACTCAAGCTCAGCCAACTGTGTCATTTGACCCTGGAGGGTCAGATGAAAAGCAAAAAATGGGACTGAGAAGCAAAACGAAAAGCGACCGAAAACACCACCAGAATCGTCGGAGGACCCAGAGGGAGAGAAGCTGGAGAACACAGGCGAGGAACCTTGGAATGCAGATCCCCTCCTCCTGTCCACCTGCCACGGCTTCCAAACACTCTGCCACCGCTGCCTTCCTCTCGACCTCCAATGCCTGATTTATCTTCTTGACCACAGTTGCCATCAATTAATCCTCTGCTTCACCTGTCAACACCATCAGTACCTGCTATAGAGCAACAACCAAGGAAAGAACTGGGACTCGGAGACAAGCAACTCAGGGAACTGCTGAAGAAACTGAAAGAACAGGAGACCAAGGATGAGTATATCCCTGAAAAAACCCTAGTTTTTTGCTCCAGGGAATACCCTGAACAACCCAGGGGCACTAATCCAATTTTTATCCCCTGATCTGTTCCCTATCCCTGCTCCTACTTCCCTTAACCCTTTAACACCCACTGCTCCACCTCTTCTAGATCCAACATGGGGAGGGGAGGGTGGTGGAGGGGATAGTGGGGGGGGAAGGTGGAATCAACAATTGCAATTTCATCATAAATGGCAAATGCTGTGTGAAAATGAAGCTGTGATTCCTAGACGGCACACTGATGCATTATACGGAGTGCAGGCACAAATGTTACTTGGTGCTTGTCCTTTTGTATGTGCAGATTTGCAGGCATGGTTTCAAACTAAAGCTTTGTAAACTGTGCATGATCCTGCACAAGCAACCCTCTCTTTAAAAATATTAAGCAGGGGGGAGCAGAGCGATATCAAAAATTTGTGGATCACTTATATTCAGTGGTAATATCACATCCCGATTTGACAGAAGAGATGAAAACAAATTTTCTTATATGTCAGCAATTAGGACTACTCCCAAAAAGTGCTACAGCAGCCCAATTGTTAGAAGCTTCTGAGCAAATGCTAGAAGCAGATAAAGCTGCTTAAGAACCATATTGCAATGATTTTTATTGCATTATTGCAGTTTTATATGGTTCTCAATATTGATTTATATTGTGGTGCACGGTCCACTGGTGTTTCACACAGAGACAAAAAACAAACAAACAAAAAACTTGGTAATTACACTTGGGTTTTGGTTTGGAAGATTGTACCACTTCATTTAACTTTAGGCTAAATTCACCAGATTTTATGAGAATGAGTATGCCTTTTCAGAGGCCGAGAGTTGCTGCGGAGAGTGAGAGCTGCTCCTGGTACAGAGAGCACCCCCACTCCTGCCTCCGCAGCCGTTTCTCGCCCCCCCTCACACAAGGGCACAACTCAGATATGGCCGGTGAACATCGCCAGTGTGTCTACTACAGCTGCAGCTGCTGTTTCTACTCCCACAGACACTGCTATTGCTCAGAAAATGAGCCCTGCTGCAGACACCACAGCAGAAAAAAAAAAAAAAAAAAAAGTGTGCCTTTGTTGTTTAAAGGCTTGGAACTCTGTCTCTAAACAATTTTATTAGGCCTTTTTGGGCCTCAATTTGGCAACCATGAAGGAAACCAGGACTCCACTGTGCCGTGACCCGGGAGGGGTCTGGGGACGCTTTTGGGGCCCCCCAACCAATTTTTGTCGGATAAGCCTCCTCTACCCTCTTGGTTCTATGCACCAGTGGACACCAGACCTTCCTCATAATAAAAAGGTATTTAAGTCCTTCCACTGCAGTGTGAAATGTGCTTTTCATATAGTATTGATAATAGGTTCTTGTTAATGTTGTAATTCATGTGATCGTTTATATGTTGATTATGGGATCCCTTGTTTATGTGTTGATTGTTGATTGTGCTATTCTGTTGCACTGCTAAGTAGATGAACTTAACTTCTGGTATTTTAACACAGATGCTGAAAGATGTTGATAGTGTCAGACATGCAGTTTTATAGTATCGTGCTGCCACTGACTTTTTATTATTAGCTTTTAGGTTATGTTTGTGAAGACTTTGATGGAGCGTATTTGCATGAATTTACCTGATCATTCAGAGTCAATTCACAACCAAAAACAATTGATTAAGATAACATGAAAAATTAACTGTTGCATGATCTAAGGGCAAGGAAATAACAGATCAACATAAACATAAAGAGGGAACTCCTGTCGAACGACTAAATATGGTGTTGTTTGTTTTAAACCATTTATGTATTTTTGGTAACGAAACTATTCCACCAATCATGAAACATCAAAATGGTACCTCTGTTCGATCTGTTAACATGAGAGTCTTATACAGGGATCCACAAACAGGAGAGTGGAAAGGACCAGTGGATGTGTTATTTATAGGGAGAGGTTATTTTTGTGTATCCACAGGTGATGGTCCACGTTGGATTCCTAGCAGGTGGATTCGACCAATAGTTGAGTCATCTAAACAAGATGAATGAAGAACAACAGAATGAACATCGACGTAGATTATTGTTATGGTTTGAAGACGACAGTCCTCGAGTGCTCCACAAAGTACAGCTCATATTTCAACCCAAGATTGATCAGTTACCAAAAGAATTACTTTCCCAGATACCAACATTTTATCGGTCTGATCCTTTGACTTCTATTAAATTCCATCGAATCTATGAAGTATTAAAGGATTTAATTACTAATGGTCCACAAAATTCACCTTGTCCATATTGTGATAGTGTTTATTGTTTTGCAAAAATTCGTTTTTATTGTGGCATGTGTCAAGAAGTCTGCAAGGTCCAACGTCACAACTTGAGTTATTGGATATGTAATGATTGTGCTATATTATTTGATAATTTAAACCCTATCCGTACATTTACATATTTTGCAGGAGCTACGTCTTTTGATCGAGCACTTGAACGTATTGAGGCACCAGAGCAATTGTATTTAGATCAATGCTTTACGGGAATTAACTAGCTTAGCATTCTGGAAAAGCAAGCTGACGTTACTACAAAAATCTTAGGTGAATTATTACAGGATCAAACTAGCTTACGTCATGCTGTTTTGCAAAATCGTGCTGCCAAAGATTTTTTATTGTTAGCACAGGGTCATGGATGTCAAGATTTAGCAGGAATGTGTTGTATGAGTTTGTCCAATCATAGTGAAAGTATTCATGCATCTCTTTCCTATCTAAAAGAACATACTGGCTTAATTCAACAGCAAACAAGTATGTTTGGAGATGCTTTTACAAGCTGGTTATCAGGATTCGGTATTACAGGGTGGTTGTCATCATTGCTTAGGACACTTTGCTATGTTGGCATTGTATTGTTGATTCTTCTTTTATTATTGCCATGTTTGCTACAATGTATTCAACGCATGATAGAAAATGTTGTTAATCGCTTAGGAATACATGCTTATGTTGCTCTTAAAGAAAACGGGGGAAATGTGGAAGATTGGATAATACCTGCACAAGGTCTTGGATCTTGGTTTGAACTAGGCCGTGAGCAAGACTGAAGAAGTGCTGACTGTCAGAAAGACTGTTAACAATAGACCGTTGACAAAAGTGCTGATGTGTGCTAACTTCAGCAGTTTATGTTGCAAGAAAGAAGATATGGTCAGCAAGAGCAGGAACATGTATCAATTTTGAAACTGCAAGAGGTGGGGTTGACATTGAATAGGTAGCCTATAGTGAGCTCAGTTTTTGCAATATGTATTGCAAAAATACATTTGTGAATTGTGAATTTGTGAATTCATGTTAAATAATTATAAAGTGTTTGCTAACCCAACTTTGAGAGTACTAATAATATATGTCTTCACCATTGTGAAATATGCAAACGTAGGAATTCGTTAAAATGAAATATAACTGTTCTTTGTGTAACTACAAAGCTTAAGGGAACAAGAAACAAGACATCCACAGTTTCTGTACCCTGAAAACACTACAATGTACATCCTGTTGTGCTAATCTAAGCTGATTTGGCTGCTCACCACATAGCGTTGCAATTTAAGGTGGTTTTACTGCTGACTGCAGAGAGTTGCACAGGAAAGAGAGAAGGAGCTCATGTGCGGAATCGAAGGGTAATGAGAGGGGAAACTGAGGCAGACACTGACTTCATCCAACGACCACCAGATGGGGGTCAAAAAGACCCTCAGAGATAAAGTGGGCATGCGCCTTTGAAGGCCGCCTCTTCCAAGAACTAATAAACATAATCCAGCCTGTTCCTAGAACAGTCATGAATATGTATTAGAATAGTTATGAATATTAAGGTATGGAATGTAAGACAAAAGATTAATCTTTACAGCATGTGTGCGAGTAAAGCAGAGACTCCCCACGCACCCAGCGCTGTTCTGCTTATTGCAATTTTATTAATTAAACTATTAACAGAATATTGAGTCCTAGTCATTTATAACACTAATAACTCTCAAAGTGGAGTTGTTTTCTGCTTCTGGTAATTTTCTCCCCTGGGCTCCAAGTTCTGTGTAACCCGTTTACAGATTTGTTCGAGATCTCTTCTTATTCGTGAGGATCATAAATCCAAAACCTTTTGTAAAGCCTCTTCTACTAATTCCAAATCATCCTGCTGTTCACTTCTGCAAACTCACACTTTTCCCTTGTTACCTCACATAACAGGGTTACGATTGGTCCTACGTGTCAGATGCGCTGTCGCCAAAAACGAAACAATCCGATGACTGCTACGAATTGAACACCGCAATACACACTGCCACGCACTGAATATAAGAAGATACAAAACCATTGACCGGCAATCGGCATCTTTTGAGGGAAAAACTACAAATGAGTCTCCGGAAGTCGGCCATTTTGTTACCGGAAGTCGGCCAGCTTTTTAGCGGAAAAACTACAAATGAGTCTCCGGAAGTCGGCCATCTTGTTTCCGGAAGTCGGCCATCTTTTCAGCGAAAAACTACAAACGAGTCTCCGGAAGTCGGCCATTTTGTTACCGGAAGTCGGCCATCTTGTTACCGGAAAACTACAAATGAGTCTCCGGAAGTCGGCCATCTTGTTACCGGAAGTCGGCCATCTTTTCAGTGAAAAACTACAAATGAGTCTCCGGAAAACGGCCATCTTGTTACCGGAAGTCGGCCATCTTGTTACCGGAAGTCGGCCATCTTTTCAGTGAAACACTACAAACGAGTCTCCGTAAGTCGGCCATCTTGTTACCGGAAAACTACAAATGAGTCTCCGGAAGTCGGCCATCTTTTTACCGGAAGTCGGCCATCTTTTGAGCGAAAAACTACAAATGAGTCACCGGAAGTAGGCCATCTTGTTACCGGAAGTCGGCCATCTTTTCAGCGAAAAACTACAAACGAGTCTCCGGAAGTCGGCCATTTTGTTACCGGAAGTCGGCCATCTTTTCAGTGAAAAACTACAAATGAGTCTCCGGAAGTCGGCCATCTTGTTACCGGAAGTCGGCCATCTTTTCAGTGAAAAACTACAAATGAGTCTCCGGAAAACGGCCATCTTGTTACCGGAAGTCGGCCATCTTTTCAGTGAAACACTACAAACGAGTCTCCGTAAGTCGGCCATCTTGTTACCGGAAAACTACAAATGAGTCTCCGGAAGTCGGCCATCTTTTGAGCGAAAAACTACAAATGAGTCACCGGAAGTAGGCCATCTTGTTACCGGAAGTCGGCCATCTTTTCAGCGAAAAACTACAAACGAGTCTCCGGAAATCGGACAAACTGAAAGTTAAAAATTTAAGAACCCCCAATGGCCCCTGAGCGTAGAAACACGCCCTCTGGCAGATCCTCTGATTTTCGCCAAAACCTGTCAATTTCCTCTTACTTCATAGATTCATTTAATCACTCCTGTTGGAGGGGGCCCACAAAGAGTATCTGGTCCATCCCTCTACGTAAAGCTATGGATTCAATGCCTTAACACTTTCTACAACGTGGGGGAATCTACCGCTTCTCCTGGGAGACCATTCCCATCTTTTACTGTCCACATGGTGAAAAATGAACTTCTTATGTCCAATCAGAATTTCCCCATTACCTCTTAACCATTAAGCCCCACTTACCTTGTTGATGGAGGACCGAAAGTGAGCATTTAAATACCCATTTACACATCTAATATCTGCTTTGACCTATACATCAGCTTTGATACACTCACACAGACTCCCTGGAGCAAAATATCCCCTGTCCCTCCTGGTCCCACACTCCCCCCTCACCTCTACCAGACACCCTGACAGCCCTCACAGCCCTTTACCCCTCCCCACTGTAACTCCAGTGCTTAAAACACATCTAGGAAGACTATTAGGCAGGATTTGTCATTACACTCGTAACATCAAAGCAACGCTCTTGCTGGGGGCAGGAAAAGCTTCCATCCTTCCTTATTCCACTGCTGGGGTAGAGAACCCTGTATGGCTGCCTCTACTTGTATCAGAAGAAACACCTACACACACGCTGCAGCAGTAGCGGCCCTGCATCCTGCTTAGACAGCAAAGCTGAAAGTAAAAAATTATGCCTGAAAGTAAAAAAATAAATTCACCATCTGCTCATGAGGTGTCCACATGTTTATACATATCCTATTTAAATACTTCTATAGGCAAGTATTTCACTTCCTTTCTGCATTCATGTAACTTGTACAACTGTTCACTGATACCATTACATTTTCTATCTCAAACACAGGGATAATTTGACCAGGAATTTTTTGTGTGTTACACAACTGGGAGGGAGAGCTGCCCAAAGGAGATCCTACCAAACCCCCAGGGAAATACCCCATTTAGAGGGAGACAGAAACAAAGTACTTCAGAGCACTCCATCAAAACACCAGCAAAAGATACCTGCAGCACCCAGCTGTCTCTCTGTTCAAAGATTTAGAATAGATAATTAACTAAACTAGGTAACATATGAGATCTAAAGCATTATGGGGCTGTTAGCATCTAAACAATGCAGTTTGTACCTTATACAACTGTTTTTGTTACATTTATGATACAAAAAAATCTGTGGTAACTCTTTGGCTTTAATTTTTGAAGGATGATTGTCGCAAGAAGGGGATTGACACACGATCAATGTGATCAGTCAAGTCCAATTTTATTAGAGCAACAGACTGTTATTTATACTTGTTAAATTAATATATGCACACTTGTCCTTATCCAATTAGTTGTTAACTTAATTAGCTAATACATATTACAAAAGCTGAGCTCACTATAGGCTACCTATTCAATGTCAACCCCACCTCTTGCAGTTTCAAACTTGATACATGTTCCTGCTCTTGCTGACCATAGCATCCTGATTTCTTCTTTCTTGCGACATAAAACTGCTGAAGTCAGCACACATCAGCACTTTTTGTCGACGGTCTATTGTTAACAGTCTTTCTGTCAGTCAGCACTTCTTCAGTCTTGCTCACGGCCTAGTCTTGCTCACGGCCTAGTCTTGCTCACGGCCTAGTCTTGCTCACGGCCTAGTCTTGCTCACGGCCTAGTCTTGCTCACGGCCTAGTCTTGCTCACGGCCTAGTCTTGCTCACGGCCTAGTCTTGCTCACGGCCTAGTCTTGCTCACGGCCTAGTCTTGCTCACGGCCTAGTCTTGCTCACGGCCTAGTCTTGCTCACGGCCTAGTCTTGCTCACGGCCTAGTCTTGCTCACGGCCTAGTCTTGCTCACGGCCTAGTCTTGCTCACGGCCTAGTCTTGCTCACGGCCTAGTTCAGACCAAGGCCTTGTGCCGGCATTATCCAATCTTCCACAGATGATGGAGAGAAGGGAGGGTAAAACTGCAGGAGTCAAACAAATCCCCACTGCTTCAGTATATAAACTTACACAAAAGGACTCTCTGCTTTGTTAATACATCTGGATGTACCAAAACGTGCAGAGGAATGCATTTTCATCACCTCAGCTGCTGCAATTGTGAACCACAAAGCCAGAAACACCATCAACTTGAGAAAGATGTGCTGTGCTTCCATCTTGAGAACAACTTTCTCCTTTTTTTTGAAGGAGGAAAGAGTCTTGTTGCTGGTGACTTCCACAGATTCTTTTGGGATCTGCTCTGATGGGGAGTTTCCAAAATGCAACATCTTTGAATGAGAGGCATTTCTGTTTCTCTCTCTTCCCATCTTCTATCAATATTCGTGCTGAAGGGCAGTTGTTCCTGGTCTCCCAGCTTAGCTTGCAGCAGGCCAGGGATCAGATTCCTTCCTCAAGAAAAGGCACATCAGGTAACTGGTATATTTCTGCAATCACCAGGCTCGTCTTCATAAAAAAAAAAAAAAAAAAAAAAAAAAAAAAAAAAAAAAGAGGTAATTCTGTGATTAGCACCATGGGCTTCCCCTCACCTGCTCTGTACCCATTCGATGCCAGATACCACATCTGTCATTGTTTGTAGAACCCAAGCTACACCAAGAGACAAAATGACAGGTATACTTGAAGGAAGGCACCAGCTCCATGTTCATCCTCACTACTAACCCAGCTCACCTCAAATGCTCATCCAGTCCCAAAAGTGGCTTACAAAGTTCATGCAAAATAGTAACTGCTTCACTGAGTAGCCACATTATTCTCTGCTCTTTGACACTGACCTTACCTTGGAATACTTGCTACAGTGAGCAGCTTTGTCCCAGTGAGCCTGCTTACAATATTTGCAAAAAACAAAAGGAATGTACCAAGATGCTGCCTCAAACAGCACCCTGCCTGCAACAATTCCCATCTCTTACTCCTTTTACCTTGCCAATTTGCATATCCAGCCTCCGCAATTTTCTTATTGTCACATGGTGACTACAATAGAACCTATAAACATCAACTGATGCTTCTAACTTCAACAACACACCCAAAAAATAACTGCTCTTTGGTCCCACTAGTCATCACTCACCTCACCCCAGTCACCTTCAGTGACTATCCCACTTTGCTTACTGCTTCTACCTTCAAAATGAGTTAAACACACACTGTAATCAGGTAGCTACCCGAAGCACAATCCCTCCAGCACTACACACTGACTGACCTGACTGCACTCTGCTCCCTCGTTTCTTCTTACAAGCGCATATTTGTCCTTTGCATCTGAAAGAAAGTGTTACACAAGTCACTGGAATGCTGAACAATGGACAGACAATTCCAGACACCTCCATCCCAATTAGGAACCCCATCTAGAGTATTACTACCCTCATGCCATTAATAAACACAGCCCCAAAACTTTAAACCCATAGACATACAACCGTTAACTACAGAGAGGGTCGATCTCCTGCACTGCACAGGAAAAACCCTCTCATGAGGGTCCCATCACCTTCAAACACCATCAAAGCAACTGCCCACCCAGCCTGACTATGGCTGCTCCACCTAAGATCACTGTAAAATTGTGGCCTAAAAACTCAAGGCACAAACATCACCAGAAACCCTTATGGCTCTTCAATATCCCCAACTCTACACTCTGAGCAGAGCACCTCCAGGCCAAACACACACACGCAGACCAACCCAAGACACACTGCTGCAAACTACAAGATTAAACAGTAAGAGAAAATTCTCAACAAGAATTACTCTGGGCTCCAAGAAGTTGGCCAAGAAGACCTACAGGGATGCAAGGGTGAGGCAAGGAGGCCCCATGGTGACATCAAGTGTCATAGAACACTTCCTGTTACAATAATTACTCTTCAAAATAACATATCAGATGTGCAAGAAGACTAGCCTCAAGACCTAAGGGTGCAGAGACAAGGTTGCAAATGTGGAAAATTCATGACCAGAGATACTCATTCGTTCATAAAGAAGATTACAAAAGATGCCTATCAAAAAATTTGCAAGATGCAAGAAAAGAAGGATCCAGATGGCACTATGATGATGATGACTAAATGTGTTCAATACCACGGGGGTGATGTTCAATATTACTTGTCCTGTGAGGGACTCTAGAATCCAAGACTTTTGGGCAATAAGACTTACACCGATGCGTCTGCAAAGCGAGGGAATGAAGCGACGGGTGCCCGAGAAGCCGCCTTCGAGACCTGAGGACGCAAGGATGCGGGGAATGAGTCCCCCTCGGGGAAACTGGGTGGACAGAGATCAGATGACAACGCAATTGAGAATGACATTGCAGAAGACAGCCATCAAGAAACTTCCAAGTCAAGAGACCGATCTGCAATTTAGAGTTGTCGTGTGGAATAACACGCTGCTGATTAGCGCCGTGCTGATCAGGAAAGGCTTTTCAGGGAGGATGCCCAAGATGCGGGACTTGCTCTGTGAGGACACAAAGAACCATCAAGGCCTGAGGAAGCTCTAAGACAACAAAGACTGACAACACAAAACACACAACATAAAACCCACAACCCCACACACCGAGGCTGGAGCTGCCCTGCCCATGCTGGAATCATACTGGAAAGTAACCTGCTCTCTTCACCCACCCAAAGGGGGCTGCTCCCAGACAACCCTCTCCCCTACACTAACTTCAAAACACCATCTGCGATTCCCAACCTCGACTCCTCTGCTCAGCCCCTCCCCACCCACCCCTGGGCCCTCAACTTATCTTCAAGAGCGATAGCAGCACAAAGCCATGGTCAGTAATGAAAACCACATTGTTTGACTGGGATGTGCTTCCAGTTGCACAGTTCCTCTTCATCCCCTATACATAAAAAAGGAAAAAACACAACCCACAGATCACAAACAGTGCTGGCACAAGTCCCACCTAAGCCAACACACGCTACTTCCGCTGCACTCACCTCCTCAAGGAGGCCCCATGGTATACCACGCACCTTCCTCATTCCAGAGTTGAACACTATCGCCACCATTGCTTGGGGCACCTGAAACACCAAGAGAAAGTGTTTCTGTTCTGCTGATCAGAAGCCACCAGCCCCGTGAACCCCTCGCTACCAACTCAACTCAACTTCAACGCCCATCCTGTTCCAAAGGTGACACAAAAAGCATCTGCAAAAACAAAAGGAAACATTTAAGCGACTTGATGTAAAATACATGGCTGACCCAGCCCACCACCATCTCACCTTCTCCAACCGCTCCTAAATGTGTGTCTTTGTCCCTACAAGGATGCTTGTGGCACCTGCAAAAGTCAAAGCAAAAGGCACATGCTGAGGTAGTGCCTCCAACAACAGGCAGCCCACTGTGACCTCCACCTCCTGCTCCTTTACCTCAGCCTCTCACCCATCTGCCTGCCATCCTTGTGAGGTGCCAAAAGTAGATTCAGAGAACACCTGGAAAACAGAAAAAACAGGCAATGCCAATGCCTTCAATGGCAATAAAACACCTGAGAAATAACTGCTCCTTCAGCACATCAGCCTTTGGTCACCTTGCCGAAGCCACCTCGGAACAGATATTCTGTTTCGTTGGCTGCTCTCACCTTTGAAAGGACAAACAAACCACAATGCGGTCAGGTAGCATTAGGAGAGAGGGACCTTCACTCCAACACCAAACGCTGACTAACCTTTGGATGGCGCTCTTCTCTCTTCCAGCTCTTTCATGTACATTCTTGTCACACGGGATCTGAAAAGCAGTATGACACAAGTACCTGGAATACTGCTCAACAGTGCTGGACTAGTCCTTTAGGGCTCTTCTGAAAAACCCCTAACCTATAACTCTGGGATGAGCAGCTCCAAGCCAAACACTCAGACCAATTCAAGACACAGCCCTGCAAATCATGAGACTTGATCTCAACAGAACACTGAGTAAGAAGAGTATCTCTGGGATCCAAGACTGTTGGGCAAGAAGACCTACAGTGACGCAGCTGGAAAGCGAGGGCCTGAAGCAACAGATACGCACCAACCCGGGCTTCAAGACCTAAGGATGCAGAGAACAAGTGCTACTCTGGGAAAATCCATGACTGGAAATGCTGATGAAGTATGGAAAAGTGTTTCAGAAGACTACCATCAAGAAACTTCCCAGATGCAAGGATAACCCATACGTTAAACTTGTCATGAAAGAAAAAGATGCTGCCCTGACCCTACAACTCCGAACCAAAGACTCGGACCAACTTGAGACACAGCCCTACAAACCACACTGGCATCGAGACTCAACATCGAGAAAACACCGAGCAAGAAGAATATCATCTCTGGCATCCAAAACTGTTTGGCAAGAAGACCTACGGCGATACAACTATAAAACGAGGGGTTGAAGCAAGGGATGCCAAAGACCCAGGGCTTCAAGACTGGAGAACGCAAGGATGCGGGGAACAACGTCCCACTCTGGGAAAATCCACGACCAGAAATGATGCTGATGCAGGTGGTGATGATGTTTCTGAAGATGACCATCAGGAAGCTTCCCAGAGGAAAGACATATCTATGCTTCAAATTTGTCATGCAAGAAAAAGATGCTACTGACTAGTACTGTGCTGATGAGTAAAGGCCTTCTAGGAATGATGCCCAAGATGCAGGACTTGCTCCAAGAGGACATCAAGACCTGAGGAAGCTCTAAGACAAAGACATACAACACAAACAACACACCATCACACACCAAGGCTGGAGCTGCCCTGCCCACACTGGCATCGCATTAGAAATTAACCCGCTTCCTTCACCTGACCAAAGGAGCCTTCTCCCAGACTCCCCTCTCCCCTGCACTAACTTCAAAACCCCTTCCACAACTCTATACCACTGGTCCCTCAACTTATCTTTCAGCGAACTGGCACTCGAAAGCCATGGTTAGCCGGGAAAAAAAACCAGGAGCGCCCAGGATAATCCTCAACTTGTAAGGTTCCCCTTCACCACCTGAAATGAAAAAAAAAAAAAAAAAAGAACCACAAAAGCAAAACCAAACCAAACAAACAAACAAAAAAACCCACACACACATAACCACACCAAAACACCTAACCAGAATATCCAGCAATAAATCCAACATCAGCCAGCCCCATTCTCTTCCAAATGATCCAGATTCGCAGAAGAGACTTCTGGGGTCCCGACTCACCCACGCTTTTCAGAGTGGGACGCTGCCGGCGTCATCATTCAGGGCACCTAAAAGGCATAAAACTCTTGTTTTGCTTGAGAGAAGACACTAGGTCCACGATCGCTGCACTACCCCCTCACCTCCAATGCTCATTCAATTCCAGGAACTTGCTAGCATCATACAGGCTCCCAACAACCACCCAAAGGGGACCGCTCCTGGACAGCCCACTCCCCTACAGTAACTTTAAAACCCGACCCTGCAGTTCCTAACCTTGACCCACCTACACAGACCCTCCCCAACCACTGTCCCTTTCACTTACCTTTCAAACGGCTGGGGCTCTGAAGCACCAGCCAGAAAAGTAACCCGCATCGGCTGATGGGAATCTTCCCAAAACCACCAAGTTCCTCCTCATGATATACAGTAACAAATGGCAGTGCCACCAGAAATAGGACGTCAGCTAAACACCAACCTCTTCCACAAGTTCCTCATAACCCCTGTCTTGCCCTGCTCACCTTCTCCTTACACACACGTTATGACCACCATCGCTTCTGGCACCTGAAATACCAGGAAACACAAAATTACTGTTCTGCTTGTGAGATTGAGCCTCCTCGTTACCATCCCATCTCACCCCCAGCGCTCTTCCGGCTTCAAAGGCGCAGCGCCTGCAAAAACAAAGGGAAACACTTAACCGAGTCAACGTAAAATCTCTGGATGAGCCAGCCCACAACCATCTTGCCTTCTCTGACCGCTCCTCAATGCATGGCTTTCTGTGGCACTTGCAAAAGTCAAGGAAAAGCACATGCCAAGATACTGCCTCAAACAACAGGCAGCCCACTGTGATGTCTGACTCCCGCTCGCTCCTTTACCTTGGCCCCTCGCCCATCTGCCTGCCATCTTTGCGGGGTATCAAAATGAGGTTTGGAGGGCACGTGGAGGTTTTGGAGGGACCAAAACCTCTGGATTCAAGACCTAAGAATACAGGGAACAAGTCCCAGTCTAAGAAAATCCACAATTAGAGATGCTTATGCAGTTAGGAAGAACATGTCAGAAGAGAACGCTACAATACACAAGACTGTTCCATGTTGTGAATCTGTTATGCAAGACAACCCATCGCTGAATGTGTTGATAAGGTGTTTCAGAGCCTAGGGATGGTGCCAAAGGTGAGCCCAACGAGGACAGCAAGGCCATAGGAAGCTTTAAGACAACAAAGACAAACAGCAGAAACTACACACCGCCCCACACAAAGGCTGGAGCTGCCCTGCCCATGTTCACATCATGTTGGAATCTAACCTGGTCCCTTCACCTGACCAAAGGGGGCTGCTCCTGGATAGCCCTCTCACCTACCCTGCCTTCCAAATCCCTCCCTGCCACTCTCAACTTTCCCCCTCCCTGCCCAGGTCTTCCCCACACCTGGTTCCTCTTATTTGTCAGAGGGCTGGGCACCTGAAGCCATGGTCAACAAAGAAAACCACATCAGTGGTCTGGGATGTTCAAGTAGGCACAGGGTTCCTCTTCATCATGTGCCATGAAAATATTCCAACCAACAGCACCACCAGCAAGTCCCATATCAGTAAACACTAACCTCTTTCAGAACGCTGAACTCCTCCAAAGAGCCCCCAGGTGTTCCACTTACCCTCTCATTCCAGAGTTGAACACTGCAGGCATTACCGCATGGGGAACCAAAAAATATCAAGACAGAGCAAACAACTACTGCACCATCCAAAAGCCCCCAGCCCTGCTTCTCTCACCCAATAGAGCTCCAAACACAACACAGCCCCAGAGCAGACCGATCCCCGGAGTAGAGGTGAAGGCTTATACACCCTGAGCCCCGCCCCACTGCCCTCCCCACAGTCCCTTGGGAAAGCCCCCTCATCAACCTGAATGGCCACACCTGGGCTACCCCAGCCCTAACTGGAGCCCTTCAGAGAACATCATCCCCTGCTCCGGCCACAGCTAGGAGCTCTGTCCCCAGGGACTGCCAACACCCTCCAGGACACTCTGAAGGCAGGGAAAGGTTAATTACAGTCCTCAGAAATCCCAGCAGTGAGTTGGGGACAAGGCTCAGAGCCTGAACTGAGCCACAGAAAGAGAGAAAAGAGAAAAGCAGAATAAAGGAGAAAGTTGCAGGGGTAAATGGGGAGGTGGGAGGAAGCTGTGGGGGGACGGGGGGGGAAATAAGGGCAAGGCCACACTCATAGGGGAGGAGGAGAAGGACAGGGCCACAATGGCAAGAAAAGGGCAGGGAAAGGGGCTATGCCACAGTCAGTGCTGCCAATGAGCATCACACCAGCCACTGCCAAACTCTTCAACACCCAGCTCCTCAAATCCTCCATCGTGGATGTCTCATCTGATCATTCCAGAATCGGATGATGTAACCATGATTTCTTGAGGCACATAGGATATAAGAAAGACACAAAATTCCTGTTGTGTTTGCGAGAAGTCACCTGCCCCCTGACCCTCCTGGCTACCATTCCAGCTCACCTCAAATGCCCATCCAG